>NW_022196911.1:105940494-105970196 GCF_008632895.1 Mastomys coucha
GGGGAGGGAAGGAGAGAGGAGAGGAAGGAACCGACTCTTGGCTTAACCCTGACACTCAGCCTGACTCCAGGGATGCTAAGGATAGAGCTAAGTACTTTTGGCAACTGATATTGAAATGTGTGGATGAGTAGCATTTTAAGTTCATGTATTGTTTTATTTGCTCCGTGGAGGGATTTAAAAATATCAACAAATTGAACAGATGATATTCAAATGTTTCTTTCAGTGGTTGTATATTTAAATCGGATAAACAGCTTGGTCTTTGCATTTCTTTTTTTTTTATTTTAGGATTTATTTTATGTGTATGGGTACACTGTAGCTGTACAGATGGCCATGAGCTATCATGTGTGTGGCTACTGGGAATTGAACTTAGGACCTCGGCTCGCTCCGCCCCGTTCGCTCCTGTGTAATTCACTGTAGCTGTCTTCAGATACACCAGAAGAGGGCATCAGATCTTATTATGGGTGGTTGTGAGCCACCATGTGGTTGCTGAGATCCAAACTCAGGACCTTTGGAAGAGCAGTCAGTGCTCTTACCCACTGAGCCTTCTCGCCAGCCCAGGCCTTTGCATTTCTAATGAAGTAAACTCCTTATCTAAAAGGTTCTGAAGGTTGCTCAGGCCTTGGGATCCTGGGGAATGGGGCTGGAGCAAGCCCACTGGACTCTGAGAGAATGGGACTTAGACATGGCAGTTGCTCAAAGTTCTAAAGGGAATCCAGCATGCTGTTCTTCTACTCCAAACTTGTCCTTAAAGAGTTGCTTTTGTTCCCTAGTTCAGAGACTGAGACTCAAGACTGTCTCTAGCCTGTCTACTCCTGTCTCTAGTCTCTGCTGCACCCAGTGACTGGGCTATTCAGGAGATTTCTTCTCGGTCCTCTGGAAAGTGTCGGTCTAAGTTAACACAAATAAACAGCACTGGAGGGCAGAAAAGTTTAGAGGAACATGTGCTATGAGCAATGGAACCCTTCATGGGGACATTCTTTCCTATGCATGTCATCCACAAGAGGAAGATTCTCCGGAGCCAAGGCATTGTGCTCTTACTCCAAGGAAGCCAAACTTTGGTCTTCAGACCCACTGGGGGCTAGTACACACACACACACACACACACACCCATCACCACACCCATATGCATGTACTTGAAATCCAAAGGCAGCTGTTGTTATGAATAAAATATAAAGCAATATGAACACATGCTTGACTATAGAGCAGCCTTTCTTAATGTCTAGGTTTTCAACCAAAGCAAGCATTGTCATGTGAAGTAAGCTCTAGATGAGGGTGAGGGTTCATTTTAGTAGGAGAGAGTCAGCTTAGCTGCTTACTGCACTTCTTGGGCCTGCTGTTTACTGTATGGAGTCTGGGGCAAGCTGGCTTCTCACAGGCTTCACCTCAGTGTAGAGGTTACATCAACCCTTGGCTTGTGAGGTTCATGAGACTGTTGTTGGTGTTCAAACGCACACTTCATGAAGTGTGTGTAGCATCGATGGTGCTGAGGGACCAAGTCAACAGTGAGAGTAGCTGTGGTGGTTTGCATAGGTGTGGCCCCCCCTAGATTCATGTGTGTGAATGCTTGGCCCCATAGGGAGTGACACTATTAAGAGGTGTGGCCTTGTTGGAGGAAGTGTGTCGATGGATGTGGAGGCGGGCTTGGAGGTCTCCTATGCTCAAGCTATGCCCAGTGTGGCCTAGTCTCCTGCTGCCTGCAGGTCAAGATATTGAACCCTTGGATCTTCCAGCACCAGGTCTATTGGCCTTCCACTGTGCTTCTGACCATAATGATAATGGACCAAGTCTCTGCAATTGTAAGCCACCCCCAGTTAAATGTTTCCCTTGAGAGTTGCTACAGTCACGGTGTCTGTTCAGAGCAATAAAACATTAGCTATTGCTGTTTTTGATTATTATCATTGTCACCAAAAGAGTTCTATGTGTGGGGCAGATGGGGATGAGTATACTAGGTTATTTTTACTACCTGTTGGTCAAAGCTCCCCCAGGGTTGCCACCAGGGGCCCCGGTGAGGAAGGCTTCACTTACCTCATGGGTTTGAACATGGCTTTCCCGAAGTCCGAGAACCTCAGAACCAATTTCAGGTGGACCCCACTGGGTTTCACAACTGTGAGGGGTAGAAGGTTAATGTCTAAGCTGTGGGCTATGGTGCCACTCAGAAACCCAGCCTTTTTCTGCTACTTAAAAAGACACCAAAAACTTTGCAAAGCCTGAGTGGCAAAGCCTACCGGGTCAGGCTGTGGCCCATGTGTTTAGAGGGGCCCAGTACCTCATTCTGTCAGTTTGGGAAGAGGCCAGGTAACATAGGGTTCCCCGAGTAGACATCACTGAACACCACCCCAATCCCCCTGGTAGACTATTTTCCTAAAGGGACTGGACCTCTCTTCCTTGGGTTTCAATTGTGATCTCGTAGGTTCCCACTACATTGTCCATTGTATCAAGCTTCAGTGTCCATAATGGCTCCCCATGTAAGCTTCCATGCCTGTGCTAGGTCTAGGGTTTATAAAATTCTTGCTTTTAGCTTATTTTGTTTTGTGGTGCTGGGAATCAAAACCGGGAACTCTTTTGCTTCCTGTTTTACAACAGTATTTCTTTGAGAATGGCATTTAGGGACCTGAGAATTTGTGAATTTGAAGATTTATCATGATGTTTATGCTTCTGCTTAACCTCTCATCTTCCCTTCTCTTCCATTGCCTCCGCTCCCCTGTCCCCGACTCATTGTGTCTTTTCATGTCTCTTCTGTACCCGTTTTCCTTTGCTTCCCTCCCCTCCCTCCCTCCTCCCCTTCTCTCCCCTCCCCTCCCCTTTCCCTTTCCTTTTCTTCCTCTCCCTTCTTCTCTTGTCCTCTGCCCTCCCCTCCCCTCTCCTTCCCTACCTCCCCTCACTTTTTGAGATGGAATCTTGCTGTGTAGTTGAGGTTGGCCTTGACCTTTTAATGTAGCCCAGTTTGACCTGGAACTCATGATCTTCCTGCTTAAACCTCTCAAACCCTGGGATTCCAGGATGTGCCACCTCTTGCATGTATAGAAACTGTGTTCAGCACATCTAGGTGAATAACCGAGACCACTCAGGGTTGGAGGCGATTTGTAGGCTTCCCTGTTCAGACCTACCTGAAACTAGTATGCAGCACCCAGAGGGGAGCTCTGTTACCTTTTTCTCCTGGATTTTCCATTCTGTCTGACATTTAAGTTTCAACTTCGGTAGCGTGAGAACCACATGAGATATTTTAAAAAGGTTGCCATGGCCCTCCCTCTTGGCAGTTGAGCCCAGACGTCTGGAGGCAGAGGCCAGGCAACAGTACTTTCTAAAGCTCCCAGGGGCAAGATGCAACATCAGGAACCATTGTCCTGTACAATTGCCTCTTGGATCTGAAATCCTACTCCAATCACTGGAGATTCTATCAACATTCAGATTCTGATTGGGAAAATGGGAGCAGAGACGGAGATTCTGTGTTTCTAACAAGCTCCCTAATGAAGCTGCTGATGCTACTTGGCTCTGCACCACATTTTGACCAGTAGGATGCTCCCTGGAGATTTCAAGATGCCTTTTACTGTGGGTAGCTGCGGAGAGTGTTGTATTCTCAGAAATCGATCAGGGAGAGCCCATTGGAAGCTGGCTGGAGGTGGGGAGTCCTGTCACTTACTCTGTGAGCAGTCACAGGCCCCCAGCAAGGCTTTTTCATCCTGGCTGTAATCTGCAAAGGAGAATAATAATCAGCATTTCTTGATCCAGAGAGAGCTGGCCCTAAGATGGATTCCCATCTCTGACCTTAGCCCACAGAGGAGGGACTGATATAGCTTGGGAATCATCGCTTCAAGCACCCAGATGGCCATGTTTTAGAGTCCAGGGGTTACAATCTTCTGCCTGCCCTATCCCAGGCTCCATGCTTTCTAGCCCTTGCCCATATACTCCAGCCATTCTTGGTCTAGCTTTGTCTCCGCTGATAACTTCCCATGTAGCATGTCCTGTCATAGGCGCTTGGAAGCACAAACTTAGGGTAAGTAGACCTATGTTTGAATCCTAGCTCCAGCACTGGCTTTGTCTAGCTTGTTGATCCACAACTGTAAATGGCAGTGATGATATTTATGCCAGAATGGCATTAAAAAAAAGAAAAGAGCTCCTGTTACAATGGGAACATTCAGTAAAAAATGACAACCACCTTCTTTAAAGAGTACAAAACAGGCTGGAGAGATGGTTCAGTGGTTAAGAGCACTGACTGCTCTTCCAGAGGTTCTGAGTTCAATTCCCAGTAACCACATGGTGGCTCACAACCATCTATAATGGGATCCGATGCCCTCTTCTGGTGTGTCTGAAGATAGCAACAGTGTACTCATATACATAAAATAAAAATAAATCTTAAAAAAAAAAAAAAGAGTGCAGACCATCTCCTTAGGTCTCTGTGATGTGATTAAGGCGATACAGTCTTCAAAAAGAATGCGATTTGCTTGTTAGCCTTGTATAATCATGGTGGTAACCCTTGACTTGCTCCTGGAGCCTGAGCCTCTGGGAGAAAGTCAGTCCCTCCTGGCCGACCCCATGAACCTCACCAGCACTGATGGTGGGGAAGTGTCTCATGTCATGGAGGAGCTTGCTGATGACAGGACTGGACCTGGAGTACAGTCCGTGGCTGTTGATCCCCAAGTGGAACTGGACCCAGCTGGCCTCTGGTCGAAACTGCAGCGGGGGATCCAAGGAGGTGAGGTTGAATTGTTCTCTGTATATCTTGTGCCGTCTGGAAGAGGCAGAAGAGTGATTTGGCTGTTGAATTGGTAGGATAGGAATGCAAAGACCCGAGGAAGCACTTTCTGCTTCATTCATTCATTCATTCATTCATTCATTCATTCATTCATTCAGTAGGTGTATGAGCATCTATTACAGGTCAGGATTTATGCTGCTTTTAGGACACCACGGTTAATTAAACAGCACCTGCTCCCTCCTTGGCCTCAAAGAGCTTCTAGTCTTAATGAGAAAAATCATGTTCCAGATTACATACAGGCATAAATAAATACTATGTTACAAACTCATGTCACATGGTTACATACAGACAAATAAATACTAAGTTACAAACTCATGTCACATGGTTACATAAAAACATAAATGCTAAGTTACAAACTGTGCAGATCCATGAAAGAAAAGGCAGGTAGTTCAGAGTAGAAGTGGGGATGTCCTAACTTTGAGACCCTGACTGCACTTTGCATTTCTTCTCTCTCTCAATATTTATGCCCCAAGAAGCAGGGAGGTGGGAGAGAGAAAGCAATTGGTGAGGATAAAGGGAATGGAGGATGTGGGTCCTGGAGTCAGGGAAAAGGATGAATAGGTGTTCTCTGACTGATCTTTCAATAGATTTTTTTTTCTACAAAAATGAGAGCAGAAGGAGGTAGGGTCAGGCAGTGAGTAGTCCAGGGCACAGGCAGCACATATGGGCATGGGTAACCTATCATCTGGAGGCTTCTCCCTGATTAAAAGTAGCTCTCCATCCCTCTGCAGCCATCTACTGACGTTGTGCTGTGGTCTTGAGATCCCTTCCTTCATCCACAGTGGCATGTTGATTGGTGTGATCTTCTGAAGGTCTTGTTCTGGACGCTGTGCTGTTGAGAGCTCATGGGTGCTGCATGCCTGTCCTGTCCGGAAGACACGTTCACAGCAGTCCTCCTGGTCCTCTGGCTCTTTCGATGCTCCTGGAGCCCTAGTCCTTTCTTGAGGTTCATGTTAGAGTTCTTCTTCAGCCAAGTGTGAAAACAAAGCTCAATGATATGTGGAGAATGGATGGATGCTGAGTAAGTTTGCACTGTGGACATGGACACCGCCATGTTTTCCCCTCTACCCCTGACAGAGGCAGGCTCTTCCTCAGGTAAGTCTCAGAGGAAAGGGGATGCTTTCCTATGGTTCACATTTGAGTGTTTATGAATGACTGACCAGTGTGTGCATCCTCTACTTCCTCTTCCGGGATGACTGCAACCTGAGAGTGTTCCCAACTAACCACCCAGCCTAGCCAGTCCCTCTTTCTCGTACTGTCTATAGTAAACTGAATTTTCTGGTTGCATAGCAGGTGCTATCCCTTCCTCAGAGTGAGCACAACCCACCTGATCGCAGCTTTTCTGCGCACACATCTGTCATTTCTTCACTATCTGTTGTTTCCTCATTCTCCTGTTGCCCCAGCCAGGTTTCCAGGACCTAACCATGCACCATGTGGCAGTGATACTGGCTAAGAATCCAAGGGTTGGTTACAAAATACCAATCTGTACTTCCTCTACCTATAACAAATAACCCCCCAAACTAACTGGAAAAGAAGGCCACGGATCAAAGACATTCATTATTATCTCTTACATTCGAGAAAGTGATTTTCTTATGTGTATAAGGAGCCTAGAAGAGGCAGTGACAGATTCAATTTCTATCAGGCTTTCAAGCTGTCCCGTGTAGTAGTTGACCCTGGACATCTGGGACCTGATCAGGTTGTTCATCTGGGCATGCTCTGATCCAGGAATCAGCCTCTCCACATCTGGACTTCTTTCTTCAAAGGCCAGTGTTGAGGGACAAGGTTTCCAATTTGTTGATGTCGGAAGAAGGTTTCTTTAGTCCTTGGGGGAAGTTCTTACACCTGGCATTGAATATTCACGCTGACCCCTCTGGGTCTCTGCTGTCTTTTGTTCTTGACATTTCAATTCACTGTCTGTTTGGTCTTCTGAGAGTTGCTTTTCCACCCAGGGCCAAATCAGGCTGCCTGCTTAGCTAGGTTCTGAGTCTTGAAGCTCTGCCATCTTATAAAGATGGTTTCCATTGACTTTCTAACCATGAGGGGATTGTTACATTAACCTTATTCCTTGTGTTCCATTTTCATTTGTGTTTATGACCTTGTGTTGTCCTTGGACATAGCCTGGTAGCGCCCCTATCCTTCCCGTACCGTATCCTTTGGTTGATCCTTGGCCTTTAGCTCCTGTTTCCTGAGTCTCACCCAGGTGGTCATCCCTCAAAGTTCTGCTGGCCTTATACTGGTGCCTTTGCACAATCTACCATTTTTCCTTCCCATCTACACTTTCTACTTTCTGTTATTCAAACTTAATTGTGAAAATAGGAAAGTGGCAAACAGGATGAGGTGAAACTGATTTTAGATGGTACCATTTTACCATCATGGCGGAGAACAAGTAAAGGTGTTCCTGGTAGAGGAGAGAAAAAAAAGCAGAGAATTTGGACCAAAGAAGCAGTTGTAAAAGGTGTTGTGATGTCATTGTCAAATAATGACCTTGGGGTTGAAAAGAACTCAAAAGGAAGCTAGGATATCACTCAATTCATGGAGCATTTGCTTAGCATGCATGAAGGCCTGGGTTTGATCTCTAGCACTATATAAACTGGGTGTGATGACATGGGTCTGAAACTCCAGAACTCAGGAGGTAGATGCAGGAGGATCAGAAGTTCAAGCTATATAGCAATTTCAAAGCCAGCCTGAGCTTATGTGGAGCCCTGTCAGTTTATTATTTTTAAAGGAAGGAAGAAATGTGTGTATGAAGGTGTATGAGATGGCTCAGAGGTTAAACCATTAGCTCAACAAGCAAGATGGCCAGAGTTTAGATCCCCAGAACCTGTATCAACACTGGGTGGGTGTGGTGTCTGGTCTGTAGTTCTAACTTTGGAAGACAGAGACAGGGGATCCCTGAGGAGAGCGCCAGTTAGGTAGACTAACTATGAGTGAGCTAGGTAGACTAACTATGAATGAGCTAGGTAGACTAACTATGAATGAGCTAGGTAGACTAACTATGAGTGAGTTAGGTAGACTAACTATGAGTGAGTTAGGTAGACTAACTATGAGTGAGCTAGGTAGACTATGAGTGAGCTAGGTAGACTGACTATGAGTGAGCTAGGTAGACTAACTATGAGTGAGCTCGGGGTTTGGGTGAGAGATCCTGTCTCAAAGAATAAGATGGGGAATGATCAATTAAGAGTCCTGACATCACATGAGAAGACAGAGGAGGAGGAAGAAGAGGAAGAGGAGGAAGAGGAGGGGAGGAGGAGTATAGAGGCTCATCTAGCCCAACTCCACTTCCTTATGTCATTCTTATCGAATTGTCACCTCTTCATTCTGAAGCAGTGTGCCAGGGAGAGCATCAAGCTATAAGAAGATTAGCTCAACCAATCTATCCACCTCCCTTAGAAAGCACTTCCAACACGGAGCCAAAAATCTTATACCTCTCATCAATGAGTTTTATTTTAGGTCCTGAAGTTGGGCAGGGCACATTCCTTTCTTACATGATAGACCTCAAGAGATTCAAAGATAGTGATTGTGTGATCTTGGCATTATTACAAGTTCATATTAAGTTTTGCCCCCTCCCTACCATGATTCTTCCAAGACCAGAGGTTTGGGTCAATCTACGATCTTAGTTATTCTGATGGACAGCATGTTTCTGCCCCTCCCCCAGTTCACATGTTGAAATCCCGGCCTCCTAAGTGATGCTATTAGGAGGGAGAGCCTTTGGAGATGCATGGTTCTAGAAAGCAGAGACCTCCTAAATCAGATCAGTGCTCACAAAGATACCCCAGAGAGAAAGCTTTGCGTCCTCTAATGTGCAGTGTGATAGCATGAAGCCACCTGCCTATGAACCAGGAAGAGGGACGTATCAGACATCCGGTGACTGGCATGCCAATCTTGGAAGGTCTAGCCTTCAACATTATGATAAGTAAGGTAAATTTCTCTTGTTTATGAGCTAGTGAGTCAGTATATGGTCTTTTGTTATAGTGGTTTAAATGGATAGAGGTAGTAATGTTTGCTCATCCTCTCCTATTTATGACATCTAGAATAAAGTGTGAGGCCTTAGCTCTAGATTGCCCAGGGAAGGGGAGAGTGGACCAGTCACTACCCTCATTGTAGATGTGTCTCTTCTATTATTTTAACCAAAGGCAGAATGTATTTTGAATAAAACACCATATCTCACAGCTCTGGAAAATATGAGAATGTTTTCATCCATAGTATTTTAAGGTTGGCCTCACACATTCCGTGACCTCATTCCCAGAGCTGTTCTATGACTCCATTCTTATCCTCAGAATTGTCATAGAGTCCCACAGTGTAGACTATTAATCTCTGTCTGACGCCTCCTTGCCACTGTGGTCATGCAATGTTCTGTGGTACCATTGAATGCTATTGCTAAGCTCTCTCTGCTTTGTTGCCATGTCCCTTAAAAGCAGAGGTCTTCTCTGGCTGGCAGCAAGTCGAAAAGGCAGGAAGAAAACAAAGCATTAGGAAGAACTGAACCACTGTGGCTGGCTCTGAAGGTGGAACAGGCCAAGGGCAAGGACCACCAACCTATGACTGCACAGATCAAGGCCAAGGACCACCAACCTATGACTGCATGGGTCAAGGCCAAGGACCACCAACCTCTGACTGCACAGGCCAAGGCCAAGGACCACCAACCTATGACTGCACGGGTCAAGGCCAAGGACCACCAACCTCTGACTGCACAGGTCAAGGCCAAGGACCACCAACCTATGACTGCACAGGTCAAGGCCAAGGACCACCAACCTCTGACTGCACAGGTCAAGGCCAAGGACACCAACCTATCACAAACACCAAGACTATTTCCTAGCTGAGGGCTGAGTAAGGAATGGAATCTATCAACAATAGGAAGTGCACCAACGGGGACCCCTTAGCTCTAGATAGTCTACCTTGATTGTAATCTTGTGAGAGATCAAGTCATGTCCCCCTAGACCTCTGACCTTCAGAACAAAATGGGTGCTGCTTAGCTCTAAGCTTAAGCTACTTTCTACAAAGTAGTAGAAAATGATACATACGCTGTTCACAAAGAGGCTGAAAAGTTGCACACTACTAATTTAAGCATATATTTCTATTTACTTTTTAAAAAAATATATCATATAATCCTAGCATCCAGGGGGCAGAGGGTGGCAGATTGCAGTAAGTTCAGAGCCAGCCTGGTCTATGTAGTGAGTTACAAGGCACCTGGGGCTACAAATAGAGATCATGTCTTGAAAACAACAAAACAAAACAAAAATATACTTTAAATTTCTTTCCCTCTCTCCCTTCATTTCTCTTTCTTTCCAGCTTGTATCTGTCTGTCCATCTGTCTGCCTATCTAATCTATCTATCTATCATCTGTCTATCATCTATCTACCTGTCTGTCTGTCTTTCTGTCTATCTATCTATCACATCAAAGCATCCCTGCATTTGACATTCTCCTGCTTCACCTTCTCGAATGCTGAGGATATAAGCTTATAGCATGCACTGACATACTTGATCTAATATTATTTTCTTAAATATAGATGATTTAATGTTTCAGACTACTCCTTTTTTGTCCCTAAAATAGTTAACTAACTTTTGGATAGACTTCTTATTTGCATTCTCTGGGGTCACTGGGCAGGAGACATATAAACTTTATAACAATCACAGAGAGGACAGACTGATTCATATGCCCGAAACAAATGTGTACTCAGAAGCAAAGCGTTCTCAAACTGGGCAGGCAGCAGAAATGAGCAAAGACTGTAGGCTGAAGGCAGGAGGTTGAAATTAAGAGAGGAGACTCCCAGATAAGACGGAGCAGCTGCGTTCACTTTTAGCTCAGTGTTGTTCTGAGCTGACACCATTCATCCGTCAAATGTTTGTTGAGAGCTAGATATTGATCTATATTTTGGAACTAGAGCTGCGCACAAAATGAGTGGTTTTCTTTTTTCTCATGGAACATCTTTCAGGCAAGTAATTTATTCTGAATTTTTCCAAAGGAAGCTAGAAATCCAGATTGTTATCCCAATTAAGCATCTCCTTTTAAAAAGAGGAAAAAAAAATGTTCGTTTGGATTAACTGCCGTCTCATGCAAGGCCAAACAAGTTCACAGTCATTGTGAGTTCGCTGCCCGATTGGAGAACAAACATTATCAGTGTGAAACAACATTAAAAGCCCACCGTCCACCATGCTGATTTGACACGCTGGGGAAAGTCTACAAATGAAGAGACAAAACAATGAAGCATTCTTATTATTTAAGACATTGATTCCAAGAGTAGAAAAAATGGTGATTGAATCTTTTCCCCTCACAAGATCGAGCCCTTGGTTAGCCTTGAGAAGTACTCAGAAGCAAAAGTCAAGCTGGGCGGGCAGCAGAAATGAGCAAAGAATGTAGGCTGAAGGCAGCAAGGAGAATGAGGAGTTTCTCAAATTAGAGAGGAGACTCCCTAGAAAAGAGGGAGGGAACCCAGGCTGGCGAGGTCTCTGAAGCTCAGCTGCAGGCCAGTGAATCCCTCCCCCCTTGCCCTCCCCCTCGTCCTCCCCAACAAATGGCCCACGTGTACTAGTTTTATAATTACTAAAATCGACCAATATTAAAGTTTTCTAGACATAGCAATTTATAGAAATCAAGGGAGAGGGCGAATTGTTGACCAGGTCTCTTGCCAACTTTTCCTTTATTAACATTTTATTTTTAAGGAGGGAAAAAAAGAGAGAAAGAAAATAAAACCCCAAATCTGTCAGGCTCTAGTTCCCAGGACTCTTTGGAAGCTACAGCTGTGTGTTGCTAGACTCTCTTGGGGATTTGCTGGAAGGAGCGGAAAGTGGCCCGCCAAGGCAGTCTCCCTGAACCAGAGTAACATGGGAAACAGGATTGCGTAGGAGGAGAAACGGGTTTCCTGGCCCAGCTTGGTTTGGGGATGAGGTTGCGTTTTCTCAAGTGATGGCAAATAGATTGTAGCCGCAGCCAAAGTTAGGGGACACAGTTAGGGGGCACAGCATCCAGACTGGAGCACCCATGAGTGGCAAATTGAATGCATCCCACACTGCCTCTGAACAGTTTACTGTCAGGTGACGGGTCCAGGCTTCTCTGGCTGGCCATGCGGGCCCTTGCCAGAGCTGGAGTCCCGTTTTTCTTGGTGATGCTGCTGTTCAGGAGGAAGATAGGATGCTGCTGTGATGTCCTCCTCTGTGAATATTTTAAGTGATCAAAGGAAAGCTGCAAAGAGAAATCTCTTTCTTGCGGAGGCTTAGCTTGAGCGCTCTCTGCTTCGGGGTAGCCAGCCAGTGGGGAGGCGCTGGAGAGATGACTTAGACAGGTAACATGTAGTTGGCTACAAAATCAACCGCGGTCAGAGTATTTACACTATGGCAGTTGGCAAATGTTACAGGTTAGAGCATCTTCGCCCTCAGAGAAGCCGGCTGGCCAGATCTAGTCTGTCAGAGGGTGGTGGTGTCCTTACAAAACTAAAAAAAAAAAAAAAATGGTAAATATACAGAAAATCTGTTTGCTTCTGCAACCCTACTTTTCAGGCTTGGTGGGGGGAAAAGCAAAGTTCTAACAGGGTTGCTTCATAGGGCAGCAGTTAATAAGAGGGCTTGTAGCTGGGTATGAGATAGCGAAGCTGACCAGATAAGAGAAATGGCAGAGCTTGGGGAAAATGACAAAGCTGGCCTTGGCAGGTTCTGATGGACACCGATAAGATTTTCCTGAGGAATGCATGAAAGGTACAGGGACCCTCTTACTTATTCTTGCATCCAAGGCATTTAATTGCAACAGGTTAAATTGTGCATAAGGAAAGCTTTTAAAAAGAGACTCTACCTATTCCAGGAAGGGACCACCCCAGACCACCTTGCAGACAAGGAGCTATAGATGAGGCAGCTGATGAAGACTGTGGGTGTCTCAGTAACCGTGTCTCTGGATGATCAGAATACTATTTTATGGCCAAATATCCTTGAAGCTGCAGTTAGCTTGTTCCCTCTACATCAGAAACTAAGGCACCAGGGCATCCTCCCATACCTGCATATTAACGAGGTCTGCATCCTCAAAGGACACGGAGACAAGGTCACACCCCTTGCTTTGTGGTTTTGCACAGTAGTTCTTTTGGGTCAATCACAGGAAGAAATACCCTTACGAGGGAGATCCGGGCCACCATGGATAGGAAAAGAAGCCATGCTGTTTAAGCAGACGTGATGTCAGAGATGATATGGCAGAGAAGCAGCCCCATGGTGCGAAGAAGGGAAGGTTTAAGGGACCCCAAAGTACCAGGGGAAGCAGACTTAGAGTCATCACTCTATTTTAAATAGATATATAAAAAACCTGTTCATGTAAGATGGAGATCTGTGGAGCAGGATGTAAGATCACAAGAGTGCCCCTGGTTTTGAAGCTAACCTTAGTTCTAAGGGAAAAAGTACTCAGCGTGGAATCGAAGCCCCAGGCACTAAACACTCCCCAGAAGGTTGCTGCCCACCTCAATAAAACACCTTAGTTACAAGTCACATAACCTTGAGCTGGAAAGCCACTGTGTGTTCCTTTCTCTAGGCAGAGATGAAGTTCCCTTGGTAAATGTTCCTTAAAAAGCACTGCATCCCTTTTGGGTAAGAAGCACTGTAAAATATTGGATTTTTTTCTTTTCTACTTACTTAGTTTAGAATAGAAAACATGTTGACATAATTCAGAACTTTAAATCTCAGACAGTTCTTCGTATCCCTGTTCCCCGGAGGCAAATGATGTCGCCAGTTACTCACTGCTTTTCGCCTTTATTTCTAAATACGTTGGTGCCGTAAGGTCCACACAATAAAGCGTTCTTCCTTCTCACCAAAAGACCTTGGCAACTTTTGAATTCCGTATACAGAAGTCTATTTTTTTTTTTTTTTGAGCTAGGGTCTTGCTATCATAGTCAAGGTAGGGCTGGAACTTACAGTCTTCTGCCTAGACCTCCCTATAATTACAGGCAGGCACCATGGTGCCTGAGTTCTCTATTTAGAATATTTTTTTTAAGAACTAGGTTATAGTCTAGTGTGTGCAAATCGTGTAATTAACCTGCAGCGGTGTGATGGTTAGTGTTAAATGTCAACTCGCCACAGCCTAGAATTATCCCGGAAGCCCGCCTCTATGGAGGAATGATCTGGATCAGGATGACCTGTGGGTGTGTCAGGCTGACCTGTGGGTGTGTCAGGCTGACCTGTGGGTGTGTCAGGCTGACCTGTGGGTGTGTCAGGATGACCTGTGGGTGTGTCAGGCTGACCTGTGGGTGTGTCAGGATGACCTGTGGGTGTGTCAGGATGACCTGTGGGTGTGTCTGTGGGGGTTTGTCTCTATTGCTAATTGAGGTGGGAGGACCCACTCTCGCTGTGGGTATGACCATTTCATTGGGTTGGATCCTGCATTGTCTAAGAGTAGAGAAAGGTGGTTAAGAGCTAAGCAAGGAAGCAGGTAGCTTGGTGCTTGCTCTTTCTTGGCTGTGGACATATGTGAACATGGCCTTTGCTCTTGGATGTGGATGGGCTGTGACCATGGCCCTTGCTCCTGGCTGCTCTTGGCGGTGGATGAGCTGTGACCATCTGTTTCGTGCTGCTGTGTCTTCCCTACGATCATCGACTGTAACCTGAAATTCTGAGCCTCGCAAACCCTTTTCTCCCCTAATAGGTTTTTGTTCAGGATGTTTTATAACGGCAACAGAAATGAAATGGACACATTTGGTGTGGGTGTTTGTGCCCCTCCAAATGCATATGTTGAAAGCAATTCTCCAAGGGTGGGGTTTTACAAGGTGATCCATTTTTGGGGGGAGGGTGGAGCTCTCAGGACTGGGATTAATACTCTTATGAAAAAAGATCCCAGAGAGCTAGTCCGGCCCCACCTCCATGTGAAGACACAGTGAGACAGTGTTTTTTATGATTCACTTGACCCTGGATTTCCCAAACATTCAGAACTGTGAGAGATATACGTTGTTGTGTATAAGCCCTCCATCCTATAGGGTTTTATTATAATAACCCAAGGGCATGGTATAACTCCCTAAAATTCTGAGGTTTGACAGGCAGTGTTCCCACGTGTGAGAGTGCATCTGTGTGATTAATTCCTAGAGAGGGACATAATGGTGGTAAAGGCAAAGTAGGCCTTTGTTAGAGATCCTCAAATTCCCCATTCCCACTGCTCATGGTACGGGACTGTTTTTAACACGTGTTATTATACCTTTTTGATCTTTGTCAACTTAATAAGTCAACAGTGGTACCTTGGTATGCTCCGAATTTGCATGTCTTTATTGTTATAAGTGAGGCTGTCTTTCTACCTCTTCTCAAGAGACATTAGTATTTCTTTGACAATTTTGTAGTGGGTTGTGAATCTTTTCCCCATTGTTTTTATATGATTAAAACTATTATTCCCATGATTTAAAAATAATATAGCCCAGGCTGTATGACACCCTATCGTGGGAGGAAGGAGGAAGAGATTATAAATGAGAAAATGCTGGTAGCCAGAAAACCTTCCCTATAGTTGTCACCACTGGGAGAAAGGTAATCAGAGAGCAAGATGTCACCAGATGGCCCAGTGACATCTTTTGTCTACCTTAGTAGAGCTGGCATGCTTGGACTTCATGTCTCTTTCAATGAAACACCTTCCTCCCACAGGTTTTCTGTCTACTGTCCTTTGAAAGACTCAGATCTTCCTTACGTATCACAGAATAGAATCAGAAACAATGTCAGCTCTTATTTTACATTGCCCATACATGGTAGGACAGAGCTGGCCTTCTGCCTTACAATGTCCAGCAACGGTCTGAAACTCATTTGCCACATCTATAATTATTAAGGGTCCCCTCCCCGACTTGTTTCCTCTTTTACTTTTGTCAAGACAGGGTCTTGCCACATAACCTAGTCTGGCCTTAAACTTCTGATTTTTCTGCTAAGTGCTGGTATCACAGGAGCAGGCCACCAAGTCCAGCTTCGCCTTTTTTGATTTTGTTTTTTTTTTCTTTAATCAAAATCACTTCCTTATTCTTCTCTTATGTGCAAGTGATCATGGGAGGTGCCGCTCCCATCAGTCACAATGCCACCGTTGCATAATTAATCCTTGCTTCATCTCTAGGCTAAATTATAGTTATTGCTCTTTCTTCCCTGACAGTCCTTTCCTTGGGAAAGGACCTAAGACTCCAGACTGTCTTCACATTAGTCTTTACCTTGATAGCTCCTTCAAGGACCATTTCAAATACCCACATCTCCATTGCCAAGTTATTGATGACACTCTGGATGAAGAATAAATAGGACAAAGTGAAGCACAAGGTCTGTTTTTATCAACAATGATGACAAGGGCCAGTCTAGACACCTGCTGGGATGAGGAGAGTATGGTGTATGTGCACACAGTGTGGTGTATACACACAGTATGGTGTGTGCATACAGTGCGGTGTGTATACACAGATGTGGTACCTACACAGTGTGGTGTGTGTACACAGTGTGCTATCTATGCAGTGTGGTATGTGCACACAGTGTGGTGTGTGTACATAGTGTGGTGTGTGCACACAGTATGGCATCTACACAGTGTGATGTGTGTATACAGTGTGGGATCTACACAGTGTGGTATCTATACAGTATAGAATCTACATAGTGTGGTGTATCTGCAGAGTGTGGCATCTACACAATGTGTTGTGTGCACACAGCGTGGTGTATGTATACATTGTGGCATTTACACAATATTGTATCTACACAGTGTGGTGTGTGTACACAGTATGGGGTCTACACAGTGTGGTGTGTGTACACAGTATGGGGTCTACACAGTATGGTATCTATACAGTATAGAATCTACACAGTGTGTATTTACACAGTGTGGCATCCACACTGTGTGGTGTGTACACACAGTATGGTGTATCTGTACAGCAGTGTGGTATCTACACTGTGTGGTGTATCTGTACAGTTTTGTGTATCTGCACAGTGTGGTATATTTACACAATGTGATATCTACATAGTGAGGCAAAGAAGAGCTAATTGGGAGTGCTATCGCAGAAAAGGACACATGCTTGTGTCAAACAGTGCTGACTCTGGGCTCTGGGGAGATCACTTGGTGGGCGACAGTGCTTACTATGTAAGCCAGGAGACCTGGGTACAAATCCCTAGTACCAGTGCCAAAAGCTGAATGTGGCTATGTCCATGTCTGTTACCCCAGGGTTGAGACAGAGACAGGAGGATTGCTGGGGTTTGCTGGCTTTCTAGCCTAGCACCAGGTGCGCTAAGATACTATGTCTCAAGAAAGTAAGGCAGAGACAGAATCCAACAGGACTCCCACTTCCTCTTCTGGCCTCCGAGTACACTCCTGCACAGCACATGCATGTACCATCTCCCCCACCCCCCAACTCGAGGGTGGGGCTAGTACCGTTGCTGAACAGCAATATCTCAGATGATCCTCCGACCCCTGGACAAGATGCCCATTCCTATCTACAGTTTGCAAATGAAAAAACTGAGAACAAGACAGTCTTAGTGACAGCTCACTGTTCCAGAGCTTCAGTTTACCTCCTGTGGAAAATGGAGGTCCTGAACGCTACATCCATGAATACCACCACAAGGATTAAAATCCAACCAAATAGTGAGTTCACCCTAGACTTTTTTGTTTTCTTTGACATGGGTCTCTGGTAGCCCAGGCTGGCCCTGAACTCACTTGTACCTAAGAATGCTGATGACATTCCTGCATCTACTTCCCAAGCTCTGAGACTGCAGGCATGCAGCAACATGCCTGGTTTCTGAGGTGCTGGATTTAGAGCCTAAGTTTTGTCCATGCTAGGCAAGCCCTGCACCATCTGAACTACATCTCTAACCTTTGGCTGTTATTTTTAATTATTATTTTTACCAGTTGTAAAGACCAGAAACCAGGAGGAGGAATTTCAGAACCACAATTCTATGGGGTAACTAGAAGCAGCCTGCTTTGCAAGCTAGAGCAAAATCCCTGGGGCACCCCACAATTAAGGGGGCCGCATAAATGCCACAGGGTTTTCCGCCATCATTGCAAGCTTTGGCATGTCTTCAAGGTCGAAGATCATCCAGCTGACCTCAGAGTCTCGATGTAGCTTGTTCATGGCAGCCTGGAGGTGAGATTTAGGTGGAGTACACAGGACCTGGACTTTCATTAGCTTTATGGGATTCTAGGAGCTGAGGGCACCAGTGCATTCCATTTCCTTTCAGAGTCTGGAGAGAAGAGTCACTGGGGTGTGGTACGAACCAGGCAGGTGCTGTGAGACTCTGAGGGAAGACAGCAGTGACTCAGAGGGTTCCAGGAGGATCTAGGAGGTTTACACAGGCTGGGGCAAGCTCCTCACACATTTAGCAACAGGTCACACAGCTTCTGTTCTAGCAGCATCTCCTGGTGTCTGCATTTCTTGGTCTTGAGGCAATAGAAAAGCCAGGATTGACACTCCCATTCCACACTTGATTTTAGGACACATGTGTTGCTTTTATTATATGTATCATTCCTTCTGTGCTGAGATAAGACCCTTTTGGATAATTTTGGTACCAATCCAGACAGATAAGAATGCACTGCATTTTCTGATGGTGGTCATAGAAGAACTATGGGGACAGAACTGGAAGGGAAAGTAGAGAACTGTCACCCCCCTCCACCACCGTGTGTGTGTGTGTGTGTGTGTGTGTGTGTGTGTGTGTGTGTGAGAATGTGAGCTCTTCCAACAATGTAGAATTATTTCTGTTCCCCAGTCCTGGCTGCACAAACACAGGCATCTTTGACCCCCTTTCCTTCCACATTCTATACTTCTGCATCCACAGCCTTTTATTTTTGCATATCTTCCAGTAGCCTGTGTGATAACTCATCTCTCTCGCCTGGATAATTGAATAGCCTTGTAAACAGCCTGGCAGAAACGACTCTATTCTGAAGAGAAACGTGTGTCTCTCAATCTGACTATCAGAATATTGAAATGCAAACCCCAAAGACATGGGAATTTCCCCCAGGAATCTCATCCTGGGGGAAGGAAAAGACACAAGCTAGATGGGCGAAGCTTTGTTTCTCTAAAAGAGATTTCAAACAATTCTAAGGACTTGTCAGACCATCTTACAGGATGAGGCTGAAATCCAGATAATGATGGCTCGAAGGGCGAGACCACACCTTCGCCAGGACTGCTCAGATGCGCACATCCTTGGCCCTCTACTTAAAATTTGATCTCAGGGCTGGAGAAGTGGCTCAGTGGTTAAGAGCATTGGTTGCTCACCCTGAGGACCTGGATTTGATTCTCAGCACCCACATGTTGGCTTTCTAACACCTCAAATTCTAGTTCCAGGATGTCTGGCACTGCCTTCTGTCCCCCATGGGTACTATATCCACACTGTGCACAGACATACATGCAGGCAGACACCCATACATATAAAATAAAGATAAATCTAAAAAAATGTAAACTTTAATCTCATTTCAGGACATAGATGAACATAAGGGGCTCACTGGCTTTCCTTGTCTTTCTTCTATATGTGGCCACATTGAATCCATCTTTTTTCCTGCTTTTCATTTTTAATTTGGCTCTTTTAATTGGCTTTTTGAGAATGGGTGGCTCAACCTAACTAGGGGCACAGATTGTGACTCCCAAGTTTGATAACAGTCTCTTTGTTTGCGTGAGACAGAGTTGGATGTATCTCACGATGGCTCCACACTTTCCATCTAGCTAAGGTGTGCACCACTGTGTCCAGGTTTGTGTGGTGGTGGGCCTCATACATTCCTGGCAAGCACTGTGCCAACTGAGCTGCATCTCTCCTGCACCTAGGCTACTCACTAGCCTCTCAACTGATCTTTTAAGATGCCAATCTTTTATTTATTTTTTCCTTCTTCACCCTGGGTCCCACCCAATTCAATTATGTGAAATGTGTCTTCAATCACTTGCCTCTTACAGAATCTTTCCATGGCTTCTCTGATTTAAAACTGTTACTCTAACATATTCCAAGTACACTCATGTTACATGCATATATGTGTATATATGAATGTGTGTATAGGTACATACACAAGTGTATGTATGTATATATACATGTATATCCACAAATGTATATGTGTGTATGTGTTACTTTTTCCTTTCTTGTCTAAGTTCTCTGTTTAAAATCTCCAGAAATCTTTCCCTTCATCCTTCCTTCTTTCCATGGTATCGTCTCCTAAAACTTTCCAGCCCTCCTGAGTCAGGAAGGATTAACCTGATCACGGGAAGGTCTTCTGTCATTTCTGCTGAGGTCGCTACTCTCCAGCTGGCATCTTGCCACAACCTCACTTCCAGGAGCAATGATGCAAAATCTGCTCAAGCATAACTCTTTCAATTGCATGCCGGGGCAGCAATGTTTGGCTAAAGTCACTGTTTACTGAACTGTTAGTACAGCAGACTTTCTTACCCTGAGATTCCCTGGGGAGGAAATGGGTGGAATACCTTAATTATTTTCTAGCTATTTGGACCACAGCTCATATCCTAGAGACATACATGCATCCTCGAGCAATTCCAAGAAGTGGCATTGGCTGGTGGAGGAATAAAATGGGCATCTCTCTTTCCTGTCCTTAAGGCTAGGATTTGTGGAAGAACTTTAGTCCTGGGATCCTAAACAGAAATGCAGGAAGGAGGCAGGGACCCACCCAGGCAAAATTCTTTTTGTTCTAAACTCAGTATTGTCAGTCACAAGGCTATAACATCAGAAAGAAAAACAGGGCCGGAGTGAACGGTTCTGCCATGTATCACCTTCTCAACTAAGTTCTAAAGTTCTTAAGGATGTGACTCTGCCTTGGATCCTCCTCAGCACTTGGTAAAGTGCTATGCACAGAGCAAATTACCCTCTAAGTTACTAGTCATTAGCTGCATAGACGAGTTTCTATCCAGTTCCAAACCATGGGGAAAAGAATCTCTTGAGGGATGAGATTCCATTTCTGTAAGAGTTCCCAAGGCTTCGCTTAGACATGTGTTGAATTTCCAAATGCATTCTGCTATAAGGAAAACCGTAAGTACAGTACTTAGCCTTCAATTAAATCTTGCATCTGTTTGGGATTATCATAGACGATGCCAGTCTGAAGAACAAAGGGACTTAACTGATACAGAAATCTTAGAGAAAGCCAGGAATCTTAGGTCCTTGGGAATCCAGGTGTGACTTTTTCTTATGGTTTATCAAGGTGCAAAGACACTGACGGCTGCTTTTGGATGGTCTCACAGATTCAAGTCTAGCTGGTGCCTAGATTGAAGGAGATGACCATGGTAATCTAGAAGGGACATTTCAGGAGCTGGCGTTAAGATTTTCCTCTCCTGCAGCATGTAGATTGATCACCGGAGATGTGGGTATCTGTACACCCTGGAGAAAAACATGGAAAGGATCCGCTGGTCTAAGGGGTTCCCAGAGTCACAATAGGGGACTACAGATCCTCTCTAGCTAGGCAGCTTTCCTAGATTCTAGTCTTGGGTGTCAAGCTAAGGACTGAAATGGTTAATAAACATCCCTGGTCTGAGGCAAACAATTATGCAAAGAGAAGATGAACTTTGACCTTGTGGGTGAGTTTTAGTACACAGAAGACAAGTCAAAGTTCAGAGAAGTCCTGAAACGAAGCCTCCTGCTTAGAGAACACTTCTTTCCAGAGTCCCAGGAATTGTATACAATGTACATTCAGAAATGCCAACCGTGAAAGCAAACTGTGAGTGCCAGCCCAGCAAACTCTGAGCCTCACTGTGATGTGGTGTTTCACAGGGCGGGGCTTCAAAGTCATAGACCGCTGCTTTTCATATGACAGTCACCTCCTTTGAACAGGCCTTTGGTTCTCAGCAAGGAGTTATTTCACTCCTCAAGAAACAGATGGCAATGCCTGAAGATCCTGTGGTGGCCATAACCACTGGGCAGAGTGCTGAGAGACTGTGGGAGCAACCCTAGGATGCAGTTAACCAAGTCCCATCATGGGGGATTATCTGGCCCCAGAGGTCAGTAATACTGGGGTTGGAAACCCTGGACTAGAGCCACAGAATCATGAAGAAATAAAGCATTTAATCCTCTGATGACAGCCCAAGAGCTGCTGTGATAGATTTCAGACTCTGAGCAATTTAATATTTTCCATAGACAGCATAAAAGTCATCTTCCTTAGGGCCCCATACACTGCATATCTCCTGTACAGCAGAAATTTAAAATGGTACTTAATTGCTTTTTAAAGGTAAATCTGTATCAGAGAACATTTGGTTGTCAGACTTACCCCAGCCTAGCAGGCATATTGACAAGACACTGAAACTGACTAGATGTACTGTTCATGGCTTTAAATGGCAAATTGTATATCACCCTTTAACTGTGCAATCCCCAAATAAGTAACTATATGTTGCACACCCATATGCACATATGCTTACATATACACACAGCCACACACTCATATACATGTGCATACATTCATACACGTATGCATACAAGCATGCAAATACACAAACACACACATACACACATATGTATATATATATATACACATTCACATATGCATATATATACATATACACATGACATGTAAACATATAATATACACATGACATGTAAACATACACATGCATATGCATACATATACACATACACACATTTGCATATATATACCTAATGCACACACACAACATACAAACACACACACAATTTTTAGTAAATAACATTGATGTGGATGGATGTGAGTCCTCTAACCCTTCTGATTTTTCTAAGCACAGAAAGTAGGAATATCTTTAAAGACAATACTCTGAGCACGCCAAGAAGACTCAGGCGGTTTAAATATCTCAGAATCCCCAACAATTAAGAGTTAACAATTGATCTGTTTTCAACAAAGAACTGTGCCTTGCTTCCTGTATCACGTGCATATCGACAGAGAACATTATCCGAATGGAGGGGCATGCCACAGGCAGGCGGGCACACTTTTATGTTTTGTTTTTTGTGGTGTGTAGGCAAATTTCCTCATGATCCACCCAGATTAAATTTTTTCCAGTCGTTGGCCTATGAACCAGTGCTAATTTGCATGCTATTATTTTCCATTTGATTTACAAATGGATACTAATTGTGGATTTGGCGTCTTTCCCTCCTTGACATGAGCGGTCAACCATGTAGGAAAAGTTTTTGAGAAATTTAATGCTTTTCTTTGTCTTCTGGAATTTTCTACACTTCTGTTATACCAAGGTAACTGGGCCTTCATGTTTCCTTGTCTAAAGGGCAATTATGATTCACAACCAACTGGAAGCTGAAACAGTGGACTGGCTTTATTCCTTCTCTGTTTTTTGTTTTTTGTTTTTTTTTTTTGAAAGTCAAGTTTGGGTGAAGGAGTGCGCGGTGCAGCATGAAAGCATGAAGCATGAAAGCATGAAGCTTTCCTCACACGAGGGGCGGGAAGTTGGCTGTGGGCTCTGCTGAAGAGTACCTGCCTTGTACCAAGGGAGACTCATTTTAGTCACCAGGAATCCAGTCTCAATCAGTAGTCTTGTGCTGGAACCCAACCAAAAGGTGACAGGACTGCCCATATGCATGAGCAGGGATGTGCTCTCTGCAGATGTCACAATGCCTGGGCCCTAAGGACATTGGCCCTAAGTGGGGTCTACTGGAAGGGACTCTGGGATGACAAAGATGCAGTTTGCAGCCATCTTAGTAGAAGGGGAACTATGATTTGATTTCTGGAAAATAAGCCAGTGCTTCATTTCTTTTACGATGGAGTTGGTGGAGCATGATCCATTTACTCCTTTATCCCCCACGTTAGTCAGACTCCGTTTGGTTCTGATACAGTAACACTTTGGTCTTCAAACCTCAGTGGCTTACAATGACCAAGACATTTCTCAGTTACACTGTATGACTAGCCAAAGTCATTAGGGATTCTGCTCTGTAGAATGACTTGCGACCAGTTTGATGGACACAAAGGATCGTGAGGACTTCAGGGTCCTTGAGGCAAGGAGTGGAACCATGGGGTTCAGCACTGGCTTCCCAGTCAAGTAGTGATGTTGGCAACTGAGCTGACCTCGTGCCATTAGCTAGAGCTGGTCCCACGATCCACCTAATGGCCAGGGATCTGGCACACACACACATTACCGTTGTGCGTAATAATGCCTCTGTTATAGGATTTTCTTTTAACTTAACACCATCAATAATGCACATGTGTATAGCACTCATCAAAGGCAGAGGTTTGGGCCATTTGGATATATTACCTTACTCTAGTACCCTCCAGCCCTGAAAGTGAAGAAGATTAAGGTCCACAAGTAGAAATAATAACAGTTAAGTGGAAAAGAACTTGAAGCTCGGTTTTGACCACAGCCTTTCTTGTTCTTCCCCAGTAGCTTGAGAGAAACTGATGCCTTGTCAAAAATTTAATTTGATGTGGATGCAAATTAGCACAGCCACTATGGAAATCAGCACAGCAGTTCCTCAGGAAACTAAAAATAGATCTTCCACATGAGCCAGCTATACCACTTGGGCATATATCTAACTTAGAACAGAGACCCTTGCACACTACTCTGTTAGTCCCAAGATAGGAAATCAGTCCAGATGCTCATCAACAGATGGATGAAGAAAATGGGGTACAGATGCACACATGCACCTATAATGGGGTTAAAGAAAAAATAACATGTCATTCGCAAGAATGATGACTGGAAGGAGATAGCATTATGCTATGATCAATAAACTATACCTTCATGTGTAGAGTCTAGATTCAGAAACTGACATAAAAGTAGAAGAGGGACTGTTGGAGGAGGAAATAAGGAAGGGTGACAGGAGGGAAAAGGACAAATTGTATGCTTCCTCTCCTCTGTGGAATTAAGGTTTCTTAAGGTTTATATATGGAGGGGGCAGAAGAAGTTAATGAGTGACTGACTCTGAGCATCGTGCAATGATACACCCGTGTGAGAGGAACATAATGAAGCCCAATATTTTTTGTACTCTAAAACATTAATAAGGAAGCTAGTTTGAGTTTTTGATGCCACTTTCCTGCAAACTGTGATTGTGGTGTTGGGGAAACACAGGAGTTTGTCATCTGTTTGCTGTTTGAAAAGCAAGGAGTGTCCCGACATTCAGTGAGACGATTACCAAAAGTCCCTGTTCCCTCACACATACTCCTCCCTCCATGATAAGGACACACTGCTTCCTCTCCCCAGGAGCTGGAATCTGGATGTGTTGCAATGGGGCCTCTTCACTGCCTGGTTGCTGACCTTGTTTTGACCCTGTATGTCCATAGCCCTGGCTCAGCTATTGTGTAATACCTATCCAGAGGGTGTCGTGGCTTCTGGAGAGAGACCCAAATGAGAATGTGCATATGGTAGACTCTCCTGGGCCTGGAGACCACAGGGACTTCTGTCCCAATGAGGAAAGCAGGCAAATCATATTTCAGAGCAACCAGAGACCCCAGATGGGTCTGAACAAGGGCAACGGGTAAACTTGACACAGGCCTGATTTTATTCCTCGCGTGGTTTAAGTCACATTGCATTTTTAACCCATTCAAACCTCACAGGAGCTGGTTATGGTACCAGCATGGTTATTATTCTCTCCATTGTAAGCATTCGGAAGCCAGGAACCGGTGCCGATGGCTGTGGCACTGCCAGCAAGTTATAACAAACTCCAAGCAAGACACCAGAATTTGATCCAGAGAGACCACCAGTACTGGCCCACTATCAACACAGACCACCACAGTTTACACTTCCATGGAAATAAGTTTGCCTCCCTAATGTCTGAGCTTTGATGAAGAGAATTGATACCCCAGACCACTGGGCAGCAAGCCTCTTGAACTCATGCTCATTTTGTCTTCAGTTCTAGGACCTAGTGAAAGCATGAGATGGAGTTAAAGTCAGTGTGAAACTTCAGTTCTACAGTTGGGAATGCTGGACCTGAAACCCAGTCTCTCTCTATGCATCTGTCTGTCTGCCTGTCTGTCTGTCTCTGTTTGCATCTCTGTCTTTCTGTATCCTTGTCTTTCTGTTTTTCTGTGTCTCTGTCTGTCTCTCTGGATGTATCTCCCCCTCAATGTCTCTTGTCTTTCTTTTCTTTTTAAAAAAGATTTATTTATTTATTTTATGCATATGAGTACACACTGTAGCTGTACAGATAGTTGTGAGCCTTCATCTGGTTGTTGGGAATTGACTTATTTTTTAGGACCTCTGCTCACTCCAGTCGGCCCCGCTCATTCCAGCCCTAAGATTTATTTATTATTATAAATTAAGTACACTGTAGCTGTCTTCAGACGCACCAGATCTCATTACAGGGGGTTGTGAACCACCATGTGGTTGCTGGGATTTGAACTCAGGACCTTCAGAAGAGCAGTTGATGCTCTTAACCGCTGAGCCATCTCACCAGCCTGTTTCTATCTTTCTGTATCCCTGTCTTTCTGTGTCTCTGTCTGTCTCTCTGTACATCTCTCCTCTTCTCTCTCTGTCTCTCTCTCTGTCTCTCTGCTTTCTGTGTCTTTCTCTCTATGTCTCTGTCTCTTTCTCTGTGTGTGTCTTTTTATCTCTGTGTCTGTCTCTCTGTCTTTCTGTCTCCCTGTCTCTGTCTGTCTCTCTCTCTCTTTCTGTGTGCATGTATATGTGTCTGCAGGAGCATGTGTTTATGCATGAATGTGTGAGTATGTTTGTGGAAGCCAGAGGACAACCTGTGGTTCCTCAGGCATTGCCCACCTTGTTTGCTCTTGAGACAGGGTCCCTCACTGACCTGAGGCTGTGTTCTAAAAGCCCAAGAATCTGCCTGTTTCCACCTCCTCAGTGTCGAGATCAGCACATTCCACCCAATCCCTACTTTTATTTTATGCAGATTCTGGGTTGGACTCAGGTTCTTGTAACAGCAATACAAGGACACGGGTCACTGTGCTTGAAACATCTCCCAGACTCAGAAGTCTACAAACATCTCCCAGACTCAGAAGTCTACAAACATCTCCCAGACTCAGAAGTCTAGAGACATCTCCCAGACTCAGAAGTCTTGGGACATCTCCCAGATTCAGAAGTCTAGAAACATCTCCCAGACTCAGCAGTCTAGTTATTTTGTGTAACCTAGCCCAAAGGAGCCTTTCCTTAGTCTGAATATGGAGATAACAAGAGTACCTGCACACGAAACTCTGAGGGTTAATGAAACAATATTTTAACACTAACACAAAGTGCTGGCACATGTCAGCTGCCTCTGTGTGCCAAGGTCCTTCGAGGTATGGCTTGAGGGAAAAGGTCTCCCAGAAGCCAAGGTCAGCTTGTTTGATACAAGCTTTGTTAGGTAAAGAGGGGGAGGTTTCTAAAATCTGCAGAAAGAGAGGGAAATAGAGATATAGATAGATAGATAGATAGATAGATAGATAGATAGATAGATAGATGGCAGACAGATAGGTGACAGGTAGATGATAGATAGATAGATAGATAGATAGATAGATAGATAGATAGATAGATTGATTGATTGATTGATGGCAGACAGATAGGTGACAGGTAGATAATAGATAGATAGATAGATAGATAGATAGATAGATAGATAGATAGATAGATAAATAGATAGACTGATGAAGGAAATGTTTCTGAAACTGTGAGCACACTACAGTTAGAGTTTACTCTATGTTCTCTATCTACCTCTAAGCTCTAGGTATTTGACATTGCAGGGTTGGGGGAGAGGTTGTTCCATATTTTCCTTGTGGAAGAGTCAGCTCTGGCTAAGTCCAAAAAGGGCAATCACCAGTCTGCAAGTGTGGGTGCTTTTTCCTGGCATGAGAGACCACAGACATTGTTTCTTCACTATTAACCCAACCACCAAACACAAAAGGAGAGGGCTGGAAATTGTTGGGAACCAAATAACTCACATGGAATGCTAGTGGAAAACCAACTCGTTGACTTTCACTCCTGGTGACTCAATGTTGAAGGAACCAGGCAGCCTCCTAGCTCCTCTGTGGATTTCTATTACATTCTCCTCCACAGACCAGGAAACTCAGGCTCCAGAAAATAAGCCTCAGGTTATACAGTACATATGAGGCAGACATGATGGAACTCAAGAGTTGCCTCCTGAGTTCCTTAAACTGTCTTGTTCACTCACTTACCCATTTATCCATCCATCCATCCATCCATCCATCCATCCATCCATCCATCCACCCACCCATCCATCCACCCACCCACCCACCCACCCACCCACCCATCCATCCATCCATCCATCCATCCATCCACTTACCTGATATTTTATGAACACCTATACTAGACAAGTGGTATTTTAGGTGCTGGCACACCTAAATGCCTTCACCTTTCTATGAATGCTCTCTGGCTGTTGCATCTAGTCATCATAAATTCGGTGGCTTAAAAATACCATATTCTTTCACAGTTTGAATCTAAGAGTCTGAAAGACATGTCAGTTACACTAAGCTACCTTTGGGGCTCTGGGTGAGCGGTTTTTGTTTCTCTAGCTTCTGGTGACCATGACAGTCATCTTGGACACCTCAACTCAGTAGACAGACACCTCCTCTGTGTCTAATCTTCCTCCTACAAGGACACCTGACACTGGATTTGGGGGCCTTCTTGATAATCTACAATGAGCTTTCATTTCGGTTTACCTAAATCAAAAATTATTCTTGATTTAATTACTTAAGTGATTCCCTCTACTGCCCTGCTCCCCAGCAAGATGCTAGTCCCAGGATCCTGGGGCTAAAATGTGGAGCCCTTATTCAACCCAAACAATCCTTAAGAAGCTTAGGATCTAGTAAGGATATTGATAAACAAATCAATAAACAAGACTGTAACAAGTTGTGTTGGAAAGTAAAATGGGCCTTGGGGAAAAGAGGCACCCAGGATTCCCTTTGGTTGGCAGTGTAGCACACTTTCCTTTTGACCAGATGACCTAGAGAAGAGGAAGAGCCAGCTGGCTGTCTCCAGCAGAACTGAGTTCTTCTGGTGTACCTGCTCATTAAATTATAGCCTTGTCAGTAAGTAATACTTCCAATGAGAGGAACACAGTGTTCCTTTTCAGGAAATTGGGGAAGACATACTTCTCATGTATGTAGACAAAATGGCTTTACTATCACAAAGTATAAATCGTCTTAATAGATCGTGGACGCCATGACTGCCAAAGAAAGGGGTTGTGGCTCATATAAATGTAATACATAAATGTATGAATCCAAGCTCGTAGTTTTTGGCTGGCTCCTCCTATCTTTTAATGGGTTTATAGCTAATAGCAGTACAGAATGTTACCTAATGGGGGTATCTGGTTGTTTCGTTTTGTAATGAGTTTAATCTGGAAGAGGCCATTGATCCACTAGACAGTCAATGATTGCATTATTGATGGTTTTCCTTTGATTATAATCGATTTAAATTTTTTCCCAGCCCCTACATTTGCAGCCACATCCATGGCATATTGATTGATTAATTACCCATTGGCTCATTACAACCGACTGGAAGTATAGCCTGAGAAGAATCTCGCTGGCCTAGGGACCCTTGTGCTTTCTCTTTGGACAGAGGTCAGTGGCTCTGAGTTCACTTTCTTGCCTGTTTAACTCCACCACCCTGACACAGAACCATGTGTTCTTACGTCCCACTTCAGCTGATTACCAATTCTGTTTCTTTGCACTGAACAGCAACCTTGAGAAGCTGCAGTTCAGTCACTGTTGGAGTTTTATCTTTAATGAAACTGTCACTCAACTGTCGAGCAGAAGCTCTATTGAAAAGATAAGACTTGTGGAGGACGGTCCAAAGGAGGTCTGGTGCCCACTGCCTCGGAGCCTCAAGACTTTACCTCCTTTCCATCCGTGAGACAAAGGCTTGATTACCAGGACCCATTCGTGGGTCTGGGTGAATGAACATAATTCCATAAGACTTATGCCGAGGGCCATCTTGGAGGGGGATGCCAGTTCTTATGCAACACTATGACTTGTGGTGGTGGTGGCAGTGGTGGTGATAGTGATAGGGGTGGGGAGAAGACAGGAGAGCCTTGGGGATGACATTCTTTTTTTTTTTAAGCATGTATTGTTACATATTTATAGAGAAAATAGTATTTAATTCTTCATTTTCTATTTCCAATTACTGTGATAAAAATATATATGATATAAAACTTTTTTTATTAGATGTTTTCT
>NW_022196911.1:105970294-105999694 GCF_008632895.1 Mastomys coucha
AGAAAAAGAAAAGAAAAAAGAAATAAAATAAAATAAAAAACCAAAAACTAAAACAAACCCCTGTTCCCTCTCCCCTTTCCCTGCTCACCACTCCACCCCCTCCTGCTTACTGGCCCTGGCATTCCCTTACACTGAGGCATAGAACCTTCACAGGGCCAAGGGCCTCTCCTCCTATTGATGACCAACTCGGCCCTCCTCTGCTATAATATGCTGCTGGAGCCATTAGTCCCACCATATGTACTCTTTGGTTGGTGTTTTAGTCCCTGGGAGCTCTGAGGGTACTAGTTAGTTCACATTGTTGTTTGTCCTAAGGGGCTGCAAATCCTTCAGTTCCTTGGGTTCTTTCTCTAGCTCCTTCACTGGGGACCCTGTACTCAGTCCAATGGGTGGCTGTGAGCCTCTACTTCTGTATTAGTTGGGTACTGTCAGAGCTTCTCAGGAGACAACTATATCAGGCTCCACTCACCCAGCACTTGTTGGTATCCACAATAGTGTCTAGATTTGATGACTGAATATGAGAAGGATTCCCAGGTGGAGCAATCTCTGAATTGTCCTTCCTTTAGTCTCTGCTCCATAGTTAGACACTCCTTCATTGCTAGTGGGACTGCAAGCTGGTACAACCACTCTGGAAATCAGTTTGGCAGTTCCTCTGGAAATTGGACATAGTACTACTACCAGAGGACCCAGCTATACCACTCCTGGGTATATACCCAGAAGATACTCCGACATGTAATAAGGACACATGCTCCACTATGTTCATAGCAGCCTTATTTATAATAGCCAGAAACTGGAAACAACCCAAATGTCCCTCAACAGAAGAATGGATACAGAAAATGTGGTACATCTACACAATGGAGTACTACTCAGCTATTAAAAACAATGAATTTATGAAATTCTTGGGGAAATGGATGGACCTGGAGAATATCATCTTGAGTGAGGTAACCCAATCACAAAAGAACAAACACGATATGCACTCTCTGATAAGTGGGTATTAGCCCAGAAGATCAGAATACAGGAAGAACAACCCACAAACCATAAGAAACTCAAGAAGAAGGAAGACCAAAGTGTGGATACTTCGTTCCTTCTTAGAAGGGGGAACAAAATACCCATCTAAGGAGTTGCAGAGACTAACTATGGAGCAGAGACTAAAGGGGATGACATTCTTTTGCTGAGTTACCTCGAGGAATCAGTGTGCTTTCGTGGACCTCTGTCTTATAGACATGGCTGGTGCTTTCTAAGCAGAGCTGACTCTGTCAGGTTGGGTTTTTTGTTTTGTTTTGTTTTGTTTTTTTTTTTTGTTTTTGTTTTTTGTTTTTTTGGCAAAGACTGTGAGAAAGTCCTTATACCCAGATTCACTGATCTTGAATCTCATTTTCTCTTTGACCTAATTCTCAACTCTTTTTTATATTTTATGTTGCAACAATCATGATTATTTTATGACATATCTGAAAGCTTATCTAATGGATAATATTTGATTCTGTTTTATCTAAAAGGTTTCAAAAACCATTTAAACTGGCAACTACATAGAGTTTATATTCATAATGAAACATGTCCTAGGCTCAACGGTGGTTTCCCAAATACATTCTGGCCCACTCCCCTTGAGCTTATAAACAGGTCTTCATTTGGAAAAAGACTCTTTGTGGAGGAAAATAAGTTAAGGTTCTTGAGAAGAGATTATCTTGGGTTATGAAGATGGGTCGTGAATTTAATGACAAGTGTCTTAGAAGGGAAAGATAGAAGAAGAGACATGCCTACACAGACAGGAGAGGAGACAGGTGCACAGAGAGGCAGAAGGGGAGACATGTCCACACAGACAGGAGAGGAGACATGTCCACACAGACAGGAGAGGAGACATGTCCACACAGACAGGAGAGGAGACATGTCTACCCAGACAGGAGAGGAGACATGTCTACCCAGACAGGAGAGGAGACATGTCCACACAGACAGGAGAGGAGACATGTCCACACAGACAGGAGACGAGACATGTCCACACAGACAGGAGAGGAGACATGTCCACACAGACAGGAGAGGAGAAAGGTGCACATAGGGATAGATGATAGCAGAGATATGGCCACGAAGCCCATTGTAGGGTGATGGCCAGAGCATGTGTGATGCTATCAGCTCTTAGAAGTTGGAAGAGGCAAGATTCAAGTCTCCCTGGAGCCACTGGAGGGAGGCTACTGCCTGGCTCCCAGGCTGCATCAGTCCAGAGCAGTAGGGAGGCAAGAGTTCTACATCCAGATCAATGGGCAACAGGAAGAGAATGTGAGCCATTAGGTCTGGTTTGAACCTCTGAGACCTTAAAGCTCATCCACTAGTGATGCCCCCAACAAGGCCACAAATCCTAACAGTAACATTCTGCGTAGACCTACGGGGCCATTTTTATTCAAACCACCACAGGCCCTATGCAGAGACAACTGAAGCTGTAGGGGTAGCCTGGGTCAGTGGGGCAGCTACTCATAAGAAACTGTGAATTGGCTGATGGCTCTAGAAGGGGCTGTTCAGGCCAGTCTTACTGGCTGTATAAACTAATGCTGTGTTTGCTTGTTTGAGACATTTATTTATTTATTTATTCATTTATTTATTTATTTATCTATCTATTTATCTATTCATCTATTTGCTATATAGCACAGGTTCTCCTTGAACTTGTGATCCTCCGGCCTCAGACTCCTGAGTGCATAGGCTACATGCATGTGTATCATGTTCAACCTCAGACCAGTCTGTTCAGTAGGGAACTAATTACATAAATGGCACTACGTGTTCATGGTTTTAGTGCTGACAGTTATTATAGGTTGGATACCCCTAACTGAAAGACCTGAAACCCAAGGTGCTCCAAGACCTGCAAAGTTTTGAGTGTTGCTAGGACAGTACAGCGGAGACCTCGTCTGTAACTAAAGTCATATGGCAGAACATGAGCAAACCAGGGGGAGTTCTGATCATATGGTGCAAAATTACCTTCAGGCTTTGTGCACAGGACACAGGGGTAACTGAGCCACCTATTGTGTATGGACATGTGCCCATCCCCTACATTTTCCATTATATGTATATAAGATTCTCCACTCCTCAAATGTCCAAAACTCCAAGTGTTTTCAGCCTTGAGCATTTGGAATTAGTTAGGCATTCCCAAATCACCAGTGTCCAGCAGAGAAATGAAAAGACAATGGTCTTTGAAAATTCTGTTATAGAACACAAATTCTTCATAAACTTCATAAGGAGAAACACGTCTTTGTTATTGTTTCCTTTTTTCTAAATTAATAGTTTTTAATTTACTTTACATCCCAATTGCATCTTCCTCCCAGTCTCTCTCTTTTCCCTCCCTTCCCCTCCCCATTGTTTCTAAATATTATGTTTTTATTAAGAGAGGAAGTGGTGTGGTATGTGCAACCCATCCAACCACAGCGTCTGTTAGCCTTGGACATTGTTATTACTTTAGATTTAATTTTTAATGTTTTTATGTGTATAAACATTGGCCTATATGTATTTATGTGCACCTGGTGAGTGGTATCTTTGGAGGAGTCTCTAGAACTGGAGTTATAGATGGTTATAAGCCACCATGTCAGTGCTAGGAATTGAACCCTGGCCCTCTGGAAAAACATCCCGTGCATTAAGTACTGAGCCAGAGCTCCAACCCCGAGGATTAGCAGTATAAGAGAAACACGAAGAGCCAGTCTTGAGCTTCTGACTTCGAAGGAGGGGCAGCTAGAAGCAAGCCTTTCAGTCTACCCACACAAATAGATTGAAGGAGTAAGGGGAGAGGAGTTATTTTACCTCATGGAAGGATCTAGGTTGCCTTATCTAGGAGACGGGGAGGCTGAGATGGTTCGAAGAAGAGAAGCGAGAGGCCTCTGGCTCTTGTTGGTCTGTGGAAAGGATGAAAGCAGGCAAGCTCTGGAGAGCAAGAATAGGGACAGGAAGGGCCGAGACAGGCAGGGGGGCCGTGGTGAGCAAGGACAGAGTCAGGCCAAAGGCTGCTTCTACAGTGACTTGCTAGCTCTCTCCTCCGAGGCGTGGCTTCCTGAGCCTCTACTTTTGTTTCCTGGTCTTGCTTGAGCTACCCTGAATTGTATTTCTGACTCCCGAAACCAAGGTATCCTGATGAATGCAAGGAGCACTTTGCAAGTATAATGAACTATTTCCTAAGAGCCGAACATATGCTCAGAATGCAAATTTGCATCATTTAAGGGAAATGTGGATCCTACCTGAACTCAGTGGGATACAGTGACCCCAGTTAAAAATCCCTTGCAATGAAACTTTGGTTAATATAAGAGGCTAGATTTGATTACAGAATCGGGGTCACTCAGTCTGACTCTTTCCTCAGTGCTCAGGGGAGCACGGGATGTAGAAATAAGCATCACTGGTGGTGCGTAATTCTTCTCAGGGTAAGAAAGGCCGTGAGCAGAGCTGTGCGAACAGATCTGCACCTTTCCTACAGGACCTGGGACTTTTCTGCTGTTAAATTAAAAAAGGACCAGAAAGCTACATATGGCCATCTCACCTGCTGAAACTGAGACCCCCCCCTCCCGGGGCATGTGACTAGGTAGGCCGGGAGAGATGATCTGTTCCTCTGTGTAGATTTTACGTTGGTCAGCATCATCAAAAATGTTTATCTATGACCCAAATGCTGGTGATTAAAACAGGCTCATTGTGTGAGAGCTGTGCTTTGCTTAGCTATGCTTCTCCTTGGTGTATGGCTTGGGCTTAGTGCTGGAGTGTGAGCAAGGCAAGGGGGATCTAGCTTGGGTTTGAGCCCCAGGATGGTAAAATAAATCCAGACCACCATGCTTTTTATAACTCAGGCATGTGCATTTATGCTGTCATGTGTGAGCGTGTGTGTATGCGTGTGTGTGTGTGTGTGTGTGTGTGTGTGTGTGTGTGTGCATGAGAGAGAAAGAGACAGGCAGAGACAGACAGACAGACAGGTACACACACACACACACACACACACACACACATTCATGTATGTGCATGTGTAAATGTACATATGAATACAGAGGCCAGAAGTCAACATTAGGTATCTTCCTCAATTGCTTTCCACTTCTTCTTCTTCTTTTTTTTTTTAATGACAGGTTCTCTGAATGAACCTGGAGCTCACCCATTTGTCCACACTGGCCAGCCAGAAAGTTCCAGGGAGTCCCCCTTGTCTCCGCCTCCCCAGTGTTAAAATTACAGGCATGCACCACTGAGCCGAATGAGCTTGTGCAGCGGGGTCCTCTCCCCACCTCGGCATCTCCCTGACCCCTTTGCCAGCATGTCTGTATTTTTCTGGGTTTATTATAGGCACAGGGCTTCTTGGGAACCGCAGTTCCTCATTGCTTTGTTTCCTGTGGCTCTACGAATTTATTATCTGGCTTATTACTAGTGAATCCAATAAAACAGGCCCTTGCTGGGACTCTGTTGGGTCTCTTGTTGCTTCAGCCAAATTCTCCTGGCTGCCCCCAGGGCTTGGCCCCTAAAGCCAGGCTCTATGGGTGGAAAGTCTTGGACACTGGCCTCTCCCCGAAGCCCTCAAACTCAGTTCTGGCCCAATTTCCCACTTTCAGCCATGGGACATTGTGCCAAGCGACGGCCCAAACAGCTAAGTGTTTTTTCCATACTGTGGTTTTCATCAGGCACATACATGAGTGCCTGCCCATAATAACAGGTAGTAATTTGTGCCCAGTAACTTCTGCTCCACTAAAGCCACAGCTGTTTAGAATGGTAACCCCACTGGGCTTTAAGCCATACACAGGCATACTTCAGCAGAATCCGCAGCTTCTCATCAGCTTCCAGCTTAATGAATAATCACAAGAAAAATATAGGTGGGCACCTGCCAAGGGGCAGGGCAGGGACCGCCTTGGCAAAGTCAAAGCCCTGTGTTTCCCATTTTTATTTCATGCAAGGCTTCTTGGCTGCTCTTCCTAAGAAAGCATAAGATGCTAAAGAAATTCCCTCATCTTAGCAAATGACACCTTCTCAACTTTCCTCTCGCCTCCATCTCAGGTCTGAACTTGATTTCCTTCAGGCTCCTACCATAGGAAACGAACCCAGATCCAAACCTCACATTGGCTCATCGGGGTGGTTTTACTTTAGACTTTTGTAGGAATCAGCAAGTCCTAGGTGGGGGTGACTTCACAGTTGGGATCTATTTTATCCAAAGGCCTTTTCGGTAGGAGATCAGATTAAGCTACTGATAGCCTTACGTCCTGGTGTCATCTGTCCACAATTACGCATTCCACAGATATTTACTTGGGATCTACTCCATGGCAAAACTTGAAACAGATGTATGGGGGGGGGTTGGCGATTGGGGGTAAGCTTTCAGTGCCCAAGAGCAAGTGGCCATGCATCTTCATGCCTCACTCCAAGCTCCAAGAAGGGATGGTTGGGCATAGCAGAGGATCATGCAAAACCTTGTGGCATATGTGGGTAGAAGGTACACAGCCACAGAGGAACCAGTGAGAGTGTTGTCAGAGAATACATTCCTGAAGAGTCCAGGCAGTGGCCTCTGGACATCAAAGGGGAGCTGGTAGTTACAGACATGACTCTGGAGCCACCTCTGAGGACAAAGCCTGGTATGGCTAGCTGCACGCCTGACTCTGGGCAGCTATATATCATATTCTCATCCTGTTTCCTCCACTCACTAGTCTAAACAGTAGCTCGGTGTTCACTTCTCATCGCTGTCTTAGGAACCATCACAAACCCAATAGCTTAGACACCTCCCCTCCCTACTTCATCTCCCAGTCCTGGAGGGCATAGGTCAGGCTCTCAGTGGATGACCTGCATGAACTGAGGTTAAGGTCCTGATTGATCTGAATTCGTGTTTGGAGGCGCTTGGGAGTATGGAGTGGGTGGGGTATAACCTCTGTTGTCAGACCCATTCCTGTTGAGAGCAGAATTTGTTTCCTGGTGCTGTAGGACCTAAATTTCTATCTTCTTGCTGCAGTATCCAACTTGGACTCTTAAAGGTTATTCGTATTCCCTGCCAAATGATCTCCATCCCCTTCAAGTCAGGAGTACCAGCCAAACTCCCTGGTTTCCTCCTTGTTCATAAACTCAAAGGATCTGGAGTTAGGGATGTATGTGCTCAGACCAGCCCCGTCAGAGAGCTCTCCTGTCGTGGACATCTGCAAAATATATTTACAGTGGATACACAATGGAATTGGACTGAGTTACTGGAATAGGTGTGCGTGTGTGTGTGTGTTTGTGCATGTGTGTGTGTTTGTGCATGTGTGTGTGTGTGTGCATGTGTGTATGCATGTGTGTGTGTATGTGTGTGCATGTGTGTGCTAGTATGTGCATGTGTATGTGCATGTATGTGTATGTGTGTGTGTGTGTGTGTATGTATGTATGTGCATATACCAGGGCTGGAAATCTTGGGAAGCCATTTAGGAAATCTACTGAACCTTGAGACCCTAGCAATCAAGTGTATGTGAAGTAACTGGCTTAAAGCTAGCATGCTTCAGGTAGGAGGATTTGCACATGTAAAAACAGCCACTTAAGTTTCCAGGATCATTGAGAAAATGGTTGAGGTGAGAGAAGATGGCCAGGGACTGGAAGCAATGGTATGGTTTCTGGCTCTTGACCAAGGGTCTTCATTTCGATCTGTTTAGAAGCAGGATGTGCCACCCTCCTTGGATGGCCACCACTGATTCTTCTCCTGATTTAGCTCTTTATTGAGGCAGTGAGTCAGGGTACACTGAACTGGCTTTCTGGAGTAACTCATCCAGAAACCATCTGCCTGTGGCTTCTGATTCTGATCAGAATAGAGCAGCCTCAGGTCTCAGAAACCACCAAGATAATAGCTTTTCCCAAACCAGCCCAGCCAGGCTCTAATTAAGACGGATGGAAATGAATCCCCACTCTGGTTGCTCACCACGCATAGGCCATGGCTTGGGAGCATTCCCACATTCTGGGAGGCCATTTCTCTCTCAGCCAAGCATTGCTGGAAGAGTACTCAGACAAAAGCTAAGGTCCTACTGGCTCTGGGAGAAAGGTCACCCACCTCCTGTGACTGCGCGTCTGGACTTTTGTCCATCCCGAAGGCTGAACTGCTCTTGAGAAATAGATGTTACAAATGGTCTGGAGTAGTCACGAGGTAAGCCAGAAAGACCTACTGAGACACTGAGGAGGAAAGCAGAATGGAGGGGCACTGCTCATTGCAAGCGCCGTGGGAGGAGAGAGCTAATCCGTTGAGATTCCTAGGCTAGACAGTTCTTATTTCCAGCAGAACTTTTTCCTCTCCTCTCCTGGCCTTTTCTCCCTATTTTCCTCTTCTCTGCCTTGTTTCTGGATCTCCTCAGAGCTTCCCCCAGAAGAACTTCAGCCAACTTACTCCTCTTGAACAACTGTCATTTTTGAAAAGCTGCCCAGTCTCTTTGCTGTGACTTCTAAAGAGAGACTTTGGGCCAGGGCTTCTTTCTGTGACAACGGGGAGGTAGGAGAGGGAAATGGTAGAAGCCTGAGATGGAGATACAACAAGCATCCACACACATTTCTGAGAGACCTTGAATCAGTGATTGCCGGCCAGTATCACCGTCCTGACATGGGAGGAAGACAGGAAGGAAAGCAGGGAGCGGAGAACTCATGCTTGTATCCATCCCTGCTGCTGGAGTTGCTACAGAAAAGAGGTATGGCCCTATTTGACCTTGACCACCAAGACCAGAGGATTATAGAAGAGCTGACCAAAAATATGTGGGCAAAAGGCCAGGACAAGCTTTCCAGTTTTGACATGTCTGTCCAAGAGCAGATGTCTGGCTGGGACAGCTGAGGACCACAGACGATGTTCCAAGACCAGAGTGCCAGCATAGCTCCAGATGTGAGTGGTGACCTGGGGTCCAGGTAAGCCTCACTCACTCTCACCATCGCTGGTTAAGAACTAACAACAAAAGCTGCATGGTTCTGCCTCGTTAGCTTGCGGCCTGAAAGAATGATGTTGACATTTCCCTATCCCTTGCCTTTTTGATATTCCAGACAGGTGCCAGAGGTGTCATCAAGGTTGATGGAGCCTGGCACTGGCTTCCTCGCTGTGATCAGCAGCTGACAGCCTGACAGTGACACTTTCCCTGATTACATTTTAAACTTGGACTGCACCACACTTGGTTGCATTTCGAATGAGAGAGCGAGGCAGGCAGTACATTAAGAAAGAACTGTCTTATAAGGAGGTTTGCCCAGTCTTTAGGATCAGAGGACACATAGCCAGCCTACTAGACACACAGCATCACTTCCTCCACATTTCAACCTAACTAAAATACTGACATCCAATGAACTGACATCGCTTGAGAATTGAAACATTACAGGACAGGGCACAAACTCCATTTGGTACTGTGTGAAATCCAAAAGGAATGTTCAGGAGTGGGGAGTGGAAGGAGCCATGACATGCCTCTCCTTATTGAAAGTTAGCTCCAGTTGTCATTTCTTAGTGTGGTAGCAAAAAATAAAAAAATAAAAATAAAAATCACTCGGACTAATAACGTTCCCTTCCAGGCAAGGGATGAAGAAAGATGATTTGGCTATGTTATTACCTGTTTCTCCTACTGTGGTAGATGGTTTGCTGATAGGTTTGTTTTTGGATAGCAATTAATGTTAGGTAATTATTGACAGGGAAGCACCACTTAAATATCACTAGCTTTTAAATGCTTGCAGGGTCATGGCTGCAAGCAAGGACTTGTCTGTGCAAGACGCAAACAATTGCCTAGGCCATTCATTATTTCTCCTTTGCAGCTCATTCTAAATATCTGCTTGGGGGATCTGGATGCTTCCTTGCTCCTGAGCCAAGACTCTTGGGGTCCATGAATACATTCACACGTCCTCATAGTCATCAGGATCCGTGCTTCAGTAAGGGATGGTGTGATTACAGTAGAAATTTTCATAAATCATCCCAGCCAATAAGTCTTTTGAGTTCCATGTATTTGGAGACAGGCTCTCACGTAACCCTGGTCTCAAACTCAGCAAGTAGATGGGGATGACCTTGGATTTCTGCTTTTCCTCCTTCTACCTCATGGGGGGGGGAGGGTCAGGATTACAGATGTGCACCTGGTTTACGGGATTCTGCCAACTGAACCAGGGTTTCATGAATGCCAGGCCAGCCCTCTACCAACTGAGCTATACTCTTGGCGGCTTGCATTTTTAACATGTAACTGTTTTAAGGTGCAACTGTAACCCATTTTCTTGTTGACATCACCCTGTTGATGTTTACAGGACTCTTCAGGTGGAGGGAATGCTTTTTCTGTCTCAAAGACACTATTATATACAGCTTCAACTTTCATGTCACCCATAGACTTTGCCTAGGAAACAACTACTTTTGGTGATCTGCTAAAGACAAATAACAAGGTCCCCAGCCCCCACTGATCCCCTGTTAAATGACCAACATTCCTGGGCAGTAAATTGTGTGTGTGTGTGTGTGTGTGTGTGTGTATACACATTGCTAGAAGCAAGCTTCAAATCAATTACTCAGCTTGGTGAGGAAGATTTTTGCCTTTCTCCCCAAATATTTCCCTGGAATTTCCACCAGGGCCCAAGTAACATAGGGAAATTTAAAGCGACAAAAATGAGGCTAGGCAAACATACATCTACATTTACAATAACAAGCAACTTTGCCCATAGCCTGTAATTCTGTGGATAATTTTTCTAAGGGCAAATTTCCTAATTCACTGATCCATACTGTTCCCACATTATTGATGAAATTAAGGTAATATTGAAAGTGACAGCACTTGAGAAGCAATCTTCAGCTGCCTTTTTATGGCTTGCAATTAGCAATAGAGTTGAGAACCACTTTCTAATATAAAAATCACCCGCCATAGAGGTTGCAAATGAAAGTCACTGTAGCGATTTCAGCCAATAAGTTTCAACTTCCTTCTCTTCATTTGCGGAAGTTCTCCCTCCCCCGTACCCCCCTCATGTTTTAATCCCACTGATTAATGAGAAAACAGTTACATTGGGCTAGCAACTGAGTTTCAACTGAGATTTAGGGCCTTCTCATCTTCCCGAGGGACTCTAAACCCTGACACCTCATTCTGAAATCTCTGTATTAACAGATGGGTGCGGCATGAACAGGGAACCCCGGATTCAAGTGACAGACAAGCTCTGGACTTTGAAAGAGTCCTTACTTCATATGAAGGCTTTCTGCTCTAGGCTGGGGGACCTCCCAGCAACTGCTACCTCGCCATCTCCAACACACTCTTGTGAAAACGCTTTAACTTATCCTAGATACTTTATCCAACATACTCTTGTAAAAACACTCTTAGATTTATCCTGAAAACTTTAATATTTAGCTCCAGTCTTTGCTTTCAGTTTACAAAAATTCCTAGGCCTCTAGCCCCCGCCTCACCCCCGCCCCTTTCTCCCCAGAAGTCTCAGCTCAAATCATCACAATAATAAAAGATGATAAACTGCCTTCAGTTCGGAACATTGGCCAAAAAACTGACAGGCCCTGTTTAATGAGCAATAACAGAGATTGGCTATATCAGAGAGCTGAGAGTTTGACTGATGCTCCAACTGACCTCTTTGGTCTCCAACCCCGAGCAGAGGGACAGGGATAGGGAAAAAAACTGGGTCTTTGCGGGGGTGGGGGGGTATGGCAGTCAGGTCTGACCAAAGAGCAGAGATGAGCTGTCAGCCTTGCTCTCTGTTTGCAAAGTTCATTCTGGAAAACACCAGGCCCACAGCAGCTGTTCACAGCAGGACAGAGAGAAAAGAGCCCGAGAAAGCATTGGGACCAGGAAAGTGACTGGATAGAGAACCCAGGAACTCAAGGGGGGTGCCTAGGAGCATTTCTTTGCTCAGAAATTGTTTCTCTTATTAAGGTCTAAGGTCTGCTACAGCTGGTGGGGGTCCAGATGGGGATAGAAGCCTCGTGCCAGGCTGTGACGGCAGGGTGAAGCTCCCACAGCCCAGGGTAGGAGTGGTCATGGGTAGCCAGGGCCTGGAGGGTCATGCTAGGGAGCCCGGCGCCTGGGGTCCCTCGGCAGGGTCCTCACCTGTTCCAGCGGGCCACCTTCCTCCGGTAATATCGCAGCGCCTCCTGGCTGGCCAGAAGCCAGTCTTCGGGTCCCAGGAGAGGCGGATCCTCCAGGACTTGGTAGAGCGAGTGGGCAAAGAGGGCCTGCAGCTTAGAGCGCGGGGCAGGGTGGCCGTGGCTGGGATGCTCAACCCGAGGCAAGGCTCCCGAAAAGTTGTGCGAGGCTGTACCAGGGTCCCGGGAGGCTGTGGCTGAGTGTAGAGACGCGGAGGGGGCGCGGCCGGAGCACGGGCAGCTAGCGGGGCGCTCGCCCCGCCGGAGCTGGCGCTGCACTTGCGGCCAGAGGTGGAAGTAGAGGTCGGCGGAGAAGAGCGCGCCCAGGAGCAGCAGGGCCAGCAGGCGGTCCCTGCGCAGCCCGGGCATGGCCCAAGCGGACACCCGGGAAACACTTGGGGTGCAGACGGAAGAAGCTCCTGGAGTGCGGATGAGGCTGGAATGCTCACCCAGGGGATTAGCTCCTCCTGGCTGGGTGTCTTTCCTGAACTTGGGGACAGCGTGCAGGAAGCTCACAGTGTTGACAGCGTCGTCTTTTCTCGCCCAGTAGAGACGCGGGTTTGGGGTTCCCTAGCTACCCGGTTGTTATTTGAGTCTCTTTGCCTTGTGACCCCTCCGCCAGGGACCGCTCAGGTGGAGAGGTCCCGTGGTATGAGTGCTGGCTCTGGTGGCCGGGTAGGGGCGATCACTGGAAGGAGCGCAAAGGAGCTCTCGCCCCCTAGGAGGGGGTTGGAGAGACTGCGTAGCCCCGGGCGTCTCTTCCAAGGCTGCTGTCGCTCCGCAGCTGCTGAGACAGCTCCAGCGGCTCCTCCTGCAGGCGGCAGGAACTCCTGTGCCCCGGGCTGGCGGGAGCGGAGGGAATGGAGAGTTGACGAAGCAGGGGCGCCTTGGGGCGAGCTTGTCTTTGCGCCTAGACTCCTAGAGGCAGAGGTAACGCCGAGCCTCCCCGCTGCCTGGCTTGGCCTGGTGCCGGCACCTCCGCCCACTCTTAGCTGGCACCTGCCTCTGGCGTAGCTTGCCAGCCAAACTCCCAATCCCTCTGCTGCTGGCTCTGCCCTTCCACCTTGTCATCAATCCTCTCCTCCTCCTGTCCCCTCCTCTTTGCCCCGGGCCTCCCACTTTCCCTGCTCAGGGCTCTTCAGACACATCCTGTGAGCCCAAGCGAGGTGGGCTTGAGCCTTTTATTTCCATTTTTAGTTTTTAGAAAAAAAGAAAGAGACAATGCAAACCCTTAAAAGCGTTTCTTCTGTATGCTTTGCCAGATGTGTGTCTGGGGGATTTGGATTTCATTTCTCAGCATACTCGCTGCAGGGCATACACTGGATTCATAGCAACTACGCATCCAGCACGTAGTAGGCACTTGCTCGGAAAACACCCATGTGGTGCAGAAAAATAGCTTGCCCTTTAAAAGTAAGAGCCCCCACTCCCTTAACCTAGAACCTGGGTGATTTCCTGTTTGGATGGAGTTTTGACTCCAAATCTGCCAGTACTTTGAAAAGAGGAAATGGCAGGGCGGGAGGGGCCCCAAATGACCCCACTCCGAACTCTTGAATGTAGCTTGGTGTGAAAGTAGTCCACCCAAATGAATCACTGTAGGACCCGCTTACTTAGGCTTTCTCCCGATATCCTGTGAGGTCATTTGCACTTCTGCACCCCGTGTCCCTTCCTTCTGAGGTGCAGGGGAGGGCAGCCCTGAAATCTTGGCTTTCTCTGTTTTATAATCTGGGAGTACTGTAAATGCGAGTCTGCCTGGAGAGGTGGCCCCACCCTGGAGAATGTTCAAGAAAAGACTTTTTTTTTTCCAGATGTTGCCTGCCTGGGCAGCAAAGCGCCTATGATGCTAATTTTATTGGTTAAGGATCTCCAGGCTCTTGCTAGAGTCTCCATTCTGAGACACTGTAGCTTGTGAATTAACATTGGAGTTTTCCCTGCCGTTGGTCAACTGTTTCATGTGGCATCTGCCGTCCTCTCATCTTTAGACAAAAGTGTGTCTGTGTGTGTGTAAATGCGTTTGCATGTGCATGTGGGTGCCTGGGGAGGTCAGAGGTCAACCTTGAGTGTTATTTCCCAGGAGCCTCTGATCCACACTGAGGCTTTTGAGGCAGGTTCTTCCTCTGGGACCAGATTGGCTTTCAGTGAACCCTAGAGACCATCCCGTCTCTGCCTCCCTGCAGCTGGGATTATAAATGTCTGCCACCACACTAGCTTGGGTTTTTATGTGGGTGTTGGAGATTAGTCTTGTGTTGGCATAGCAAGAAGTTTACTAATTGAGTTATTGCCTAAGCATCCTGTAATGAAAATTTACTCCATGAGCTCATCCTGAGGCTTCAAAGGAGTGAAAGTATACATATTGTTCAGAATATCCCTAACCCATGCCAGCGAACTATGAGACATGTTTTGGCTATAATGACTACTTCTGCTTTCTTGTAAAGCAGTAGCATGGGTTGGAGACTCTTTATGGTTTGAAACAAACAAACAAACAAACAAACAACAACAAACCACAGGGGGAAAACTGGAAATTCAAAACAGCAGAAAAAAGGACAAGATTCCTTAAGATTGAGTCCAACTCAGAATCCTCCAGACCCAGCATCTGCAGCCAGTCCACAGGAGCTGGATGTGGTCATTGCCTCTGAGAGACCTGTGGGGCTTTGACATTTTTTTTTATTTTTTTATCTAGCATTAAATTTTAACAGGCGGTCAGTTCCTGAGAGGCTTTGCAGCTTTTGCTTTGTCTAATTAGGCATCATGGCCTGTAAAAAGACAGGTAACGAACAATGGTGCTGCATCTACCATAAGAAGCCGTTGCATGTTCCTAGACTGGTAGAGATGCCGTTAGCCTTACAGCTTGGATTATCCCCAGCCAATGGGCTCATGCCTCCTAGGCAGACATTGTCATCTGGCTCCAGTAGAGCAAATGCTCTTTACCACTTGCTTGAAGGTTATCTAAACATACATACCCTCTAAAGGTCAAGGGCACAGAAGTCAGATATGAAGTGAATGTGAAGTCAGGGGAAGAGAGCGCGACTGACTGGTCACCTAGCTGATGTTTTCAAGGTATTCTCCACATTGATTTCTTTTTCAGACACAAGCTCTCCTTCTCTGCTTCTCTACGGCTGAGCTCCCAGGTTTCCTTAACTAGCCTCAGCTATACATTTTCAATGATGGCTTAAGCTATTCCCAATGGTTTTCCATGACCTGCTATTGGCTTCAGCTTCCCACTTGGAAGCCCGTCTCCCCCTTTGTATTTATCTCCTCTCCTCTAGGATGCATCCAGAGCATCATACGTCTGTAGACTTGCAGACAAGCTCCGGACTTGCCTTTTGGCTGTCAGTCCAGCTCCATTTCAGCACTCACTCACACTCACCAGAACACAGATATAGCCAGCACACACTGCACCTGAGCTTTTCATGCACAGAGAGTAGGCCATTTGCTGTGTCATAGTTCTTATAGTCTGGCTTCTAACTTCCTTCCAGCCTCATTTCTAGATCTCTCCCCTTCCCAGTCCTTACCCCATAATAGTTTCAGCAATTCTTTTTTTTTTTTAAGATTTACTGACATATTATATGTAAGTACACTGTAGCTGTCTTCAGACACCCTAGAAGAGGGCATCAGATCTCATGACAGATGGTTGTGAGCCACCATGTTCCATGTGGTTGCTGGGATTTGAACTCAGGACCTTCGGAAGAGCAGTCAGTGCTCTTAACTGCTGAGCCGTCTCTCCAGCCTGGTTTCTGCAATTCTTTAAGTGCTTTAGGTTCCCAGAGACCCTCTTCAGCCAAATGCTCTTTCTCGCTCTTTTACCCATGTGAAGGGCATCCATCTATCTGTTCTCTACTAAAGTGTTGGCCATGTGTCTCCCTTTCCCCTGATGCATGTCCTCAAGCCCATTTAACTCAGTGTGATTAGCTTTCATGTGCTACCCCACCCCTCAGCTCCCCACACTTCAACATTGCCCACGTTGTGTGTAATTCATTGTTTACGTGCGTTCAGCATTGAAATGTGCTCCCTTCTCAGACTGTACGCTGAAACCTTAGCTTCTTTCAACATCTCAGAGTGTGAACACATTTGGAAATGGAGACAGCCTGGAGGAGACTGGGCCCTTGAGGGGAAGTTTGGATGCAGAGTCATGCACATCTTGACAGCACTAGGTAAAGATGAAGATGAAAATCAGGACAATTCAACTTCAAGACAAAGTGTGATGAACGATGCCTGCAAACCTCAGAAAACTAAGCGAGAGGCACAGAGCAGAAATCTCAGATGAGACCAACCCTGCTCACCTCTGGAGCTTAGAGGTTCAGCCCCTAGAACTGTGAGCTAACACATTTCTGTTGTTTGAGCCACCTGCTTTGTAATACCTTGTTATAGCTGCTCTTGCAGGCCAATACAGTGTGCGTGTTCCCCCTCATGGAGCACTCCCTCTGAGCACAGAGAAAGCGGTCTACTTATTAACAGACACAGGTCTCTAACAGCCTTCCATTTGGGGGGAATGCTTGCTGAGTGCGGTACGGGCACACTGGAAATATCTGCCATTACAGGGCCGAGAACACTGTGGGGGCTTAACTATTGGTGGTGATGAAATGACATAATTTGGAAACCTGTAGGAGACACAGAAGAAATATCTGACACAGTTACTTCCTGCCTTCACGCATCCTTTATGATCATCTTAACTGCTGAGCCGTCTCTCCAGCCTGTACCTGCAAGCTAACTAAGAAAACGGAAGGAGGTGAGCCCTGAAGCAGGTGAGGGAATCTGTGCCCCTGAATCCCTCGCTGGTGGCAAATGCCAAGGGCACCTGTGCTCCCCTTCAGTCTTGGGATAGCAAACTCGCTCTTTTCAGGAGTTAACTCCTGAAGACACCAGAGCTCTTCATCTGTGAAGCTTGCACTCTTTTTAACGCACTCGTGATTCACATAGTGCTTAGAATGTAATGGTATTTATTTGTGTAGTTGGTTTTTTTATGCTTAGCCATAATTTCATGAGGATGGGTGTGTTTCCCCGACCCCTTTCTGGCCTTTACAAAATATCATCTATAGTAAGGCCTGTGAATAAAACCAATACTTTTTTTTTTTTGGTAACATAAATGGTGTGTGTGTATATGTGCATGCATGCATGTGTGCGTGTGTGTGCATGCATGTGTGCATGTGTGCGTGAGTGTGTGTGTGCGTGTGTGTGTGTGTGTGTGTGTGTGTGTGTGTGTGTGATTGGACTGTCTGTGTGTATTAACATGTGGATGTGGGTAGGGAGTGACTTGGAAATTTATTTAAGGTAAAAACTTGGGGTCTGGGGAGATGGCTGAGCAGTGAAGAGTAGTGGCTGCTCTTTAGAGAACCTCGGTGTTTGGTTTCCAGCACCCATATCGGTGGCACAGTGCCTATTACTCCAGTTCCAGGAAATGTGACGCCCTCCTCTGGTGTCTGTGGGTGCTCATGCAGTGCAAATACATACAGGCAGGCAAAACACTTAACATAAAAGAAATAGATCTTAAACTCTAAGATTCAGAAGTAAATTTGGAAGTCATCCTAAATTAGTCATAGGATTTTGAAATTACTCAAGAATGGATTTTTCTGTAAGAGTAGAAGATGACAATTATTTTTTAATATTGTAAACAAGACCAATTAACATTCTAATATTGGGGCTGGTGAGATGGCTCAGCAGGTAAGAGCACTGACTGCTCTTCCAAAGGTCCTGAGTTCGGATCCCAGCAACCATATGGTGGCTCACAACCACCCGTAATGAGATCGGATGCCCTCTTCTGGTGTGTCTGAAGACAGCTACAGTGAATTACGGTGGAGTGAGTGGGGCCGGAGCAGCCACACACATGATGGCTCACGGCCATCTGTACAACTACAGTGTACTCATACACATAAAATAAATAAAATAAATCTTAAAAAATTCTAATATTGTTCATCATAAAATGTAACATGTAGCTCTAAAACCCAGCCCCAGATTTAAAACACTATATTGAAAGAGAGATCTTAGTATAATCCTACTGGAGGTTCCTAAGGTTCAGTAGATAAGAGGGAAGCAAGCATTCCCGTGTGTGTCTGAGGCTTTGCTGGGGAATAGGTTCGTGTAAGGGCAGTGCCGTAGTACCTGGCCAGCCCTCTCAGCCGTCAATGAGAGGAGGTGGGCATTTGAAATGACCTTGAATGGTAGATCCAAATTGGGGTGAGTTTGATCTGGTGTTTACCGGATCCTGACAGCCTAGAATTCCCTTCTCCCTCTTTCTTTGTATGGTGTCCAGGAGTGAACCTAGGTCCTCACATACACTAAGCCAGCACAATAATATTGACTTATATTCCTAGCCCCATTTTATTTTTTATTATCAGACATATGCCCTCTAAGTTGCCCAGGCCGACCCAGCACTCACTCTGTGGTCCAGTAGCTGCAAGACTAGAAACTTGTGCCTCCTGGCCTAGCTTTTTATTTTGAGTTTGAAACTCTAGAATTTTTCTACCCTGGGACTGGAGTTACGGAAGGTTTCTGTGAGCCACGATGGGAGCATTGAGCATCAACCCTGGGTCCTCTGGAAGAACAACCAGTGCTCTTTAAGCCCCGTGCCCTCTCTCCAGCTCGCAGGCCCAGCCTATTTTAACGGCTTGTAAGAATCAGACACACAATGAAGTCTGGGACTCACTGGCTGGGAGGGCAGTGCTAATGGCACCAGAGGCATAGATTGGATCCCAGATGTCCAGCTAGGCTGCATAGACGAATGCTGCTCATCGCAATTGTAATTAGGAAGTCCTCAGGGGCCTAATAAAGTGTGTTGGCTCAGCACAAGCCGCTACTACCGCTTGGGAATGCAAACGGCAAAACAGCTTTCGTCCGCTCTTTACAAATGGTGGGCATGTAGTGTGATTTTTCTATAGAAAGTCATGGCTCTCATTAATAGAATTTCTTTAGGGGGAACTGCATTACCTTCTCTGGGCTCCATTTTCCACATTGAAAATTATGGAACATCGAAGCTCATGATCTCTAAAGCCCTCTTCAGTTCTTAAAAAAAAAAAAAAAGATAATTTTACATTTTTCCTAATAAACAAGTAAGAGTCGATTTTGCATACATTTATTCCCAGTACAAGCCAAATAATTGAAATAACAAGTCAGGACATTATGTAGAGGCGAAGAGTACAGGCTTGGGAGCAAGGGAGTTAGCCCGTGGTCCTGGCTCAGCCATTAACTCTCATGATGGCACGGGTTACATTATTTAATGCCTCTGGGCTTTGCTTCACATGCAAATGAGCATTTTGAGCTAGACAATTTCAAAGTTCCCTTCAAGTATTAATTTCTTTCAGGAGTGAAGATGAAATAAGGCCATTCGCAGATGAAAAAAAAAAAACAGTGAAGAGAATTTAGCTCTTGCAAATGTTAAGGGGAATTTTCAGAAGATAAATGTTTCCAGAAGGAAGCCTGGATCATCAGGGATGGAGGAATGGCCAATATCTGGAAAGAGCTGATAGATAATTCTTTCCTTAAGCTCTTCAAAACACGTGACATAGTGGTTAGCTTTACTTGTCAACTTGATACAACCAGAAATCATCTGGGAGGGGGGTCTTAGTGAGGGGTTGTCTGTACTGGCTTGGATTGTGAGTATGTCTGTAGGGGGATTGCTTAAACAAGTAAATTAATTAAAATAAATCTAAAAACAAGGTCAGGTGCCATGGTGTCTCTTGAAATATAGTATTGTGGAAAGAGGCAGGAAGATCTTTGAAATTCACTGGCAAGTGACTCCAGGCCAATGAGATATCCTGTCTCAAAGGAGACAGATGGTATGCATCCATAGAGGTGACACGGGAGGCTGTCCTCTGGTTTCCATGTGTGCACATACATATACATGCATATACATGCATGCCTGCCTGAATACATGTGTACTTAAATAGAGTGTACCAACACACAACCCCCCCTCCATATCAGTATGTCTGTGCATAGCACTATGTACCTATAATCCCAGAACTCTAAAGGCAGAGGCAGGAGGACAGTGTGGAATCTATAAAGAGAACCCACGTAACTTAGTAAGATGAAGGACCATCACATCGAGACACACAGTGGCAGGGTAGGTCTGAAAGGCATTGTGCTGATCGAGAGAGTCTGGTCTCAAAAAATTGTATGCTGTTTTAGGCTACAGTTACTTGATGTTCAAGAAACGAAACAAACAAAAACCATGGCATTGTCATTATTAGAGTGTATCATTGGTTGCCAGGCAATCGAGGTGACAAAAGTTGGACTGTAAAGGAGTGATGTTAGATAAGTGGGTGATGGAACTGTTCTATATCCTGATGGTCCTAGGAATTTACGTGTTTGGAAACAATAGACACACATTTAAAAAATGAAGTCAATGTTATTGGTCGTTTTCCCAGTTAGTGTTGTCAACTTGTCAGAGCCCAGAATCACTTGAAAAGAGTCTCAGTTGAATAAATGTCTTTATAAGACTTGGTCTGTGGCCATGTGTGTGAGGGACTGTCTTCGTTGTTAATTAATGTAGGAAGGCCCAGCCCACTGTGGGTGGCACCATTTCCTAGGCAGGTAGCTCTGGCTGTATGAACAAGCGAGAGGTAATCTCCGATTGTTAGTCGTCCTAACTATGAACCAGCCAGCAAGCCAGAGAACATTACCCCAGAGTCCTTGCCCCCAGGTTCCTGCCTTGAATTTTTGCCCTGAATTTTCCCAGTGATGTACTGTGTGACCTGGCAATGCAAACCAAATCATCTTTTTCATCTTTAAGTTGCTTTTGTTAAAAAAATAATTATCCCAGTAACAGGATAAAACCAGTAAAGTTATATTAATCAAATAGCTACAGGCCAAAACCAAAAGGGATTTTTAAAAAAAGGCTGCAAGTGTTTCATCTGAAAGAAATCTTTTTTAATGTTGTCTGGCTTGTAGTAGCAAAGAAGTAAAATTAAAGTAAGTATTAATCTACAGGAGGATAAGTTAATAAATGTGATTCTGCCATACATTGGGAAACAGCCCTTAGGATAGAGGAACATACGTCTGTATGTTCAATGTTGATACATCCTCAGATTGCACGAAGATACAAAGACTCATGATGTGCATATGAGTGGAATGGGGTTTTAACTGTTTAAATACGTTTTAAAATTGGAAAAGTAATTCTTGATATTAATACACAAGTGCATATGTAGTAAAATTATAAAAACAATGTGGACAAGGATGATGAGTGCTGTCTTAGCTTGGGTGGGTTTAACAAACCTGTCATTGGCTGGGTGGCTTCAACAGTGCGGATTTCTCATAAGTCTCAGATGAAGGCGCTGGTGGATCTGGAGTCTTGTGAGGACTCGTCTTGGTCCCCAGAGGAGATCTTTTCATTATACCTGCATATTATAGCGGGGTCTGCCCTAGCCTTTCACCCTCCTATCATTCATTAACCACATTCATCAGAGCTTCATCTTCATGCATCTATTATCTCCCAAGTGCCTCATCTTCAGTCACCTTCCCCTTGGGGGATTTTGGCCTTCATGTTTGAATCTGAACAGAACAATCCGCATCAAGCAGCAAATTCAGCAGTGAAGTTCCCTGTGTGGTGGAAGGGAGAGATAGGGATGGTTAAAACATGCTGACATTCAGCAAAGCAGCCCAGCTATCTATGGCTACTGCCCATGTTATTCTCCACATTTGCCGAAATATTGATCATGTTCCATTTAAAAGATTGACTTTGGATGGAGGAGGTAGCTGTGTTGGGAGAGTGCTTGCCTAACACACCTGGGTCCCTGGGCTAAATACTCAGAACTGCATAAAGCTGGGCATGGTGGCACAGGCATGTAACCTTAACACTCCTAAGGGGGAGACCAGAGGATTAGGAGTTCAAGGTCATCTTTGGGGCTATTAGCAAGTTTCAAGCTGAATTGGGTACCTGAGATCATGACTCAAAAATTCAACACAGGCTTGGCTTGTTTTACTTCATGGTACTATATCCTGGGTTATTTTAATTAATTTATTTTTTTAAAAAACTTTAAATTCATTTTCTTTTTTGAGATAGGCTCTCACTAAGTTATCCTGACTTATCTTGGTCTCAAACTCACAGAGATCCACTGGCCTCTGCCTCTTGAGTGCTGGGATTAAAAGAGTATGCCATCATGTTCAGCTAAATTAGTTTTTAATGGGCACATAAAACCACAAAAGTGTACATTTTTATGAGATGCCATGTGATGTTTGGGATGCATATGAACATCGAGTAACATTTAAATCATGTCAAACACCTCTGCCTTCTCAAATATTTACTCCAGTTTTAGTTCACCGAATGGATTCTTCAATAGTGGTGGGTTTTAAAGGTAAGGGGAAACAAGGTTAATAAAAGTCAAACATTTACCCCATTTCCCGAGGAGATACAACAGAAGAGAAAACCTGGAAGCTGGAAAGCTTTTGACCAATTGTAATTACATTTCAGAATGAGAAGAAATCCACAGACCCTTGTGTATCAGTTTCCAGCCCTGATAATTCTGAGCTACACCCATGCACAGGTTAATTGAGCTTCAGAAGCCAGGGTGACCAACAGCTGTGTCTCCCAGTCCTGCTTAAACAGCACATTCAATCCACCTAGCGGAATGGCTATTCTGGCTCAAAGTTCAGCCTAGAGAGTCAACATATCTAAAATAAATAGATACAACTCCAAAGAACTTGGATGATTAACAATGGCTTTCACAAAATAACTTCTGGGGGTGGGGGTGGGAAAGAATTATATTACTGAGGTAGGCCACATTTTTTTTAAAGACTTATTTATTTATTTTATGTATATGAGTACACTATCACTATCTTCAGACACACCAGAAGGGGGCATCAGATCCCATTACAGATGGTTTGTAAGCTATCGTGTGGTTGCTAGGAATTGAACTCAGGACCTCTGGAAGAGCAGACAGGGCTCTCAACCACTGAGCCATCTCTCCAGCCCCAGTTTGCACATTTCTAAAAGGGCTTTTGTTACATTTGTTTGTTCATTTGTTTGTTTGTTTATTTGATGTGAGCTTGTGTGGGGGCCAGAGGGCATCAAATGGAAGTTGGTTCTCTCCCCCACGTGAGTCCAGAGACTCGAACTCGGGCTGGCAGGCTTGACAACTATCGCTTTTGTCCACTGAGCCACAGTGCCTGCCCCGCAACGTTGCTAAACATCTTTGGTACAGTCTCAGTCTTCACAAAGCCTCTGTGGCCTCTTTTTCCTCCCTCCCTCCTTCTGCTCCTGTGTATTCTCCCACTGTCTGTTTCTACTCCAATCTTGTCCCAGTCACATGTAGGAGGTAGGAGGATCCCCTTTGCTCCTGCCTCTGTCCCAGGCACATGTAGGAGCATTTCCATTCCACTCCCTACGCAGTGCAGCTCAACAGCACCATCTTAATTGGCTGTGCAATCAAAGGAGTCCTCTTTCCCAGAAGGACTTCATACGTGTATGATGTGACAGCATGCCATTTATTATAGTAAATTGTGCAGCTGGCTATATTAAGTTAATTGGTTTCTGTCAAACCATGATTCAGATTATTAAGAGTAACTGGGATCAAAGTAATGACGTCATCCTGACTCTCATACCTCATCTATTTATCTTTTGGTTTTTGAGGCAGGTCCTTACTATGTAGTTCACAGTATAGACTATGCTGTCCTTACATTCGCAGAGATCCACCTACTTCTCAAGTGCTGAGGTGGAAAGTACCCCCTTCCCCATTAATTCTCATATTTTAAAATATACTTAAAAAAAATCAGCTTAACACCATCAGTGGGTGGTTTTATTTTCAATTTGGAAGAGAGAATGAAAAGATCAAAAGCTATTTGTCAGTTTAGGAACAGACGGATGACCGTAGCCCATGTCTGTGGTGAATTATCCGGGTCTCTTCCTCTCTGGGTTAGACTGAGCCTCATTTGCAAATGGACTCAATGGTGCCTGTACTTTCCCTTTATCCATCCTCAGATGTATGGAGACCACACCATGAACAAAACTCTGGACCTGGGCTTCAACTCAACAAGATGTTTCCTTGAGACATGCTGCTTATAAAAGCACGGTCCTCATCAGAACACTCACAGATTCTGAGCTTCCACTCCTCCATGGTGCTTGAGAGGGAGGAGACAGAGATCATCACTGGAGCCTGTGGTGTCTCTTGCTGGATAAGCCAGTTCTTTCTTTTTTCTTTTCTTTTCTTTTCTTTTCTTTTTTTTTTTTTAAAAAAGATTTATTTTATGTATACGAGTACACTGTTGCTGTCTTCAGACACACCAGAAGAGGGCATCAGATTCCATCGCAGATGGTTGTGAGCCACCATGTGGTTGCTGGGAATTGAACTCAGGACCTCTAGGAAGAGCAGTCAGTGCTCTTAACCACTGAGCCATCTCTCCAGCCTGGATAAGCCATTTCTAAAGCTGTTTTGTCAGCTCTGCTGAGAAAGGTGGCTTAGTGTATTTTGTGTTGCTAAACCAAAATCACAGAGGCCGAGTATGTTTTTTTTTTTTTTTTTTTAAAAGGTGTACTTTAGTTCCTGGGTCTGTCTACTGTCAGTGGACATACCTGATCAGCTACTGGTGGGATCCTAGCAGGAAACCGAAAAGGTCATGTGGTTAGAGGGGACTCAGAGAGTAAGCTGAGGATGCCAACTGTGACTAATTCAGTACTGTGAGTCCCAGTCCAGGTCTGGAAGAACTAACCCAGTGAAGTGGAAACTTCTGGTTTGTTTGAAAAGCCAGTTATGTCAAATGATGCTTTGCTGGAGCCCACATGGGAAAGAGTGCTTTCCTGAAGCGACACAGGTGGAAGGATGTTTGGATATTGCAAACACGTGAAAGGACGCTTGATGAAGGACTATAAATATGACCCAACAGACAGTGGGGCACGAGCACTGAACATTGCTTAGCTCTGTCTTGCTACTCTTTTCTAAGGACGCTCATGTGTTGATTCATGTATTGAACTCTGAGTTCAACTTCTGATAAAGTTGCCATTTAGGGAAACTCACCCAAGAACTGCTTGTGAGGTTCCTGTGGCAGCTTGTGGCTTCTTCCTTGAGGTTTCTTCAGAACTGAGCTACAGCTGCTGGTTCGTGCGTGGTGTCTGCCTGCCTGCCTAGGGGGACTGGTTTGCAGCTGCCGAGTCGTAGTTTATGTTTGCTATGAGACTGAAACTGCTGCCAAAGATCAAGCTCACTCCCAAAGAACTATTGCTGAACAGGTGCGCTTCCCCCACATGCCAATGTCTTCTCTCTCACTACCTCTGCTGGGTGGTCGGCTAGAGGAGAGGTTGAACCCTTATTAAAAGTAGGTTACCAAAAATGTATGACTACAACCCAGACTCTCAAGAACATTAATTCATTCATGAGCTAGGACCCCTATGACTCCAGCAGCTTCTTCAGGGCCCCTCCTCCTCAGTACAACTCTGGAAAGTTGTCTTAACATTTGATGAGCACACTCACACCCCAGCAAAAGGGAACAGCTCTGATGACAGCTGCAGTGAGCAGCCACAATGGGCAGAATAGCTCATTTTCAGATGTGCATATCTTTTACTCTACAAATCAATATTTAGTCTTTGTAGACTATTGGAGTGGCACAGTATTTTAGAACAGCAATGGTGTCTCCCTTTCTCCCCCCTCTGTTCCTTATATCACACCCTCTTTCCTAGAATTCACTATTTCAATGTGCTGTGTATTCAGTGTCTCCTCTGTCTTTCTAACAACCAAGGAAAATTAGATAAAAGCAGTACACAGGGATCATTGTCATTGAAAAAAAAATAAAAAGAATGCAGTTGGTTAGGATGGGGGAGAATGGAGTTGATGATATTTGATAATATCCAGTTAGGATTTGGAAAACTCACCAAGTATTTCAAAGGAAAATTTTAGTAGAGATAACTGTTAAGTAGCAAGAATGATGAGTGGCTGCAGAGAGAACGGGTGGCAAGAAGAGACTAGGGAGATTTCCTCACACCCAGCCCAAGGCTGAGATGTAGACAGTGGACTCACCACTGGGCACTAAGCCCTGGGTGGTACACTTTCCTCAGAGCAAACCATGTTATTCTGTAGATGGGATGGGAAGACAGAGCCTGAACTATGCAGAGACACACATGCAGCCAAAGTATCCATACACACAAAATAAAAATACCTTTAATAATAAAAATAAAATTTAAAAATCCTTATAAAAGAAAAAAAAAACCTCAAAGACCTATTTAAGTAAAATAGTGGTTTATGTACGAGGCAGATCTGTATTGATTGTTTGCCATGGAAGTGTTATTACTTTATTTTCTGTGTATGTGCCTAAATGTATGTATGTCTGCATACCACCACATGCATGCAGGAGCCCATGGAGTTCTGCAGAGCCATTGGATCCCCTGGAACTGGGGTTACAGATGGTTGTGAGGCCCCATGTTGGTGCTGGGAGTTGAACCTGAGTCTTCTGCAAGAGCTTAAGTGTTCTTAACCACTAAGCCATTTCTCTAGCTCCAAGTATGGTTATTTAACTAGAGAGCAATATGCCAATATAAAACAGTTACATTATGGCCCATTCAAACATATCTTTATGTCCATTTCTGTGTAAAGTTCGGCACTTTACTGGCTCATCATTCAGTAAACATCTGTGGCACACCTGCATGACCTTAGCTTCCTGGGGCTGTCATAATACTATTCCATAAAGCTGCTACAACAACAGAGATTATGTGTCTTATACTCCTGGGCATCAGAAATTGAAAGCAGAACCATGCATCCTCTGCCAGCTCGAGGGGAGGGTCTACCCTTACCTCTTCTAGCTTTCAAATGCTCTAGACATTCTTTGGCTTGTGGCAAAATCACTCCAAACCTCAGCTCCTATCTTCATGTGCCTTTATCCTCCAAATTCATCTCCCCTCTGCTTATATAAATTTTTGTCATTAGGTTTAGGGCTTAACTGATAATGTCATTATGAATTATGAGTTATGTCATTTTGAGATCTTTAGCATGATGATTTTTTGCTTTTTTACAAAGGTCTTTTGCTCCTAAATAAAGTTGTAACTGCTAGTTTTGAGTGGGCATATGTCTTTTGTAGTATGGCCAAGAGCGAGTAGCATTTAACTCCTGGTTATATAAATAAATGCGTAACAGCACTAACAGTGATTTCTTTGGGTGGTAAAATTTGTGAATGATCAAAGTTTTATTTTCTATGGTTTTGGGTTATCAGTATTTCTATGAGTTTTATGCAAAGAACTCTGAACTACTTTTGAAGTAGAAAGAAATCAAAATAAAAGTCAAATCAAAATAAAATCCAGTATTTGACTCATAAAAATGGAAACACATGTATGGCAAATGACTCTGTGGTTCACACAACTGAAGTGATTGTACCTACTTTGAGAAGGAGACGGTAGAAGGAAGTTAAGAAGCTCAGTGAGGTGGGCAAAGTCACACAGAAACGACGTTCATTGTGCACTCTAATACAAAGCAGTCTAGCAAGAAAGTCAGACACAGGAAGCTGGTAGCCAAAAATCCAAGCTTAGCCTTGTGGGTATATTTGAATCCTAGCACATCAATGCTCTTTGCACTGGCCATCTACAGCAGAAGATCAACTTTTATTCCTTCCTGCATCACTTTTGCTTAATGTATAAATCTCTCTTTTTCTATGATTCACTGATAAATTCTTAGAAGATTGGTCATACTATTAAAAATTGGATGATCCATGACGTCAAGAGATCTAAGGATGAGAAGTGATTTTAGAGATGTGATTTTCTAAAACGGAAAAGAGGAATATACAACCACTTTATAAGTTAGGGAATGATGGCTTAAAATAAAACCTTACTCTTAGACTTATAGCTATTTGATTTTTGTGTTTTGACAATGAATTTTTGTATTATTGTTGCTATTATTCTAAAGCCTGAGCCTGTTGTTTAAAACACAACTGAATAGCAACTGTTGGGCTCTAGATTTTTAAATCCTGTTGGAAGAAGATGATTAAAAGCCTATATATTTAAAAATAATCATCGAATAAACCAGGAGAGGATGCCTTATGATCTTTTACAAACACTGGCTTTAAGTGACGTTTATATATAATGGTGTTGACATGTTAAAATGCTAATGCAGTAGACTTAAGATCTCTGAAGTGTAAGAGCAAGCCACGACTTTTGAAGTTAACAAATCTTTTTCTCTTAAGGGTTGGAGAGTAAACATTTGGGACTTTGTAAACCAGATGGTTTCTGTTGCAGTGACTCATTTGTGCATCGTAGTACTAACACGGCCACAGATAGGATGTAAACTAATGGAGATGGCTGTCTTCCAATAAAACTTTATTTATAAAAATAGAAAGGGGTCCAGAGTGAGTCTGCAGATGCTGGGTGTTGACCCCCGGGAGAGAACATCAGGGAGCGGAAACAGTATACTAATAGCAGTGGCTTTCTGGAACTGAGAAAGCTGATTTTTATCTGCTTTGTGGTTTCCTTGTAAGGAGGTAGTGCTAACAGATTTTCAGGTATATGTGATCTTCTTGGGAGATTAATTTGAGCTCAGTGATGATTGACATAAGAGGAGGAAATAAAATGAGCTCCTTTGTGAAACATGAGGCTGAGTTCTCAGAAGGAGAAGCGTTTTGATGAATCTAGCGACAATGCTCCCGGCCATTGTGTTCCCAGAATGTGCTCAGTACCTACGTGTAAGCCAATCTTCATAGACAAAGCCTTCGGGAACGAGTTACATGTTGAGTGACTTCGATTCATGCTGCAGGAGCTGGGTAATAATCAGAGATGATGCACATGGGGTTCGTGTGACTCTCTATACTATTAGCAGTTCAGCTTTATTCATTTTACTTTGTGTAGTATTCAATTGCATGATAAAACTCAGGAGGCAAATGAGATGCCAGGAATGAAGGCCATTTCGGAAGGACAGTGAAGGTGTATGGTGTTACTGGAGTAACCGAGTTAAGGCACTGACAAAGCAGAGAGTGCTGAGCTCTTGACTGGAAAATGCGTTAGCTGCAGTGGGTAAGACTATCTGTGTGGATAGTTTAGGATAGTTGAGGAACTCACCAATCTTCCTCCCTTTGAAATTTAATGATTTAATAATTTCTTAAACAAATCATGTAATAAGATAGGAACTCCTTTAGCCATTTAGCATCCTTTGGGCCACTTGGTTTCCCTGTCAAGCAGACACAGAATCAACTAAGAGCACAAAAGGCTCAATGGGATTAGCGAGCAGGGACTATGGGGCAGATCTGAGGCTTCTCTTTGTGTACTATGGAGCAAAGAGCATGGGGAGAAGAGTTCCATGCCGGGTGGAAACTCTGCGCTATGCTTTGTCACACCACTGGGAGGAGTGAAGTAAGAAGTGGTTTTGTTTGTTTTTGATCAAGGAAGCAGCAAGGGGCCATGAGAGGAGAAGGAAATATAAATCTGATCATATTGGCCTATGGCTGAAAGCCATCTACCTTGTTCACTATGTAGGGAGAACTCTTTTGGAAGCCTTGTGTTTTAAGATAAGGATAAAAAAAAAAAA
>NW_022196911.1:106000741-106078832 GCF_008632895.1 Mastomys coucha
TCTTCTTCTTCTTCTTCACCTTCTTCTTCTCCTCCTCTTTCTCCTCTTCCTCCTTCTTCTCCTTCTTCTCCTCCTTCTTCTCTTTCTCCTTCTCTTCCTCCTTCTCCTTCTCCTCCTTCTCCTTCTTCACCTTCTACTTCTCCTCCTTCTCCTTCTTCTCCTCCTTCTCCTTCTTCACCTCCTCCTCCTCCTTCTCTTCCTCCTCCTTCTCTTCCTCCTCCTCCTCTTCCTCCTCCTCTTCCTCCTCCTCCTCCTTCTTCTCCTTCTTCTTCTTCTTCTTCTTCTTCTTCTTCTTCTTCTTCTTCTTCTTCTTCTTCTTCTTCTTCTTCTTCACCTTCTCCTTGTTCTCCTCCTTCCTCTTCTTCCTCCTCCTTCTTCTTCCTCCTCTGCTTCTTCCCCTTCTTCTTCTTCCCTCTCTCCCTCCTCCTCTTCCTTTTCTTCCCCTCCTCCTCTTCCTCTTCCTCTTCTTCCCCCTCTTCCTCCTCCTCTTCATCCTCTTCCTCCTCCTTATCTTCTTCTTCCTTCTCTTCCTCTTCATCCTCTTCATTTTGATTTTTCCCAACCTCCTGCTGTCTGAGAAATAACAAGGGATGCTTCTCAAATCCCACGTTTCATTTCCTTGGTTGAGAGATGCTATGTGGCTGTTACACTATTCATAACATAAGGCTTTGTTTGCTTAATCATCCTCAGTGTGAACAAATGGAAAATTAGTTTCTGAGATAGATTTCAAGTCAGCTCTATCAGGATGTGTTCAGAACACATGAGGTATGTTTGTGACATTACGCTTTTGACACACCTGGAAAACCAACCACTGAGTCTGCCATTAACTGGAAAGAATTGTAAAACAGACTTAAGAACCAGACAGACACAGATTAAAAAATACTTTGAACTGTGAAGTTTAGGGGAAAATACATGTGAACTTTCACTTTTTTTATTGGGGTAGCTGGTGAAACATGAACAGAGACCTGACTATTAATTAGGTAGTAGTAATTTAATCAAGGTTAAACTGGTATTCAGATTTGAATACTAGCATTGTGGATATGCCTCTGTTTTCTGGAAACAAACTTCAGGAATTCCAGCAGCAAAGGTATCAGACAATAAACTCACCTCAAGAGATTTATGGATGGAAAAAAACACACACAATCAATTTTTTTTGGTACTGTTCTTGCAAAGTTTTTGTAGGTTTGTGTTTATTTCAACATTTAAAAATTTTATATATGCATTTCCAGCCCAGCAACACCACTTCTAGATATGCATTAGGGAAATGCTGTAACATGGAACTAAAGAAGAGTATACAAAGATGCCTGTCTCAGCTGAGCTTACAGCAGCAGAAATGAATGCAGGCCAAACAGTGGTGAGCAGGGAGGAGTGGATAGTCAGAAGACAGAATTCTATTCTATACAATAGAGACACAGTATTGAACACAGAAAATTTCAGAGAAGTATACGTGTGTATGTGTGTGTGTGTGTAACCCAAAGAAGTATACATGTGTGTATGTGTGTGTGTGTGTGTGTGTGTGTGTGTAACCCAAAGAATATTCCAGAAGTTCACAGGGGAAACTCATTATGTGAGTGAGTGAAGGAGGGTGAGGGTTAAGAGGAAGAAGCAGTTTCCTGTTAGTGTGGAATCATTTCTGCTTGCTTTTTTTCTGTGCTTGATTTTGTCCATGTAGTTTTTCTTCTAGTGATTAAAAGTTCTTAATTAGTGTCCCCAAAAGAAAAAAAAAAAAACCATTTCCTCTGTTACTCACAGAGCTTTGTATTATAGGCTGTGACTCAGCTCTGACTGTCTGACAGCTCATGTGGAATCCCTCAGATCATACCAACATGATGCACCCCCAAAATGAAGGTTCCCTTTGCATTTACGACCCCCTCCTAGAAGGCTCTGGGATGGCTGAGATCGGGTGATGATCTGCCGAGCATATCCGTTTCCTGTGTGTGGTCAGCTCTTCGACGAAGAATGAGAATGTGTGGACAAGCAAGCTCAGACCTTCTAGCCAAACTCCTCAATCAGACAAGTCTCTTTAGTCATGGAAAAGGGCAGAGAGACTTGAAGTATGTATGTAATGAATACTCCTCCCATGAGACAGTAATCAAGTCCCCTTGGCCCAAACAAGTCACTGGGTTAGCTAGGGATCGGGGCCCAGGGGATTATAAAGATAAGCTGCAAAGGAACTAGAGATCAGGGGAATTTATAATCCAGCACCAGAGAGGAGAAATGGTATGGTAGACGAATAGGAATGTGGTATACAAATCAAACGAGCACACGTGACATTCAGTATGGGTAAGAGAAATGGAAGAGCTTGAAACGGTAAGGGGCCAGTGAGTGAAATGTTACTAAGTCATTCAGTCTTAACTGGGCCATTGACAGGGAGCTACAGGATTCTGAGTACAAGAATGAACAACTGGGTTTTCTTTCTTTTTCTTTTGAGGCAGGGTCTCATGTAGCCCAATCAGGTCTCTAACTCCTTAGGTAGCTCAGGGTGACTGTCAACTTCTGTTTCTCTTACCCACCCCCCATTCCCACCCCATCTCTTGAGTGTTGGGGTTACTGGCTTGCTCCACTTGTCTGGTTTTATGTGATGCTGGAGATTAAACCCAGGACTTTGTGTGTGATAAGTAAGCATTTTATCAATGGAGCTATATCTCCAGCCCACCAGCAGGCTTGAGCATCATGTAGGATGGGCTACAATGGTGAGAATGGAGATCTGAATAAGGCAACATTCAGGAAAGTTGAATGACAGAAGCTGTCTCAGAGAATCGGACGTTGCTTATCAAAGGATATGGGGGAGCCATGTGTTGTGGTCTGTGATTATAGCCCCAGTTACTTAGGTGGTGGATTTCTTGAGCTTAAGAGTTCAAGACCAGCCTGGGCAATATAATGGTATACCCATTTTGAAAGTAATACACAACAAAACAATAATACCACAAGAAAAACAAAGAACACAGGCATGGTGCTTTGAATAAGAATGTCCCCCTCCCCCATAGGCTCATATATTTACATGCTTAGTTCCCAGTTGGTGGACTGAGAAGAACTGGGTCTTGTGCCCCGCTGGGAATGGAAAAAGAGAATTGAAGTTCACTGGCAGGAGCCATGAGTACCATGTGCCTGGTAGAGCCAGTTGGCCTCCAGCAATATTTGGCAGCCTATGGGCAGGCACAGAATAAAAAGAATGATTACTATAATTCAGGGTGGGGGATCTGTGGCACGATATCTAGAGGCTTGAAGGTGTGGGGACTTTGAGTGTCTTTATGTCAGAGTGTGATTTGCACAATGGCTTGGGAGACCTGAGATTGGCGTGGAGGATTTCAGCATCAACTGTGATAGTCTACAGTCAGTTGCTTCTTGTCTTCATGACCTGTCAGGGTCTCCTGACCCCAGGCCTGGGGATGCCAAGTTCACTCTGACTTGCCAGTGTGAGAAGCAGGAATGGTCTGTGAGTATAATAAGCCCAGGTTCCTGGGTCTTCACTCCCATTAGTGATCTCACTGGTAGGCAGCTGCAGAATAGGCAACAGGCCGTTTGCTCTGTTGCTTTTGTTTGAAAGCATCAATAATAGAACACTATGTCCCCTCCTTTCTAATGTTTTCTTCATGGTATGTCTTTATATGAATCATTCATGGTGGATAGCTTCTAAGAAAGTTCTCAGAGTCCTCGGTCTCCTGGTTCCTACAGTTTTCTGTAAAAAACTATGAGCTGAGCCTAGGGATTTACATCCAGGGGGCGGGGGGAAGGAAAAAGAAAAATGAGAAAAGCAAAGGGATATTACTTCTGAGAGTGCATTATAGAAACGTGACTTCTGTCTCATTCGCCCTCTTGTTTCCTTGCTCCTCCCACCTTCCTTGTGGCAAGGAAGTGAAGGTCACTTCCAACCAGTGGCCAGCTGAGAACTGGAGCTGTCAGCCTAGCCAGTGACAAGGGCTGGAAACTACCTTCATGATCATCCTGGAAACGGACTTATCTCCAGTCATGTCTAACGGTCACCCTGACTCTGGATCTCCTTCACTGAAGCATATGCATGCCTCTGAGGCAGATCTGAAGCCTGGATTCCTGACCCACAAACACCAGGAGACAATGAACGATGCTTTGAGCTAGTAAGTCGTAGAGTTATTTGTTACGCAGTGGAAGCTAACACATGCACATGCAGTGCGAATGTTAAGGAGCTGCTACTCCTACATCACCTACTACTACTTTGTGTTTTCTGGATAGGAAACTGCTGCCGATATGGCCCATTATAAGGTGGATAGTACAGTTGGTTGTGGGACATAGCGTGGTTTTAGAGAAGCTAAATGTAGGTAGGGGAAAGTTGCAGCATAGCGCACATGGCAGCTGTCATCACTGTAAACACGCATAGAAGGTTACTCTTCATGGATGACGGGTGAAGACCATAGTCTCAAATTATAGATTTTGAAAAGATTTATTTTTCTTAATTTACATGTATATGTGTCTCTGTGCACATGTGTGCTGGTGCCCATGGAATTCAGCTGAGGTCTCTGCCCCCCTGGGGCTGGAGTTGGAGGGGGTTGGGAGCCACCTGAAATGTGTGCTGGAAGAATAGCAAGTGCTCTTAACTGTTAAGTGACCTCTCCAGTCTCTGCGACAGTTCATTATGGCTTCTACCTTCTCTCCATTGCAGGTACTCAGAAATAAGCATCTTTGTGTGACTCCCAGGACCATGGCTGCTGAGGGACAGTCCTCTTATTTATGTTTGGTACACATTGGCCAAACCTCCTCTAAGAAGGGAGGTCCCCTTTGTACTAGAACAGTCTACCTTTCTTACCTTTTGATTTTTTTTTTAACTGTCAAACCTTAGGGAGTTATTTCTTCAAAGACTTGGCATATCTTTATGTCATTTTCTATAATTTGATAAAAAGATAAAGCTTTAGTTCACCTGAAGTGCACACAGGCTTTTGATTTCTAGTTTTATTAGAAATCTGGTGACAGATCTTTTCTTCAGGGCTGAATAAATCTTTCTTCAGATAAGGAAATAGTTTTTAATCTTACATGAATGAAGTAGGGGTTCTTGTAAAAGTATTTATTACTCTTCCTTATGAGCTTTATTTATAATTCATTCTTGGGAGATAGCTCAGTCAGTAAAGTGCTTGGCTTGCAAGCAGGAGGACCCTAGTTCAGTCCCCAGAACCAACAGAGAAAGTCTGGCATGGTGGCATACACTCACAATTCCAATGTTGATATGGGATAGCTTGGCAGCCTGGTCCACTCAGTGAGTTTCAGGTCCCAGTCTCTAAAAAAAGAGAGGCTTATGGCATCCTGAGGAAACCACTTGAGATTGATCTCTGACCTCTACACAGATGTGTATACAGGCATACACATAGCTGCACACACAGGTATACACATATACACACATACACATACCGAGAGAGAGAGAGAGAGAGAGAGAGAGAGAGAGAGAGAGAGAGAGAGAGAGAGAGAGAGAGAGAGAGAGAGAGAGAGAAAGAGAGAGCAAAAAAGAAGGAAAGAAAGACAAAATCAAGATATGTAAGTTGTGTGAACAGCCTTGACCACTTTGACCTATTCCTAGGGTATCTGTGTGTGTCACACTAGTGTTCACTCCTATAGACTTTCTTTTGACTTTATGTATAGATCATGCATATAAAGAAGGTCTCAACTGACAGTGGTGGTGGCACACACCTTTAATCCTAGCACTCAGAAGGCAGAGGTAGGCGCATCTCTGAGTTCAAGACCAGCATGGTCTATAGAGTGAGTTCCAGGACAACCAAGGCTACACAGAGAAACCCTGCCATGAAAAAAAATGTTTTGAAGAAGAAGGAGAAGAAGAAGAAGAAGAAGAAGAAGAAGAAGAAGAAGAAGAAGAAGAAGAAGAAGAAGAAGAAGAAGGAAGAGGAGGAGGAGGAGGAGGAGGAAGAGGAGGAGAAGGAGGAAGAAGAAGAAGAGGAGGAAGAGGAGGAGGAGGGAGAGGAGGAGGAGGGAGAGGAGGAGGATGGAAAGGAGGAAGAGGGAGAGAAAGGAGGAGAAGGAGGAGTAGGTTATAGAGCTGGGTGGGGTTTTTTTTTTACATGAGTGTGACTCTGTGTGTGTGTGTGTGTGTGTGTGTGTTGTGTGATTATACATATTTCTCTCTACATCAACATACTCTGTAGCCATAGGCTTTGCATCTGCAGATTCAACCAACTGCAGTAGAATATAAAATCTGAATACAAAGCACCCATATTGAATGTGTATAAGCTCTTCTCTTGTCATTACATCTAGACAGCAAAGCGTAGGAGCCATTTACATGGCATTTGCGTCACTTTTGTTACAGTAAGTTACCTAAAGATGATTTATAAAGAAGGATGTGCCCAAACTCTCTGCTAGTGTATCATTTAATTATTATTATTACTTAGTATCTCTCTTCGAGTGTGTTCATGTATGTAAGTTCACATGTGCATGTCTCTTGATGGCCATGTGGAAGTCAGAGGGCCATCTTAGATATTGGTCCCCACCTTCCACTTGTTTTCTGATGCATGCTGCAAGACAGCCTTTGAGCTCCCCCAAATTCTCCTGTTTCCAACCCTCCACTCTCAGGAGGAGCAACAGAACCACAGATGAATGACCATATCTGACTATATATGGTGTTGGGAACTGCAAACTCAGATCCTCATGCTCAATGAGTGAATTCTTTACCTACAAAGTCATTTCCACAATACCCCCCCTACACACACACACACACACACACACACACACCATTTTGATTGAAGGATTTTGAGTATCTTTGAGGGGTCCTGGAAGCAATTCCCTTCCAAGGTCGAGGGACATTCTTCAAATGGCCTTTGCTAGCCATAACAATAGCACGGAAGCATCTCGAGTGAATTTCTCAAAAAAGATTTATTTTTTTTTTGAGTCATTCCTGATTGATGGATACTTAGCTTTATTACTGAGGTGACAGTGCAGTGAGCAGTCTGTTCCTCTTTAGTCTCTCTTGGCCTCTCTCTGAGATAGATAATAGCAACCAAATTGCTGGGACCAAGGGCAGACGGACACGTTGAGGTTTTCCTTCATCTAGATAAATATTCATCAACATTTCCCCTTTCTGTTATTCCCTCTGCAAGGAAAAATAAAAGAAACTTAGATTATTGAATTAATTGATAAAAATCAATTAAAATTAAATTAAACTTCTCCCTGATGAGAGAAATGAAACATGAGCCATATATTGTTTTGTTTTGGGCTGTAATATGTAAGGTATTTTTGCTTTCAAGAACTATTTTTTTTTGTCCCCAGGCAAAATTGCTCTATTGAAAATGCAGGGTTTAAAAAGACTCAGTTGAACACCCCCCCTTTTTTTGGTGGGGACATATGGAACAGATACATCCTTCTTTAATGAGACCATGAGATACCACATTGACTCTGGTGACCTCCCAGCATGTAGCATTGTAGCTGGTCTGAATGGAGTTGAGTGTAGAATGGATAACATGCTAGGGCATTGTCGTGCCCAGCATAAAGCACAGGAGACAGCGCTAATCTGTTCTTCCTTGTATACTAATTAACATTGTCAAGAGTCACCAGAGGGCCTGAGAAGAGAGCTCTGTGTCTAAAAGTGCTTAAGGATCTGACATCAGATTCTGGCACCCATAGATCAAGGTAGACATGGTCTCACAAAGGCCTATAACCCCAGTGTTTTTAGGGGTAACAGGAGGATCACCAAGCCTTGTTGGTTTCCAGCCAAGCTGGAAAATTCAAGCTCCAGAGTTATGGAAAGATCCTGCCTCTAAGGAGTAAGGGGAAGGTCCAGTCGAAAACCAGAGCCCGCTCTGCCTTCTGCATACACACTGCACACATATGAATGCGTAAAGTACATACACATACATCACAGTCTCTCTCCCACACACTACAAGTGGATCTCTAGAACATCAGCAGTGACCATTCATGGAGAGGGGAGACATGGAAAGAAAACGCAATGGGCTGGAGGCTGGCCCTCAGGGCAACTTGCTCAGGACCACACTTTGCAGTAGCCATGAACAGTTACGAAGATGGAAGCTCATTTCCTGAACGTTGCTTTGTGACAGTCAGGTTGAGGCTGAGGAAAATCCCTGCCCCATCTCCCAACGCAGAAAGATTACAAAATGAAAGCTGTGAGTGTCAGGAATAATTATCTGGAGATGAATTCAGCAATCACATTAGATATGAAAGGCAATTAACATCAAACAACGAGAAGACAAAAGTCACCAAGCAGGGAGGGTGGGAGCAGGGACAGAACATGGCTCTTATCTCCATGCTCTTAGTGACAGCAAAGGCGCTCCTGCCATTTATATTATGAAACAGCTGGGGCCTGATCTCCCGTCTGCCCAGCTCTAGCTGTGTTACATTGGGCAAGTCACTTGGCAGCTCTGGTCCTCAATTGAGCAGGTTGGGCCTGAAGCAAAAGTTTTGCACAGGGAACTTGGTCAGAGGGATTTGGTGTCAAAACCAGTTCTAAGTGCAGCTGGAGGCTAATAAAATGCTAACCTAGGAAGCAAGAGATGGCCTGGAGCTCTTGCAACCTTTTTATGTATGTGTGAACATATTTATTCTCACAGTTATGGCTTTACTTTACTGTGCAGTAGAAAGAATTACGACCCATTGCATTGCACTTTTGACTTTATGGATGTTATTTATGGCTTTGGGATGTGATTTGTAAAAAGTCAAGTTCATTGTAGATTGATTTAAATAAAAATAGCACATAAGGGTTGTGTATTGGTATGGTTAGGAAAGAGTGCAGAGATGCTTCTGGAAGGGATAAAGTTTGGGAAACACTGATTTAGTCCATGCTTTCCTAGTATTTTTTTCCATGGCCCATGACCTAGCAACAGGCCTATCAGGAGGGTTTAAAATCATCCTCATGTCTTCAGCTGGGAAGGAAGGATGGGAAAGGAGTCTCCAAGATAGCTTAGGATCTTTGTCTGGCATCTGAGGCATCAAAGCTATCCCCTCTAAACAATACCACTAACCGGGGGTGGAGATATGGCTCAGTGGGTAGAAGGGCTTGCTGCTAAGTGGGATGACCTGAGTTAGATCCCTGGAACCCACCTGGTAGAAGGGGGAGCTGACTTCTGAGAGTTATCTTCTTCACGCACATAGAAAATACACACACACACACAGACAGACATGCAAACACACTTACAGACCCATACATATATGCACATGCACATCTATACACACACACACACACACACACAGACATGCAAACACACTTACAGACACATACATATATGCACATGCACATCTACATACACACACAGACATGTAAACACACAGACATGCCAACACACATACAGAAACGTACATGTAGCCAGGCAATGGTGGTGCACGCCTTTAATTCCAGCACTTGGGAGGCAGAGGCAGGCATATTTCTGAGTTTAAGGTCAGCCTGGTCTACAAAGTGAGGAAACCCTGTCTTGAAAAAAAAAAAAAACAACAAAAAACCCCAAACAAAAGAAACATACATGTACACACATGCACATCTACACACACACACACACACACACACACAAACATACATACACATCAATTAGTTAAAACATTGCCAGTAGCTAACATTTTTTTTTAGGGCTTATAGAGTTGTCCCCATTCCAAACACTTTATGTACTTTGAATCATTTAAGCTTACAACACACTGGCAACTGAATCAGTTATCATCATCATTGTCCTAATATAACAGATAAAGAAATTCAGGCCCAAATACAACATTGCTTATGGCTTCACACTGAGTCTGTAAAGATCCAGTCTCTATGTGTGTGTGTGTGTTTGCTGTGTATGCATGCATGTATGTGTGTTAGTTTTTGTGGAGAGCAGAGGTCAACCTCGTGGGTCATTTCTCAGGTGCCATTCACCTTTTCTGTTTTTGAGGCAGCATCTCTCACTGCCCAGAGCTCGCTGATTAGGTTGGGCTGGGTGGCCAGTGAGCCCCAGAGATCTGCTTTTCTGATTCCTTGTGCACACCACCACATCTGCATTTTTATATAGATGCAGGGTGTTGAGCTTGGATCTTCATGATTGCACAGCAAGCACTTTGTTTATTGAGCGGTCTCCCCAGTCCTTAGAACTGTCTTTATAATACACCTAAGTCAGCCCAATTCACCCCACCATCTGCTCTCTTTCCCTGACAGTTGAGTAATTGCAACCCTTTCCTGAAGGAGGAATAATTCTCACTGGGCTACTGAGGGAGTCTCCTACTTTATTCCGAAGCCTGACTCTGGTTCCATAGAGCAGAGTTTCTCACGATGTTTTGAGCTTTCTGAATCACATGGGGGACCTTGTGTGAACTTGAAACTTTTTGATTAAGTGAACCTGGTTTGGTATCCTGAATGGTTACCTTTTATTGCTATATTGATCCAACATAGACTCACCTGGGAAGAGCATCTCAATGAGGCATTGTCTACATTGAGATGCCTTGTGAGGATGTCTTTGGGGTACTCTCTTAATTAAGTTAATTGATGTGAGAAGACCCAGGCCAGTATAGGTGGCACCGTTCCCTAGGCAGGGGGTCACGGAATGGACAAGTGGGGGAAAATGAGCTGAGCACAAGCAAATGAGCATGCATACATTCATTTCTCTCTGTTCTTGTCTGTGGGTGTGATTTGACCCGCTATCTCAAGCTCCCACCATTGTATGTTCCCTATAGTGATAGACTGTATCCTGGAATTGTGAGCTAGATGCAGCCATTTTCCTTTCAAATTGTTTTTTGGCCATTGTATTTTATGACAAGCCACAGAAACCAAACGAGGGCAGGCTCCCAAACACAGTGTTTGTAACAAGGGCCCAGGCACCGGCTCTTTCTGCTGAGCCTTGGTTTTGGAAAGAAAGGTCAAGAGCCTTTTATGAATGCAGGATGTACCTCTCTCGCCCTTCCTCCCCTTGCCCTGTCTCCAAGGCATCCATTGAGTGCCTGTGTGCATGAAGCTGGATTCCAACTTGTAGCAAAGAAACAAGACGCTGGCACTCAAAGGAGACTTGGTGTGGACCCAACCATGGACCCTTTTTTCATTTGTTGGCTAAGAGCAAAATGAATGACAGCATCCAGTTCCTGGGGTACACAATCATGGCATTACTTTTCAGGGAAACAAACCCCCAAACACTTGGAGAGAAGCTTTGGCCTTAGGGCTGTGCCTGTGGCTGTAAATCGCCTTTGAACTTTGTGGAACATCTTGGGCCTTTCCTTCATAAGTCTTTCGAAACTGTTGACGTCCCCGTTGTCTGTAAAGAGACAAACTGCCCTTTCATCTGAGCTGGCTTGGCATTGAGACATGGCCTGCCTGTCCCTTTGGCTTGTTGTCTCTTAACCTCTTCCTTTCTATTCTGTCCTAGTTCGCCACTGGAACCCTGTCGCTCTGCGTTCAATGGTGGGCATTGTCACACGAGTGAATCTCACTCAGCCCAGGAGCAGCTTAAGTGTACAAGAAAAACAACTTCTGACATTTTGAAATTCAGTCTAACTCCTGTTTAATGAAGGTGGAAAAGCTTAATCTCAGATAATATGAAGTTTCTTCCGGTGCTTGGGTTTTTTTTTTTTTTTTTAAGTTTTAGGAACATAATCCTGTTGTATGGGCATCGGATAAGACATCTGCCCCTCCCGTTTGATCTTCCCTTGTTGGCCTAAACATGACACCACAGACTTCCTTGTTCCTCTTGGTAAGACTCCTTCATGGTCTTACTCTTTCTTATTAAAGATGTTTTCCAGGAAATATTTTATCGAAGTTGTTAACTCTTTCCTGGCCTCTGACATCATTCGCTTTGAAAACGTAAGAGCCAGGAAACTAATACATGCTCTGCTTTCTTCTTTACCTATGCTCTGCTCCTACATGGTGAACCAAGAAATGTGGTTTCGATGGCTGTCAAAGCGGATGTGGAGACTGGAGAGATGACTTCCTCAGTAAAGTGTTTGTCACACACTCAGAACCCATGTTAAAATCTAGATGTAGTGGCATATGTCATCCCAGTGCTGTAGAGAGAGATAGGGGAGCTGGAAATTTAGAAATCCTTGGGTTATTTCTGTGCTGGTTTGAATCTCTGATGTCCAGGTTCAATGGGAGACCTTGTTTCAAGATATAGGTAGGGAGAGATTGAGGAAGACTCATGATATTGGCTTCTGCCCTTTACACTTATCCACACAAATGTGCACATGTAAACACCCCCCCACACACGCATGTACGTGCATGTGTGTGTATGGATGCCACACCACACTGGAAGAAGGACCCAGAAGGCCAGTATGTAAAATCTATCACTTTTATATGTGAGCTAGCATGAGACAACTATCACGCAACTTGTATGGATGCAAACTTTTTAACCTCCTTCTACTCTGTGTGAGTTTAGGCAAATGCTTTCTCACTGAGCTATACCACGAGCCCTTGACTCCATTCCCATTTAAATAGTGCTGTCATTCTCTTAAGAGAAATTCCTCATAGTTGTCCTCTTTGTAGGTTGGCTCAGCCTGTTGCAAAGAAGTCCAGAGACCTCCCATGCTGGAAGCGGGCGGGGGATGGGGCAATGCATCTGAGAACATGGCTGGATCAGAGTTTTGATAATAGCTTTTCTTCATCTGCTCACGCATGGGGAGTTTATAGTGAGAAGAGGGACAATTAGGGATAATTAATTCAGCTAGTGAGCTGGGACAACTCATTTTAGTGTGTGTTACTGTGTCATGGTCAAAGCCATAAGTGTTGGAGCTGGAAGGTAGGTTTGATCATTGACCCTAGCCCTTCCTGTAGAGTTGACCTTGGGCAAACTACTCAACCCTGCCAAATTTTTATATGGTAATAACAGGAGCAGATGTTAGGAATGTTGCCATGTCTGAATGATATCTGAGTACAACGCCTCCCTTGACCAACCCAGAATAAACATAAATATTATCTTGTAATAATAAAATTGATATTTTGAAAGCTTCATCATTTGAAGTTTGTCCAATGATGCTTTGTTTGGTCCTCATTTGTGATAAAGGGAAAGGCCAAAGAGAGCCAAAGACCTTCATCTAATTGATCTCCAGGCCTGCAGGCAGCCCAAGCTCTGGGCACGAGTTCTCCAGGTTCTTCCCCACAAGAAGTATGGCTTCACTATCCCTTTGAGTGTGTCAGTGTAGGAAACTCAACACCCTGATTTTAATATGCCAGATTCAAAGACTAGCCTTCTGCAAGATGTCTTCACATGCTTGCCGGAACCATGGGTTGTGTGGTACCTGTCCATATCACTCCCTGAATCATGTCACTAATGAGACACAAGTTGTAAGCTGGCAGAGGCGAGGACGTTTCACTCCGAGCATGGAGCTTATTTGCATTAATTGAGGCTGACTCTTCCCAGGTTACAAAGCTCTAGACAGGTTTTCCCAAGCCTGAGAACAGGATGACAGTATGTACAGCGGTCTTAGAGAACACTTACTATGGGAGAACTCATAAATATGGAGAGCCCTCACTGTGCAGTCACCAGCATGGTTTCTGCGCCTCTGCTCTTATTTTCTGGTCTCCTTTTAATCAGAAATTTAAGGTTGGGAATGTCAAACCTTTACCGACTCCAGCTGAAGTCAGGGGTTACTTTCCCAGCTAACCCTCTTAGGTCTTTGGATGTCTTCCAAGAGCCCTCTTCCCATTTACAGACTCTCTTTCACCCTTGATAGGTTCCTTCACCTTTTCCTCCACCAACACAACAAAATAAACTCCATAGAAGCCAAACAATGTCATCTTATATGCCAGAATCCATACATTATGGGACATAACTTTCTGACATTCCTGGTCTCTTCCCTTAGAATGCTAGGGTTTAGGATTTCAGTCCTGCCTCTACTTACCCTATCAGAAGATTAGCATCCCCTTTCTTGTATACTATACAAGGATAGCATAGGAAATACAGGGAATAGACAACTTTGTTCTTAGGAATAACATGCAAATAAGTAGAGATTAATATTGATCACATAACCAATAATAGCAAACTGCATTTTGAACTGAAACATAGGCCAAGAAAAACATGGGGATAGACGGAGTTAAAGTGTTCACTGTTTCTAGAAAGTAGATCAATAACTCACTGGAATTGTGCTTTGATAATTCACAAGTATATGCACAACACTTAAAGACTGATGTGTGTAGTTTTATACTAATAGAGAAAAGACAGGACAATAAAAACCCACCCCTATCCTCAAAGTTGAGGAGACAAAGAAGGAACAACAAATACGAGAAATAAAAAAGAACACATTGAGTGTGTTGAGTGAGTGTTAGAATATTTATGACTATTATGGGCTGCGTTGCATCCCCTGGTTCACTTGTTCAGGCTATAACTCTCAATATCTGAGAACTGGGCTCCAATGGGATTTAGGTCAGTAGGCTGTAAGTATGGCTGCATGTGGTCATTAGGGAAGGCTTTTAACATAAAAAATATCTTTTAAGGAGAAGGTACAGGCCATATACAGTTACCAAACCCAGACACTATTGTGGATGCCAACAAGTGCTTGATGACAGGAGCCTGATATAGCTGTTTCCTGAGAGACTCTGCCAGTACCTGACAAATACAGAAGTGGATGCTCTCAGCCAACTATTGGACTGAGTACAGGGTCCCCAATGGAGGAGCTAGAGAAAGGGCCCAAGGAGCTGAAAGGGTTTCCAGCCCCATAGGAGGAACAACAATATGAACTAACTAGTACCCCCAGAGCTCCCAGGAACTAAACCACCAACCAAAGAGTACACATGGAGGGACTCATGGCTCTAGCCGCATATGTAGCAGAGGATGGCCTTATGGGACATCAATAAGAGGAGAGGCCCTTGGTCCTGTGAAGGGTTGATACTTCAGTGTAGAGGAATGCCAGGACAGGGAAGCGGGAGTGGGTGAGCAGGGGGAGGTGGGATGGGATGGGGGGGGTTCAAAGGGGAAATGAGGAAAGGAGATAACATTTGAAATGTAAATAAAGAAAATATCTAATAAAAAAAGAAAAAGAAAGAGCACACACTCAGAAGATAGACCCTATGAAGACAAAGTTGGTAGCCACCACTAAGCTGGGACAAGTTGCCTCAGAAGAAACAACTTGCTCTCAGACTGGTGGCCTCTGTCACTGCCAGAGAACAAGCATTCATGGTTTGAGCCAGATATCTGGTGGATACAAGCTCCAATAACTATAATAACTGCTTAGATTTGTCAGTATTTACGTCAAATGTACGTGGGTTGGATGTTCCATATAAAAGACACAAACTGGAAGTGGTTAGGTACCTCAGGACATTTATGATATGATTGTGCACCACTCAGTAAGCAGTTAAGGGTTGTAGCATCTGGACTCTGCGGTTGGGTGTCATGGTTGGTGGCTTATCTCCCTCAACAGCCTTCCTGGTGCCTCCTGGAACCGTGAACACTAACTGTCATGGAAGAGGGGTGAAGTTCAGTTCCTACTTGCTTCCTTTGGGTTCTATATCCAGAGTGTGTAGTGTCTTCAGGAATGGTCTTCCCATTTAGTCCTAGGGGGATCCAAGAGCAATGACAGAAGTTTATGTTGTTAAGGAAGCCTCTGGGGGACATTGTACCAAAAACGTGTGGGGAGGCATCCTGCACCTGGCGCTGGGGATTCTTTTGAAAGATGTGAGTTCTGAGAGCAGCCTGAGGCACCAGTGGAAAGACTACTTCCAATCAAGCTAATCACTTTAAAATCACATTTAAGCTAGTTAATAAAGCAGTAGACTTCTTTTTAAAAATAATTTTATTTTTAGAGAGTTTAATTATATATGTATTCCTTTCCTTTTGAACCTCCAAGCCCTCTCATGTGCCCCACCCTTGATCTCTTTCAAATTTATGGCCTCTTTTTTCTTTAATTGTTGAGAAACACACACACACACACACACACACACACACACACACACACACACCCTTCTTAGATCATAGGATGTCTCTTTCTCTCACACACATATATACATGTACATACATACGTATATGCATGTGTTTTCAAGGCTGATGATTTGATGATGGATAATCAGTTGGTATGTTCTTCCCCTAGGAAAAGTGTTTTTCCCACCCAGCACTCCTTAATCGCCTATAGTTCTTTCCTAGGGTTGAGGCCTCATGGCTTTCCCTCATCCACACTGATATGTTCATTAGTGGCATCCCCATTCAGGTCATGTGTAGGCAACCATGTAAGTGAGTCTTCATGGGTGTAGCTTCTGGAATTTCTAGGAGATATATGCAATCTTACAACAAATGTCTTGTCCTCTGGGTGATAGATTCTTTCCATCCCTTCTTTTGCAATGATCCATGAGCCTTAAGTGTTGGCGTTGTTCTGTAGGTGTATCAGTTGGGACTGGGCTCCACAATTCATTTTGATTGGATATGGCTTTCTGTAGTGGTCTCTGTCTGTTGCAAAGAGAGGTTTTCTTGAAGAGGGGTGAGGCTTACATTTACCTGTGGGTAAAAGGACAAATATTTAGACTGTACTTAGGGATCACACTCATTGAGTAAAGTGGTGTTTGTAGACTCTCTTCCAGGAACTATGACCTCACCAGCCCTTGGTAGTTGTTAAGATCTGCAGTACCAGGCATGATTGGGCCTTAAGTCCAATTAGAGAGCTGTTGGTTACCGCCAAGGTAAGTGTGTTACCACTGTCTTAGTTAGGGTTTTACTGCTGTGAACAGACACCACGACCAAGGCAACTCCATCAAGGACAACATTTACTTGGGGCTGGCTTCCAGGTTCAGAGGTTCAGTCCATTATCATCAAGGTGGGAGCATGGCAGCATCCAGGCAGGCATGGAGCAGGAGGAGTTGAGAGTTCTTTTTCTTTTCTTTTTAAAATTAATTTATTTCTTACATTCCATATTCCATTCCCCACCCCCCATCCACCCTCCGACTACTTCACATCCCACATCTCCTCCCTACCCCCTGTCTCCATGTGGATACTCCCACCCCTTACACCACATGACCTCTAAACTCCCTGGGGCCTCCAGTCTCTTGAGGGTTAGGTGCATCATCTCTGAATGAACACAGACCTGGAAGTCCTCTACTGTTGTGTGTTGGGGGCCTCATATCAGCTGGTGTATGCTGTCTGTTTGGTGGTCCAGTGTTTGAGAGATCTTGGGGTTCAGATTAATTGAGACTGCTGGTCCTCCTACAGGATTGCCCTGCTCCTCAGCTTCTTTCAACTTTCCCTAACTCAACAACAGGGGTCAGCTGCTTTTATACATTGGTTGGGTGCAAATATCTGTATCTGACTCTTTCAGCTGTTTGTTGAGTTTTTCGGAGGGCAGTCATGATAGAGGTCTTTTTTTGTGAGTGTTCCATAGCCTCTGTAATAGTGTCAGGCCTTGGGACCTCCCCTTGAGCTAGATCCCACTTTGGGCCTGTTACTGGGCCTTCTTTTCCTCAGGCTCCTCTGCATTTCCATCCCTGTAATTCTTTCAGACAGGAACAATTATGGGTCAGAGATGTGACTGTGGGATGGCAACCCTATCCCTCAGTTGATGCCCTGTCTTTCTGCTGATGGTTGGGTCTATAAGTTCCCACTCCTTACTGTTGGACAATTTCATCTAAGGTCCCTCCCTTTGCTTCCTGAGAATCTCTTACCTCCCACAATGACACACATACTCCAACAAGATCACACCTCCTCTCCCATTGCTAAGCATATACAAACCATGACCTTCCACTCCCTGGCCCTCATAGGTTTGTTCAAACACATGAGTCTATGGGGACCATACTGAGTCATAGCATAATGAAAAAGTATATTTAGTCCAACTTCCAAAGTTCCTATAGTCTATAGCAGTCTCAACAATGTTGAAAGTCAAAAGTTCAAAGTCTCCTCTGAGATGCATCCAATCACTTAACTGAACTCCCCAAAGCAAACCAGCTGGGCACACAACAATCCCTCTCACGTCTGTCTTACCTTGAATTCATGAATGAAGATCATTTATGGGCTTCTTCTCATCTAGCTCCAGACTCATTGAAACATATACATCTTAAAAGCAGTAGATATGGGATGGGCCTTCAACTGTACTAGGGTTCAAATATGGTTCAATCACTTGGAATCTTGTAAGCCTCTCTTCTCAACTATTGAAAGCATTCTAAATTTTGTTTAACATTAATGGTTAGCAGTGACGTTTGGAAACAATTTACCTTTCCATAAATTTACACCAGAAGAGCATACCACCAGAATATCAATTCCACAATGTACTTATTGAGGAAAGTGTTAGCCTGGAAAAGGACCGTGGTCCACTAGAGGTTTGGCAATCTGCTAGCTCCCTCTAAGTGGCTACTTCTGAAAAGCTGATTCTTAAGATGGAAGCTTAGTGTATAATGGTTGACTAAAGATAATGAAGAAGCTGAAATGTCTAAATTGTACCTGATGACTCCCTTGGCATCGGCTTAGACACCTAACTGAGCTGCTGGCTTATGGAGAGATTTGCCCATCTCTTTGCCTCCCCCCACTTTTGTTCAGCTGTCAGATTGTTTTGCTACTTATAAACAGCTGATGGAGAGTGGAGGCTGTGGATAGCCCACAGCTGTCTCAGAAAGTGCTGCAGGAGGGGGGACGTTGTGAGTTCATCTACCCTTTGTTTATATGTGTAATTGCAAAGAGATCAGAGAAAGAGAGGGTAGGAGAGAGGAAGAAAGGAGGGAAGGAAGGAGAGTGGGAAATGAAGAGAGAATAGAGCCATAAATAATATAATAGGTCAGTTTCAATCTTCCTGGATTCATTACTTTTGTCTATTGAGTTAGGACAAGAGTAGGTCAAGCTTAGCACTCACACACACACACACACACACACACACAAACACAAAACCTTTAATAACTTTAAAGAGGATACTTATCATGTCACCATAGGGTTAACATTTATAGCTCTAGTTAGTAGCATCAATAGCAAAGTTGATGTATATTCCAAGTTCCTGGAGAAGGTATTTTGACTTTGTTCCTGGGTTCTTGCCCTGGCTTTCCTTAGCTTCCTAGGGCTGTGATCTCTGTAGAAGGAACTCAAATGAGATGCACAGGAGGTAGATTAGAAGAGAAGCAGAGCTTATTGCAGAATCATATGAGGTCCTGTCAAGGGTAGAAGAGGGCAATGATTGCCTATCAATGTGGAAACAGCTCTCCCCTCAAAGAGAGTAAGCGAGTTTATTCTGGAGCTGAGCATGAGTGACCATAGCCCATGGGCACAAATACAGGTTATCCTGAACACTGTTCCACATGGCAACAGTTTTAGGAAGCTTTTATAGTAACAAACAAGAAAAGGTCATAAATCAAGTCACTCTTAAACACAGGTGGTCAGTAAAAACTATAGTCAGAGGGGACAGTAGAAAGATAAGCATTACAGAACTCCGAGGAAGTACTCTGGGTCAAAGGCTTAAGCAAAGATGAGATCCAGGTAATAGGAAAGGAAGAGTAGGAAGGGATGGGCTAACCCAAACTAAGGATGCTCAAAGAAGCCTTACAGAAACTCACTAATTTGCAAAGTAATTAGAAAACCCAATATAGGGCTGGCGGAATAGTGGTCAAGAGCACTTATTACTCTTGCAGAGGTTCTAGATTGCTTTCCTGCATCCATATCAAGTAGCTTTCAACTTCCTAAAACTCCAGTACTAGATGATCTGATGTTCTGTGTTGGCCGCAGGACATCTCATGATACACATGTAGACAAGCAAGTAAATGCATACACACAAAATAAAAATAAACAAGTCTTTTAAAAAATGTAGTATATGTTTTTAAAAGGAGTTTGAACAGATGTCCTCCAAGGGTGGACAATGATACTCTCTGAAGGTATGGGTTACTATATAAAAATCTCTGTGTCAAGCACAAGATGCCTCCTGAAGACTTACTGGTCATGGAGTTCCCAGAGGCACAGGCTACTGATACTGCTCTTGATTTCTCACCATAACTAAATGTAAGGCTGTATTGCTGAGGACACCACTCACTTTGATACAGTACACAGAGAAATAGACATCAGGTGACCAGAGAACTCTCTCCTTGTTGGCTAGCTTACATAGTGCTGTAAGGTGCCAGGAAGGTTGCCTGGGGGAGAAAAGACTTCAGTGGTCTCACCTAGCAATGCACCATGCATGCTACAGTACCAACCTGCCTGGAAAGATGCACCCAATGGTACAATAGTGGTAGGGCTGCTATGGGAGTAACCAATCACTTTCTGCTTGGATATGAAGCCTGCTGCACAGGAGGGATTTCATGTCTGGTACTCTAAACCTAGCCCAAAGCCCATGATTGGGGAATCTGGGGGGAACTTACTGTGGATGTTATGTTAAATGATCATGATGTCCAACTATCTTCTCATATTTATACTCATATTTATACCCATAGATTTGTGCTGATCTCAACTTGGATCAAAGAAGCTCCTTTTTCCAGTGGGTATGGATTAACATAGAGAATTGTTACTGGTCGAAGTGCCAAGCATACATAACCGTGAGAGCTTAGCTGTAATGGAACATCTATAGTAATCTCCTCCCATCCGATGTCAATCTCCTCCATCCAACATCAGTCTCCTCCCATCCAACATCAGGGACCACTGAAGAAGAGTGGTGGGAACATGAGAGCTGACCGATGAGGAAGAGAGCTGTGAAATGTTGACTTCTGGCCATAACAGAACTGTTGTACATATCAATTTGCAGCAGCTATAGTTACCTACACAAGACCTATGCAAGATGAAGCTAGTCAAGATTCCAGAATGAATGGGAAGGGGTCGTAGACTCCATGCTTGACAGGAACAACTGGCAGTTGAAAGTTGCTGAGGGAGGGAGAGTCACTCTTCTTTGGGGACATGACTGCTGGAAGGTTGTTAATGTCCCAGTGGTTTGGGCCACATCCACGCACATATAGGCAGTACTGACTGGACTCAGGAAGTTATCAAGAGCAACAATAAAGCCCAAAAGAAGGCAGGAAGTTGGAAGGGGGATGGGATGGATGGCAGTAGGAAGAGTTGGAAGAAGGTACTGATGCTGGATGTGACCAGAATATCTTATTATGCATGTATGAACTCCTCAAAGAGTAAATACAAGTATTTAAAAGTGAAAAGTAAAAATTGTACGTGGTGGTGACTCCCATGAAGGCTTTACAGCAGGCAGGGAAAAAGCTATCTGCACAAGGTGAGAATGCCGCTCAGCTCATTCTAATTTTATTGTAACTGGTGATGGACCAGGACTTCTAGAGTCTGGCCAGGATCACTTTAGCCAAGGTTTTAAGCTCAGCATGCTTTTAGAAACAGTATTATGGTGATGATTAACTCAGCCCTTTGAATGCAATAAAACTTAAGACGTGTTTACATTGAAGTTCTTAGCAAGGTACATATGGCTTCCTCTGTAAGAAAACTTCTTGTTGGTTTAGAAACAGCACTCTAGGTAAGGGTCTAGGGAGAATGACTGGGGTAAACATAGGCTTGTGGGTGGGAGTCAGGGTTGGCCTGGCTCTAAGATAACACAGAAGTAACCTAGGATGTTGTAAAGTACAAATGACATCTCTCATGAGGATGGATTTTATGGCCTAAAAGGAATGCTCAAGGTTTTAAGGGGAAGGGATATTGTTTAAGGGGTAAAGATATTAACTGGGATGAGTAAATTCTGGGAGATATAGGCAGAGCCTGTCTGATCAGACAGCAAAGGATCACTGGGTTGGAAGACTCCATCATTCCTGGCATTCCAGGAAGAGCAGGTGTGCACCTTGTCCCCCTGAAGAGGTAAGCTGCATGTTTAGCTTTCCTGGCATCTCCAATGATTATCTGTGTGCACAGGGTCATTTTTGCCCTCTATAACATGGTGCCCATCACACACACACACACACACACACACACACACACACACACACACACACACACATTGTGGAAATGTCCAGGAGGCAGATTACAACAAGGCAGGGACATCTCTACTGTTGGTCTCAGATACTATCTCGTGGCATTTCTAGATGTTGGGCTGGATGTCCGTTACTACATTCCAGGCTCCTCTGAGTCTACTAGTTTGTCCAAAAATCACGTAATAGATCAGATTATAAAGAAATAAAGAAAAAGTAAGCAAGGAAAAACAATCAAACCCATAAAAAACTGTAAAGATTGCCTAGTCAGGAAAATCCCTGTACAAACATGAAGAGTTACATTTTATCCTCAGAGCCCACATAACGAAGCTGAGCATTGCCAGCATGTGCTTGTAATTCCAGTGCTGGAAAGGGAGAGAGAGCTGGATCCCTAGGACTTGCTGCCTAGCCATTTTAGCTGAATCAGTGGGTGCCAGGCCAACAAGTAACTTTTTCTCAAGTGACTGAGAGAGGACCAAGGTTGCCCTCTGGTCCTTATGTATATATGCATACACACACAGGTGTACACACACACACACACACACACACACACACACACACACACACACACACACATACACACACACACAGAGCCTATGAAAGGAGTCATCCTTTTCCAGGGGATGCTCTCCTCTTAATGAGCCTTAACAAAGTCCTACATCCTGCTTTCTCAACCTTTCACCTCTTTGTCTAATCAACAGCTACACTTTTGCATAGTTTAAATCATAGGGAGGAACAATTGTAACTGTCTCTCCCCCCCCCTTTTTTTTTTTTTTTGCACATTACTTCAAATTCCAAGAAGAGATCCCCTGCCATTTATTACTTACTACTATTTTCACTTGCTAAATTAGTGTGTTACCAGGGACGTGAAAGGTGGGACTTGAAGCTGATTATGATGAGGTGGCAGGAGAAGGGGTGCTGTCCATCGTCATTGACCTCTGATTCTGTCTGACCTGCTGATTTTACTGAGCCATCTAATGACTAGACTATCTTGAGTAATCCTCTAAGCAATTATCTGTAGCCAGGAGCTGAGATCACATCACATACAGACACTACAAGATGTCCATGACTTTGGATAAGGGACATTAGGGAAATTACAGGATGCTGGGTCTCTAGTCCAAAACCCATCCATTCACATTTCAGAATCAAGTCTGAAGTACAAACAGCGCAAATGTTTGTTTACTTTCCCCAAAGTCTAACTCCTTCCTGGGAACTCCTTCCAACCTTTGATGATAGGCAGATGTCAAGAATTTGGCAAAATGGCATTTCAAGGAATCTGGAAGGGTTCCGAACTTTGGGCTAGAAAAGTGCAAACTGGAAATGTTGCTGGTTTCTTGAGTCAGAGCTGAGGTCACTGTCTCTTGATAGAGGCGATGGGTGAGCAACCACAGTAGAGGAGAGGCTCCCTGTAGCAGAGTTTGGGTCTCTATAAGTTTTCAAATGGCATTCTGGAGCTGGCACTGTATATTCTTGGAACTGACTATATTTGATGCTGCTAATTTCTAACTAGCCACCTCATGACTGGACTACCTCAGGCAATGTTGTACTATGTAAACTGGGCATCTAGTTGGGAGGAATCTGGATAGTTAACTTGAATGTATGTGGCAAACTGTGGTGTGTGGATGAGTTGGGTAAAAGCCTATGAAAGAGCACAGGTTCAGAAAATCCTGGTGGTTGCGAAACAGCATGTCTGCTACCCAAGTACCCAAATGGTGGAGGTAGGAGCATGTGAAACTAAAGGTTATCACAAGCTGTACGGAGAGCTTGAGGTTAACCTGGGCTACATACAGCCTCTGACTAAAAAGTAAAGCGGAATTGGCTTATGAGGTTGTAGGACAAGCCTCAGAGTGAGAAAGCAGACCGAGACTGTCCACATAGAGGGAAGAGCTACCCCATAACACTCTCAATGACTTTTGTAACTCTTGGGTTTCGCTACTGCCAGAGGGGGCGGGGGCTCAGTGACTATCTTGCAGGACCCAGAATGGCTCCCCCCACTGTCTCTGCCGTGCTGTGGACAAACCCTGAGGCCTTGGGCATGCTAGGTAAACACTCTATCATGAGGCACTGAGCCCTAGAGTCTCTTTACTAGCAGCTCAGGATTTATTGCTGGAAGCCAGTGACTATCCCTTGTCCATCAAATGCTATTCCGGGCTTTGACTTTAAACCCAAACTCAAACCAGACCAACAAAAAAGCAAAAACAAACAAACAACCCCCCCCCCCAACCAACCCATCACAAGAACTAATCAGAAATCTCTCTCCGCTACTATGGTTGGGGTAACTGTATCAAAACTAAAGAGTGAAATGGAAATTTAATTTACGTTATGAGGCAGAGAGTAAGGTGGAGAGGTCTAGGAAAACAGTGGGCCAAGGTTCACATTAGCATAGGAAAGAAACTAGCTGGCAGGGAGGAGGCTTGGGTACCCCCCTCAGGCTCACTACAGCTGGCTACCGCAGACGGACAAGCTCTCCACAGTGTCTGAAGGTGACCTCGCTCAATACAAAACACTAAAACGGACAGTCTGCAGTGAAGAGTTCAGATGCTAAGGAGACATGTAGTACAAGCCGTTGTATGTAGAACTACACGTCACAGAACACGTGTGAGAAAGCTCACACAAAGAAATGAGCCCTAAAGTCTGCATTTATATGACCCACTGCCCCCACCCCGAAACTCTTTGTAGATCGTTTGTACAGCATTGCCGTTTAAACTTTTCCTTTGCTCTAGATTACTTCCTTCTCTTAATAAACTGCCATTGCTTCTGCTTCCATCCATGCGTCTGTTCAATTTCTTGTTCTGGGACACAACAACCTAGAATTATTCTTAGAAAGTTCTCGCTGAACCTCCGTGTCTCTGGATAATCAATTGTGAGATTCTTTTTTCTGTCTGTAGGTGTGTGTGTGTACATGTTCATATGTATGTGGGTACATGAGTGTGCGTATGTGTGGAAGCCAGAGGGCAACCTCAGGTGTCATTCCTTCTTTGTGTGTAGGTGCCAGCTAGGGTCTCTGTATTAGTAATTTCTCTGCTGCTGTGGTAAAATATCCCAGTAAAAGGAATTTGTGAAGCTGCTTCTTTTAGCCTCTACTTCTAGGCATGGAAGGGAAGTTAAGCCTAGAAGAACTTGAGGCAACTGGTCAAGTTGCATTTACCATTGGAAAGCAGAAAGCCATGCATCCTTGTACTGAACTCTCCTCTTTATATAGTCAAGGCTCTCTGTCTAGGGAATGATGACGCCCATCGTGGGGGTCTTCCCACCACAATTACATGATGATAATAATGCTCTGTAGGCATGTCCAGAGACCAGTTTCCCAGGTAGTTCTAGATATCATCAAGTAGACAATTGAGATTAATCACCACAATTAGGCCTGGAGCAACTAAATTAGGCCAGTTAGGCTAATCAGTGAGTTCCAGGAACCTGCCTGTCTCTGTTTCCTCAGCACAAGGATTACAAGTGTAAATGCCTGGCTCTTTTAATGTGAGTTCTGGGAATTACACTCATGTCACTGTGTGATATATCTTCACAGGTTCCAGTGTTACAATATTAAGAAGTAGGAGCAGGTATGACTTCTGGGAAGAAATTAGATGACATTGCCTCTTCCCTCATGAATACTTTACCCTATTCATAGATAATGAGTCAATGAGCTATCTTCTTTATTTCTTTCTCTTCTTTTTTCTTTTTCTTTTCTTTTATTTTTTTTCGAGACAGGGTTTCTCTGTGTAACCCTGGCTGTCCTGGAATTCATTCTGTAGACTAGGCTGGCCTTGAACTCAGAAATCTGCCTGCCTCTGCCTCCCAAGTGCTTGGGATTAAAGGCGTGCGCCACTATTGCATGGCTCTGATTTCTTAATTTACTTCATTCTGTGTGTGATGGACATTGGAGTGAATAGGTGCACCTGTGAAATGCTCAGTGTCTTTCTCTATCTCTCTTCGCCTTATCTCTCAGGAACTTGAAACTCATTGTTTGGGTTAGCCTTGCTGGCCAGTGGGCTCCTGGGATCAGCCTGTCTCTGCCCCTTCCCCCCAACCCCAGTGCTGGAGTTATGGTTATAGGCATGAGTGGTTATTCCCAGAATAACCAGAAAAAGTTGGTGTTAACGATCTGAACTAGGCCCCAATGTTTGCACAGGTTAGCCCTGCCTGTTATTTGAGATCTTTTCACCACGAAAGTCCTTGCATTGCTTGGGATCTTTTTACAGTGTCCCCACCAGTAAGAAAGGCTTCACCATGCGACCTCTTGACCTGAGGGCTTTCCCAGTCTCCAGTGGATAAAAAATTTCAGAAGTCATTTCATTTTATTAAGATTATGAATTATAGGATTGAAAATATTTCTTATCTCCCACTACCTGTTGAAAATGAAATGGAGGGAAAGTGAATCTGGAAGAGCAGGAGGGGGGGGGGCCTGGGAGGAGTGGAGGGAAAACTGTCGTCAGGATGTAGTGTATGAGAAAATAATTCATTTTCAATAAAAAGAAGAAAACGCAATTTATGATGTAACTCCTAAACTGGTAGGTTGGCTGCACAGTAAATCATGTCCAAATTATTGCTGAACGTTATGGCCTGTTTTGCTGGAAAAGAAAAAAAAAGTCCCTCCCAATTTCCACATTGTGCGTAGTAGTCTGAAAACCGATCTCTTGTTTCCAGGTGCCGGAAGCTCTGCCTGTGCTAACTGCGGGCTTCCGTTTGGATAACTCCCATTATTGCAACTTACAATATTCTATGTGTTCTGCAGCAATATCATCTAGAGAGTTCTTCTGTGCTGGTGCTGAGTCGGGTGGAGAAAGGTGTGTCTGAAGCCCCCATAATTTTGGAATGAAACTCAATAGAGCAAAGGGAAGACCAGGTAGTGTTTGTGACAAACTGCAGTGACTTTTTAGAAGAGCAGATAGTGAAGAAAACCAAGGGCAACGGAGGTACGTAAAAAAAAAAAAAAAAAAAAAACCCAAAAAACAAACTTGTTTACAGCGGGTATAGCTACCTATCTGTAAGAACAACGTTGCCTGTAGCCTTGTATGTTCAGAGTGTTTGTACGCCAGACACCCTGCATGTTCCTACAGCCTAATGGGCCGTACGGTACACGAGGCAAAGAAGTGAGTTTCTTGTATAGAATAGGTGGGAACTCACTCCACTGGAAGGAGAAGACCAGGGATGATTGGTGGGCATGCAGGGGGGAGGAGCTACGGCTGGACTCTCACGGAGGCAGCGTGCTGCTGCGGAGGGGCTCTAGCCCCTGGTCAGCCCTTAGCATTTAGCATGGTTTAGGTATAGAGAGGCCACTGAGAGCTGTTATGAGGGTGATTGATTGTCTAGTTGGCTTTCTGTTGCTATACTTGGATACCTGCATTTACCCACGCTCGCTCAGCCTCTGGTGAGGGCTTTCCTGATGTATCCTTTACATGGTGAAAACGCAGCACAGAGGCTCACTCCAGTCTCTTCCTCTTCATGCAAAGCCACTGAAGCCACCAGGGGACTCCCCGCCCTCGTGTTCTCTTCATCTCTGTCCCACAGGAATGGAACACATTTTATTGGAGGAACCCAGTTCTTTTGCTTTGAATATCCTACAACTGTAAGAACAGGTACAGTGCTTGGAGTGTTTGTTCTCTGTGTTCCTGTTGAGGGACAGCCTTTTCCTGGGGAGAATCAACCCCCTCCCCTCACAAGAGACAGAGAGACAGAGAGAGATCTACATACTCCAGAGAACCCATAATAGCACCAAAATTCACCTTGGTGAATAAATGAGTTTTTATTGAGGTTACTAACATGAGTGTGGGTAAGGGTTCATTTACATGGGGGCCAAGATGACTTGAAAGCAGCCACATCCCTGCCGAGCCCACCATAACACAGGTGACCACTCACGACAGCTGCAACCCTGAAGCTCTCTGCCCAGCCTGCTGGTGTCACTGCGGTCTCCTCTGACAGAACCTCCTTTTCTCTGGTTTGAATGGTCAGGCTCTCCTTCCTCACCATTGCTTCCTCCTTCTTATATTTGGAGAGATGGCTCAGTCAAGTAAGTGCTTGCCTTTGCAAGTATCAGGACCCGAGTTCCATCCCCAGCACCCAGGATGGGGTGTACATCAAATCTAATTGGTGAGTGTCAGGTCCCAGCGAGAAACTCTGATTCAAAAAACAAGGTGGACAAGTTCTTAGGAGCGATGTACCGCTTGGCTTCTGGCTTTCACCTGTAGGTACACATGCAGGTGTCTGCACCATCACACACACACACACACACACACACACACACACACACACATTTCCAGTAGGTAAAATTTTAGGGATGCATTCAAACTGTAAGAATAAATGATGCTTTTCCTGGGGTCCTAGGGGCTCAACAGAATCAAGAGGCAATCAAAGAGTGGAAGAGGAAGCACCTTTATAAAGACGACTGCTCAAGAGATGAAACTAGATCCTGAGATCCAAAAGAGGTGTGCCCAGGAAACTCCTGCCAAAGTGAGGTGTCCCCCAGGCCCAACCACCGTCACAAAGCTGGCCGGGACAGCCTGATTTCTGGACCGTCAGAACTCACCGTCGCATGTAGAGAAATGACAAGGCTTTTCTATTTAAATTCGGGTTTGTTGTGGCAGACCCACACAGCTGTCGTTGAAATCAAAGATCAGTTTGTTAAGATTATTTTTACAACCTGTGTCAGGGTAACCGCTTCTGGAAAACATCTGTTCTATAATTAGAAAATGAAGATCTTGTCCCTCTGATGGAGCATAATTACTTTCAGGCACCAGAGGAAGGATTTTTGTATCATCATGAGAATACAATGGAATTACTCAGAGGAGTATATATATATATATATATATATATATATATATATATATATTTTCTTTTAATTTCTCCTAAGGTAACTGGGAGAGTTCAGGGGAAGAGCCCATACTTATTTGCATTTTATAGGATGTAATAGAATGAATCAAATCTACATGGACTTGCTAATACAAATAACCCCACTGAGTTCAGCTGATTCAAAGCAATTCCACTCTGAAAAGGAGCGAGGGGATTCTGGAGTGTCGAAGGCCTTTTCTGGCACATTCAGGGTCAGTGCTGGGGAGCCTCAGTTTCCCCAGCTTTATGTCACCTGGTAGCTGGTAGCTCCTTTTACTTGGTGACAACACAAATTGTCTCCATCTTCCCTTTGTGATGTCAGTATCTAAAATTTCTTGTCCTTATAGAAATATCAGCCATCATACTAAGACTCCTGCAGTTCAGTACGATCCTGTGCTGAGGTTTTTTTTTTTTTTATCTGCAGAGGCCCCACTTCTAAACAGTTACTCTCTCAGGCGTGAATCTATCCAGTACAGCTGGCTCACTGTTTCCTGAAGCTCAAGAACTCCAGGTGGAGTTCAGCATTTACTACTGAATGTATTCTTTATCCAGGGGCTCTTCATCAGTGATTGGTACCATGATCATCCCAGCTGTTCAGGCATTACCTGGAGGCCCTGTTAACTCTTCCATTGCTTCCCAGATCTAAGCCAATGTCAAGTTCTGCAAACGGGACCTTCATGTCTGCCTAACCACCAAGGTCAAACCATCCGCCACCCAGACGTCTGTATCAGTCTCGTATTTGGTTCTGATCTTAACCTGGGAAGCAGAGAGGTCTCAGAGCTATCCTTGTCACCCCATTCCCCTGCTCAGATCACAGCCTGGCACAGTGACAGCGACCCTCAGGAGAGACTCATGGCAGAAGCGGCCATCAGACAGACGGAAAACAAGTCTCTTGGTCTTAGACGTGCCAGTGTCCTGTGCTCTCTGTCCCCTCTACCCTCTACCAAGGTCACCACACATTTTAACATATCCCCACAGTGCCCTGTGCCTGTGAGTACAGGACCAGCCTCCATGTCAGAGGGTGAAAGCTCCTCACCCTCTGACATGGACAGACTCCCCATGAGTCTGCAGACTATTCCTACTGAAATGCTTGGCGCTATCCCCACCGAGGACAAGGCTGCTGAATCCAGTGTGTGCCAGGTGAACCCTGAAGGGTATAACCCAGTGTCTTCCACTGCAGACAAAAGAACCTTTGAGTTTGCCCTTTGCTTGCCTGCCTGAATCATCTGGCAATAGAACGGGGTGGTTCATGTCCAACTTTTATTTCATCCTGAAGACACATCTTCACATTTGTCAATTCTGCTGCCTATAATCACCCCCTTTGGGGCCAACCTATCACTAGCTCAGAATGTACAGGTCCTGAACTCTGAATCACATGACCTGAGCTCTCAGTTATGATTGCATCCTTGCCTCTCTGATTTCTGGGTAAAGAAGCCACTCTGGTCTTGACATGGAAGTAAAGGCAGGAGTAATACAGGTGTATCTTACTTTGTAGTTATTATAGCTATTATTTATATCATATAGTTATAGTTCATTCATTTAGTCAAGCATTAAGCAAGGGCTACAAAAGTAAAGAACATTTATTGGTTTGCAGAAGACTCAAATGTGGTCCCTAGCCCCCATGTCATGGAGCTCACAACCGTCTATAACTCTAGCTACAGGGGATTCAATGCTTTCTGCTGACCTTTTCAGGCACATGTACCTACGTGCAAACAGTGATATCTAGACAATCAAGTTTGCATGTAATTGAAAAGAAAATCTCTCAAAAAAAAAAACCATAGTAATTAAAATGTATGTTCTGTAACTCACACTATCATAAGGACAGCAATAATAGATGAAAATATCCACAAAAGAAGGGAGGTGGTCCTATATAATTTAATAGGACTCTAAAATATTATATGGGAATAGGTCCTATAAAGAAAGATAAATCAGGGTGAGGGGATGGAATGATGGGGCATTGCTCCCAAAGCGGTGTCCAGGGATCCTTTCTGAACAGGTGACATTTGAGAAGACACCTGAAGGAAGTAAGGGAGGAAGCTCTGCTTCTATTCTAAGAAGTGTGGGGACAGCTGGAGCAAGGGTCTGAGGTGAGAAGAGAGTTCAGATTGTGCTTAAGCAACGAGGAAGGAGGCCAGGGCACCTGCAGCACACAGAAAAGGAGAGGAAAAGACAGAGGATTAGACAGGCAGTCAACCAAGGGGGCTCACCAGGCCATAGGAAGGCCGTTTGCTTTGTTGTTGTTGTTGTTGTTGTTGTTGTTACTCTATATTCATGCATGTGCCTGAGGGTATATGTGTGTAGCACTTACATGTGAGTGTGCCTGCATATAGAGGCCAGAAGAGGACATTGAGTGTCTCTGTCCATTGTTTTCTGCCTTCTTGAGAAATGGAACTGGAAGCTTTCCATTTTGGCTAGAGTGTCGGGTCATTGAGCACCCAGGATCTGCTTGTCTCTACCCACCCATGCTGGGGTTCCAGGCGCCCAAAGCATCCAACACAGGTGTTGGATAGTCTAACTCAGTTCCTTATGCTTGTAAAGTGCATCCTTTTTACCATCTCCCCAGGCCTCATGAAGATCTTTGGAATTTATTCTTAAGAAGTCAAGAAGGCCTTGGATAGTTGTGAGAAAATGTCTGTCTAGAGCATGACAGAGAAGACACCAGGAGGGTAAGGGAAGCTCTAGGGAAGAACTAGGAAGAACTCTGTTGAAATAAGTATAATCCTAAAACCAGTCTCAAAAAGAAAGAAAGAAAGAAAGCCATTTTTTTTTGTCAACTAGTGTTTTTGAAGGAAGTTTCCAATAAATCTTTTTATAAAGTGAAAACTTTTTTCCTCAACATGTAATATACCAGACACTTGCCAAGCAAGGTTTTCTGCTTCCTGTATTCACTCATTCAATTTCTACAACAGCCAAAGAAGAGATACATCTGAGGTCAGGTGGCCACATGGCCTTTGGCCACCTCTGACTTTGAACCACTTCTGGTTGTTTGAGCAGAGTGAGACTTAACTGGATTTTGTTTATGGAATGTTCTCTCTGTCTCGATCAAACCTTTGCTTAAAGTTGTATGTGTAAGGTGCCAAAAGCCACAAGGCTTCTTTTGGGTCTACAGATACAGTTGTTGAGCTTGCTTGTCAATCAATGGCTGTTGAGTAAATACCTCTGCAATAGGGCGGATTTAGTCTAAGGCTTGCTTTTCTTACGATCTGGAGGTTGTTAGAGAAACAGGTACACTTTTGACTAGCTTCCATTATTACAGAAATAAGATTGTGCATAACCCTTTGGTTTACAGTGTAAATGGATTGTAAATCATAGACCCCCTCCGCTCGTGCACGCGCACCTTCCCGAGCCATCCTTCTAACAGGCAAGTGCAAAGTCATTTATGTGGACAGTTTAGAAGGAAGCTATCTGGCGTTGGTGGAAGATTTCAGTGGTCAGCTGATGGCCACGTTAAAGGTCAAGAGGGTGAGGGCAGGACCACCTACTCTGAGAAGACCACTTTGGCAAGGAATATTGAGACGGACTCCTCGATATTCTAGAAATATTGAATCCAATGCAGAGAAGACCTTGGATAGAAAAAGCATGTGCCATCACAATTAGCTCTGCTCATTAATATTTGTGACATTTCTGTTCCTGAAATCAGTGTTAGACAAGATTTAGGGGCCAGAAAGAATATAAGGGCAGTGATCTGCCAGTTAAGGCAGAACCCTCTGGCCTGAGGAAACAATTAAAAATCAAGTTCAGCCTCATCCCTGACTTCTCGTTCTGCATTTCTTTTGGTTTGAGACTCAGGTCCGTAGTTTAGAGATCAAAAAGCAAGTTGCAAATGACACCCAGAAGAGTTTATTCCTGGGTAAGCAGCCTGATGAACCTAGTAGTTAACCATACATTTTAACTGCTGAACAGGACAGTGGCAAGAATGAGAAATGAGTAAATGAAGGAAGGATTGGCTGGCCCAGGTCTTATAACAAACTATCGGATATGAGGTCCCTATGTTGGTTTGAATGAGATGGCTTCCATAGGTTCACAGATTTGAATATTTATATATTCAGAGAGTGGCACTATTTGAAAGGATTAGGAGGTAAGGACTTTCCCTAAAGTAAAACCCCATTCCCTTCCCCCTCCCTCTGCTCACCAACCCACCCTCTCCTGCTTCCAGGCACTGGCATTCCCCTACACTGGGACATAGAACCTTCACAGGACCAAGGGCCTCTCCTCCCACTGATGACCAACAAGGCCATCCTCTGCTATACATGTGCTGCTGGAGCCATGAGTCCCACCATGTGTACTCTTTGGTTGGTGGTTTAGTCCCTGGGAGCTCTGAGGGTACTAGTTAGTTCATATTGTTGTTCCTCCTAAGGGGCTGTAAAACCCTTCAACTCCTTGGGTCCTTTCTCTAGCTCCTTCATTGGAGGACCCGTGCTCAGTCCAGTAGATGGCTGTGAGCCTCTACTTCTGTATTAGTTGGGCACTGTCAGAGCCTCTCAGGAGACAGCTATATCAGGCTCCTGTCAGCTAGCACTTGCTGGAGGGGAAACTGGAAAAGGAGATATCATTTGAAATGTAAATAAAGAAAATATCTAGTAAAAATAAATTTAATTTTAAAAAAAAGGAGAGAAAGTAAACTCCATAGGAGGTTCTCTGGAACTCATCATCTTTTTTGAAGTGGAGGGGGATGCCGCCAGGAGAAGACCTGTCTCATTGTCAAAAAAGGTATTTTATTTTTTAAAAAAATTTTTAAATGCTATATTCTGTGGATCTCTGAGGTATAATTTTTAAGACCACCTATCTATCAATAGTATATCTAAATAAGTAAACTTTGTTTTTAGCTATTTACTATCTGTTCAACCTCGGAAGCATGTTTTGTGATAAATTAGTCTAGTACCTAATATGACCATGAGTTTAATTGTTTTATATAATTTTTCTCTTATTAAAACTTGGATGATTTGAAAAAAAAAGGAGGTATGGACTTATTGGAGGAAGTGTGTCACTGAGGGATGGACTCCTAGGTTTCAAAAGAGCCCATTCCAAGCCCAGAATCCCTCTCTTCCTGCATATGGGTCTGGATGTAGACCTCTCATCTACTTCTCCAGCACCATGTCTGCTTGTGTGCCACCATGCTCCCTGCCATGATGACAATGGACTAAACCTCTGAAACTGTAAGCCAGCCCCATTTAAATGCTTTCTTTTAGAAGAGCAGCCTTGATTTTGGTGTTTCTTCATAGCAATAGAATACTAATTAAGGCAGTATTTTTATGAACAACAAAAATTTATTTCTCACCCTTCTGGAGACTAGCGGCGTGAGATAAGGTTGGAGTCTGGTAAAGGTGATTAAGGCTGCAGCCAGCCAGTGAGCTTTTCAAGATACTCTCATCTCTGTAACAAAACACCTGACAAGATTGGTGGAGGGAAGGAAGGGTTTCTTTTGGTTCCTATTTGGAAGGGATGCAGTCCATCATTGTGGGGAAGGCAGAGCAGTAGCATGAGGTGGCAGGTCACATGGCATCTGCAGTCAGGAAGCAGAGAGAGAGAGAGAGAGAGAGAGAGAGAGAGAGAGAGAGAGAGAGAGAGAGAGAGAGAGAGAGAGTTGAAACTGCTGCTCAGCTTGCTTGACCTGGGACTCTAGCTCAGGGAATGATGCGACCCACTTTCAGAGTAGGTCTTTTCTGCTCTGTTGAACCCTTCTGGAAATACTCTTATAGACTTCCAGAACATGTTCCTGTGATGAGTCTCAATCCTACCATGTTGGTAATGAAATTCAACCACTATAGGCACTAGACCCATTCATGAGGTCTCTACTCTCACAGACTAATTACTTCCCAAAGACTCCATCTCCTAATCCTATCACACTGGGAGTTAAGGTTTCAGCCTATTTCAGAGAAATACAAATATATGATTAATTGCACCTATTTATCTTGCAGCTTATGGATATATTCCATTTGAAGTTTCAGGAGGCAAAGAACGATTTCTCATCTGGAAGAAAAAAAGATGAAGGGAAAGTGGTATGATTCTCATGAGTCAGAAAGAGCGGCACAGTGTTCGCAAGCCACAGCTGTTCACTTTCTGTGAGTTAGCCCTTTTCTAGGTCTTAGAGCTTCCACCTTAAGAAGAAGCCCAGAGAGGAAAGACCTCACATTGAGTCCAGCGTGGAGGCAAACCAGCTGAGTGTCTCCAGTTGAGACAGTGACAAATCTATGGAGTCCTTTGCATTCCTGGCTGACATCTTCATGTACGGCAGGATGAGTCTGCTGCCATGGTCTGGAAATGCCAAGTTTCTTCCTGTGCAGTTATTCCCCAGACAAACAGACTAGACAGAGCCTAGACTGCCTTTTTTTTCCTGTTTAAAGTTTTTATTAGCATATATAAATTATACATAATAATGGGATTTGTTTTATTGCCACACATGAGTATAATGTATTTTGATTATATTTATCATCCCATTACTTTTGCCCTTTGCCACTCCTACTGATGCCCTTCCACGTCCTAGTTCCAAACCACCTTTAAAAAATGAACTCCAAACATAGAGAGTCCTTGCAAATTATCCTTGTACTTTGTATAAGAAACAATAAAGTTTTAAGCCCAAGATGATGCAGCTGTTAGTGGCAAAGCTGAGACTAGAACACAGACTTCTGCCTTCTCCCTCCACTAATCTCTACTTCTGGCTTTCTAGCCTGGTATTCCATGCTGGAAAGTTCTCCTGTTTTCACAGCAGGATGTGTTGACCAGTAACAAACACTTCCCACTCAAGTGTTTTCAGGATCTTCCTTGTAGAGATGAGGTGAGATAGCTAGTTCTTGGTGATGGTCTCCATAAGCTAGTTATAGTATGGATGCAAGGAGGGGTTCTCAAAGGAACAAGGCTGCACTCAAAGCGTCAAAAGACATGGGCTCAAACATCTCTCCCTCTCAGTCCTGCTGTGGAAGGTCCTTAGGATTAAGTCCAAGTTTGAGGTGTCAATATGGACTCTAAGTGGACCCCTACTACAGCTGAGCATCAATAACTCATCAACAAACTCTATAGCGAGTGTCAGGTAAATCATGACTGTGGAAGCTGTGATTGAGGGAAGAGACTGGTCCAAGTTGTAAGGGTGGCCAGGAGCTGTTAGTAGGATGCCTGAACCTGTTGTAAAAATGGTGACCACCGAGATGTGTCATCAGACTGTTTTTCTGTAGAGAACAGTGACTGGAGCACAAACATTTGCAACCCCCACCTCCTCATGTTTCTCAACAGCCTCCCTACCTCGGTCTTGCCTGCCCTCTCCTCAGCCCAAGGCGGGCTCTTCTTTCTGGCTCGATTGCCTGGGTGTTGCAGATGATGGATTCCCTTTGTGTTCTGCTGCATGGTATCACACTCCTCATGTCTGTACTTATTTGCTTGTGTTCCAACATAGACAAGAAGGTCCCGAGGTCTGGGGTTTGTCTCTGTGTCTGCTCCTGTGTCTCTACCACTGAACATAGTGCCTTAAGAAGAACAGGTCTTTAAATGGTAATGGTAAGTAAAAAAAAGCAAAACAAAATTTTCTTTACTTCTTTTGGGTGGGAAGACGAGACCTCCATCTATACCTGAGCTCCAGAGATTCACAGAGTCTTGAACACAGTTAATTTGCTACTATGGTCTGGAGATACAGCTTGGTTGGTAGAGTGCTTGCCCAGCATGCAATGAAGCTCTGGGTTCAATACCTAACACAACACAATCTAAGTATGGCAGCAGATGTTCCTAATCCCAGCACTAAGAAGTGGAGGCAGAAGAATTATTGGACCAGGTCATTTTCAGTTATTTAGTAAGAATTCAAGGCCACCTTGGGCTACATGAGTCCTTATTTTAAAAAAATAAAATAAAATTTAGTGTTGCTTCTGAGAAACAAAAGCTGTTCATGTTTATCACTGAACAGGATCCCTGTCTTACCATTTATTGTCAACCAGCACTGGTTCCAACCTGTCAAGGCATGGCTCTTACTTTGCCTGTAACCATAAGATCTGTTCATACATTTACAAAGGGTTTGTGTGACAAACCACGTACTATGTCAAAAAAAAAAAAATTGTGTAGGAGAACAGAGGTCCTTGTATTCACTAGGAAAGACAGGAATGTCAAACACACAGGGTTGTATCTTCAAAGAAAGAGATGTATAACTCAGTTTCCACTCAGGAGGCTAGGAATGAATGGATGGAATGAATGAATGAATGAATGAATGGGGTTAATAGCCTGGTTAATGGGGTTAATGACCTCTGCAGTATCTGCATGGTCCACACCTGACTCCCCCAGACCATTATGTTTATCTAAGCCATTCTCCCAAACTCTTCTGGTGAACATTGTTTCTCATTCTTTATGGGAGATGTAACACGTACTTGGAAAATGGGAACGGAGGTGGGAAATAGCCTGATGACCTTTGTCCTATCCTATCTGTATGACCAAGACTACTCCAGATCCCCCCACAGACCCTTAAAATGTTACCCGCAGTCAATCTATAACTCATCTTTATGGACAAGATCACATGTACGTGACAAAGAGGCAGTCATGCCTTAAGCTTTATTGTACACATAGAACCAAGTTAATTATTACCAGGATACTTTTTTTTTTCCAAACTGTGCTATACTTAAATACCTAAAAATGAACTGTCTGGTGTCAGATTCTCAAAGTCTGAACCAATGCTGGCTGAGTCGCGTTGAACTTGGATTCCTTCGTCTTCACATGGATCAACACTCTGCTGGTCTTGGTAGTGGCAGAGACCCCACCACAAAACCCACCTCCTGGTTTCCAGGGGTTGAGCTTCTTTGCTCTGGTCAGTCTTCCACATTCTGGTGATACCTACACATTTCACTTGCTCCATTGAGAACAGTAGTAACTTGATTTCTGGATTGTCTAGAATGTCAGGATCCTGTGTTTATGAGAAGAGACCAGAATGAAGACTCTTTAATGTCGGTAAAAATCTTAATAGATTACTTTAACCTAAAATGCAGATGGCCTTCTCCTGCATCTATCTATCTTCTACCTACCTACCTATCTATCTATCTATCTATCTATCTATCTATCTATCTATCTATCTATCTATCTATCATCTATCCACCATCTATCTACCTTTCTTTCTTCCTTTCTTTTCCTTTCTTTCTTTTTCTGTTTCTTTGTTTCTTTCTTTTTCATTCTTTCCTTTTCTTTTTCTTCATTCTTTTCTTTTTTTCCTATGAGAACACCCATAGGGCATTTTCCTAATCTTTCTGTCATTGTTAAACTCTACTGCTATAGTTACATCAAGAGTGGGCAGGTGTATCTGGAGAGAAAGTCAGGTGACTTGTGCCATAGACTACAGAAGAGAGCCAAACGTCATACCTCCCAAGAGGGTGTAGGAAGTTCAGGGCAAGTAGGAACAAGGCCATGTTGAGCTGGTGCACTGCATGGCAGACTGGTCAAATTATATCTCTTGCCCCGAGTTTCTCATTAAGGGTCTGTGCCTTGGAGACATTTTGGCCTACCAAGGTGCATCATTAAGGCAGCCTGGGCATAATAACAGTGATTCAGATGAATTTAAAAGAGAAGTCTAAATTAGAGCACACATTCATGTTCTCTTGAAGTCCATTGGATAAAGGAAGTTCACTGAAGGAATCCCTAGCAAAATAACCAGGTGAGGTGATTGTTGCCAGTCATCACGCTCAAGAGTTATGAATACACAGCACATCCTGTGATTGGTTCTTGTGTCTTCTCCAACATCATTTCCTTACAGAACAGTTCTCAACAGCACCAGGTCTACCCGGTGATTCAGTAATGCGATCTCAGGGCTTTTCTGCAAGGCTGCCTTGTCTCTACTGCATACATTTATAATGAAATTTTTGCGTGTGTAAATATACTAGTTACGTTTTTCTCGGCTAGAGATGGCCCTCTTGAGGTCTCTAGGAAGGAGGGTGGGGCACTTCCCCATCATTAGCTGAATTCCACTGTAATCTTTAGCCCAGTAGAGTGACAGTGAGAGAGCTTCTTAGAGAAGGGGTGGGGAGAGTTAGTTTCTTGCTGTACCTTATAATACAGAGCAGAGGAAACACATGGCATGGGTGTGGGAGTCTGGCTAACTTAAGGTAAAAAATAAACATGGTTTCCTGTCTGGCTCTTATTTCCACTCTCTTCACTCATCTCTATTTTCATCAGAGTAGCTGGTGGGTACTTCCCATGAGGGCTAACATTTTTATGCAGGCAATGAAGGTATCATTTAAGGATCAAAAATACCAGCTCCTGCAATGTTCCAAAAATTCCCACCTTTCACTCATCAGCATCTTTTCTTGAAATAATACCATTGTTGAGTCAGACCTAACTCATTGTGTTATTTGTGTTGAATGAAGCATTGTAATGTTGAAGCTTTACAGTCATCTAATACGCCTCTTTAGTTTGAAGAGACAGCAAGCCTGGAGAACAGTTAGTTGTCCATTGCCCATCCATCCATCCATCCATCCATCCATCCATCCATCCATCCATCATCTGTCATTCATCCAGCCATTCTTCCATCCCTCCCTTCTTCTTTCCTTCCCTCCCTTCATTCACCCCTCCCCTTCTCCCTCCATCATCCATTCCTCTGTCCCTCCCTGCCTCGCTCCCTCTACTCATCTATCCTTCCATCTACATTGAGGGAACAGTAGGTACATGGACCTTAAAGAACAGCAAGATCAACATTCCAAAACAGATATGTGTGTGGGAGTATATTACTAACTGAAGTATGGTAAGGAATGGAGAGAGGACATAGGGTGGTAGGGGATACAGAAGGGAGGAGGGGGAGGATTTGGGGATACAGTCTTGGAGATCTGTATAGAGCATGTGTGAAGAATCCCGATGACTTTTTAAGTATGATGGGAACCCAGTGGTGGGTTCAGACCCAAAGGGTGGTGCGGTGCTATTTAGAGTTCATAAGCATTCCTCTGACTTGTATTTTGGGAAGAAACTCTAGGAGGCTAAAACCAGAGGCTATAGGTTCCAAAAGACATGGAGAGAAAGGGAAATATTCTGGCTACAGAACAACATCAACAAGGACACAGAATGGAGGAAAGAGAGCTATCATTTACGGCGTCTGGGCATATGGCTTGAGAGCCTAGTGTTGATACCACTGGCCAGGACAGAAAGCACTAAGGACAGGATCAGACCTGGGAGCAGAGGAAGCAGCGGGTAGTGCTTGTTTTATAATAGCTAAGCTTGCTACTTCCATGAAGCCTTGGAGAGAAGGAAGGCAGAGGATACGCAAGACTCTCCCTGTCCTGAAGAATGTGTTGAAAGCTGTGAGAGCAGAAGTTTGCCCTGAAGGAAGAGGACAGGCAGGGAAGATCTCTCTAGTAGCTAGAGATTTGTGGGGGAAGTGGGAGGAGCCAGTAAAGAAGCTGTTTTTCTCAGCTGGTTTGGGGCTGACGAACTCAAGGGATGGGAAAGTCAGCAGTGAGTCAAGAGAGAGCTTGTATTGAGATGAGACAGACTGAATTCTCACATCAGAAATCAACATTGGTAGGCCACCAAGCCTTGTCAGGTAGATGGGTTACTTTGCATAATCTGTGAATTGAGTAAGTTGAAACTTTGGGAAGAAGGATAAGAATTAAAATTTTTGGTGTGTGTGTGTGTGTGTGTGTGTGTGCATGTGTGTCTGTGTATTTGCATGTCTGTAATCATGCTTGGAGGCCAGAAGAGGATGTCTTCTTCTACCATGTACCTTCTCCTTTAAGAGATTTATTAGTCTATTTTTAAATGGTTATGTGTGTCTATGTATGAACGTACTTCTGAGAGTTTGTATACCAGGTGTGTGTGTGTGTGTGTGTGTGTGTGTGTGTGTGTGTGTGTGTGTATGTGTATGTGTGTGTATGTGTATGTATGTATATATGTATGTGTGTGTGTGTGTATGTGTGTGTATGTGTGTATGTGTATGTATGTATGTATGTATGTATGTATGTGTGTGTGTGTGTGTGTGCGTGTGTAGGAGACTTGGAGGCAAAAAGTGGGTATTGGATTACCTGGAACTGGAGTTATAGATTGTTGTGAGTCAACATCTTGATGCTGGGGACCAATTCCTACTCCTCTGCTAGGGCAGTAAGCATTCTCAACTACTGAGCCATCTCTCCAGCTCTACTCTCCACCTATTCCTTTTGAGGGAGGGTCTCTCCCTGTATCCAAGGCTGTTTTCTAGTCTAGACTGGAAGCCAGCAAATCCCTGACTCTCTTGCCTCTGCCCTCTTTCCTAAATCTGGGCTTACAGGCCTTCACAGGGGTGCCTCGCTTGTTATGTGGGTGCTAGGATCTGAAGAGCTCTGGTCCTTACAATTACAAAGCAAGTGCTCAGCTGAGGCGCCGGCTTCCCAGCTCTGAAAAAGCATAAGATTTCTAACATCTCGTGTAGTCATTGCTTTAAGATTTCTAACATCTTGTGTAGTCATTGCTTTAAGATTTCTAACATCTCGTGGAGTCATTGCTTTAAGATTTCTAACTTCTCGTGCAGTCATTGCTTTAAGATTTCTAACATCTCATGTAGTCATTGCTTTAAGATTTCTAACATCTCGTGTAGTCATTGCTTTTCTTGTTGCTGTGACAAGATACTTGACCAAAGATAACTTACATAAAGGCAGGCTATTTTGTCTCACAGTTTGAGGGTGTAGTCTGCCCCAGCAGAATCTTGAGGCAGCTGATCACATGGCATCTGCAGTCAGGAAGTGGAGAGAGATGAATGCTGGTGGGCAGCTGCCTTTCGTCTTTTCATTTGGCCGAGGACCACAAACCACGAAATGGTGGCACCCACGGCTTAAGGCAGATCTTCCCACCCACATGAACTCTATCCCAGAGCTCCCTAATAGAACTGTCAGATGTTTGTCTTTTAAGTGATTCCAGAGCCTGTCATATTGCCCATATTAACCTTCAAATGTAGAAACCTAGTATCATGGGGGAAACTCAGCTTCATGGAAACCAAGGTGTTTGTTAACTCATTGTTTACCCAGTTATTTCAGTGCAAAATTAAAAAGATGGCAACAGCCTGGATTCCCATCCTGTTTCCTACATGTACTGGCTCACAGACCTGGAGTGAGTGACTTCAGCTTCTGCAGCCTCACCTCTCTAACACGCCATTTTTGAGTTGTTAGCAGAGATTGCACGACTGTGTATGTGTGTAGATGTGCACAAGAGGGACAATGGAAACAACATAGGAAAAGGGAAAGTGTTCGTTCATGTTAGCATCATGACTAGAAACACCTTCCTCTTCTAAGATGGCATTTTCTGCCCCACAATATGCTCACTTTTACTGTTTCATGTTTTTCTTTCATTTTGTAGTGTTTTTATCCTTCCACTCTGCCTTTCTACTTCATATCTGTATTCCTGCATGTGTGTGTGTGTGTGTGTGTGTGTATGTGTGTGTGTATGTGTGTATGTGTGTGTGTGTGTGTGTATGTGTGTATGTGTATGTGTATGTGTATGTGTGTGTGTGTATGTGTATGTGTGTGTGTGTGTGTGTGTGTGTGTGTGTGTGTTTAGCCAAAGATAGCATTGTAACATTAAATTTCTTTGATCCTTCTGCTTCCATAGGAGTGTGCCATCATGGTTAGTTCTAGTTAGTGCTGGGAATCAGACTTAGGGCTTCTCACGTGTACTGCAAACACTCTGACAACTGAGCTATGTCCCCAGCCCAATTTCTTTTGTTCTAGAGTTTTAATCAATAATCAAGAAATAAGTTTACCTGTTGCATCAAGCATTGGGCACAATATACTTTTCCTTAAATATGTCAACTTACTATCCATGCGTGCATCTATGCATGCATCTGTCTGTGCATCTATCCATGCATATCTATCCATGCATCCACATATCCATCCATCCATCCATCCATCCATCTATTCATCGATCTTTTACAATATAATCGATTTTATGCAATCTTGTACCTCCTATTAATTGCACTGTGTATTATTTGCTTCCTTAAATGCATCTGTAATTTCTTAAGAGGAGTGAGAAGATCTACTACTTAAGAAAAATACAGGGCCAGATACTTAATGGACATACATTGTTTTCACATTAAAGAAAAAAGTGATTTAGCCAGCCTGGTTGGGGATGTCTTCCTAGGACAGCCCTCTCCCTGGCTCCCTGTCAGAAGGCTGCAGTGTGGCCATTTTCTGACTGTGATTTCCAAGATGGGCAAAAATGCCTCAATTACACAAATCACACATTGCTGCTTAAGGAAAATGCCTGCCAATTTCAGGGGAGTCTGCTGACATTCAGTTTTGTTTGTTGCGGCTTCCAAACATCCAATTTGCCCTGTCATGGAAGCACTCACCTTCAAGTCACCTTTTGCTCTTTCCGACACCTTCTTCCACCCCTGGCAACAGCAGCTGCCACAGTGCACAGCCACACTTGATGTTCTGGTGTCTGAGTGCCATCTACTTCTTATCAGAATACTTGGTGAGTAGCCTTTGAGGACCTGGCACTGAAATGGGATGGAGGAATCCAATGATGGATAATCCACGATCATCACTGTCTAAGAAACCAGAGCCCTCAAAGTGGACAACAGACAACCTCAAGCCATCATGATAAATAAGAGGACAGAGAAAAATTCTATCTATGACTTGTGGGAGTCAATGGTAGCCAAGGGTGTAATGTGAATGGATATATGCCAGTGAGTCAAAGTAGAGAGAGAGGAGGAAGGCTTAGGCTGGAGACTGTGACAAAGTGTCCCTTTATGGTACATCAAGGATTTGGGCTCACTGTAAAACATGGGGGCATTGAGGGAGTCATTCAGAAACTCCAATCAGTGAGAATGATCACTAGGCTACTCTAAATGCAGAGAGTGAGTGATGAGCCAAAACTAATATGCTGTCAGGGATGTGGAGATAAAGGATTCAATCAACCTGAGATGGTTAGAAGAGTAGCAGCAGCAGGTTTCAGGTACAGAGAGGCAGGGGCATTGAGGATGACCCAGGGTGTCCATTAGAAGTGGGGAAGACGGGAGGGTGAAAACATCAGAATGAACATGATGGTTTGGGACACAAGACACCAGGCGAGATCAGGGCTTTAGAACTCTGCCCTTTACTTTGTAGACCAACAATTTTAGTGCAAGATGGGAATCATTATCTTGACAAGTCTTCATGTTCTTTCATCGACACACTGACATTGTCCTGCAGACCTGAAGACGATAGTGGAAGTGCTTACGTCAGCTCTCTGGGCCGATCGAGCTGCGCTTCAATCGAAACAAGTAAAACGCCACCTAAGCAGAAAATCTTCCAGAATTATACTCAGGCCTAGTGCAGGGGTCCTCCTGGTTATCCATACCTTCCTTCCTTATCTTGCTTATTTCCAAAACAAAGCTCCAAGGATGCCGGGCCCCTTGAGTCCATGCAATGCATTTACTTTCCTGACATACCAGGAAAAGCAAGAACAAGAACAAAAACACCAACAAAACTTGTTTTGGAGAACTTCCCTGTTGGATCAGTCAGTTTCTCAAGTACATGGACATTTTTTTTCTTTTGCTTTGTTTGTTTTTTTTTTTTTTTTTTTTTATGAAGTTCAGATTACAGGGTAACCCAGCTGAAGACTGTGGAATTCAACTAGATAAAACTAACTTGGGGGTTGGGGGGGGGGAAAGAATTCTCCAACATGCAAACATTGGACATTTTCTGAGCATATGGCAGCATTTAGCTCTCATCAGCAAGAAATAGGAACAAATCAAAACAAAGGCCAACTGTGAACAAGGCTGCCTCTTCCTCTCTCTCTGTTTTGTTTTGCTTCTAAGTTATGTGGCTGCCTGAGAGCTGGGCTCGGTTACAAAGAGCAAGCCTTGCCTGAAAACTCTTGCATCACTTAAGTGGTAAAAATACAGGCTTCCTGCAACTTCTGTCTGTGCATTCAGTTCAAACGTCCGTTGTTGGATCTATGGTTGGAATTCAGTTTGGCATAGAGTTCGGTGGTGTGTGCTGGGGGTGTAGGGCTGGGAAGGCAGGAAGTATCTCCATCGTCCACCCAGTTGCCTAAGTCAGAAGCCAGAAGCCAATTCAGAAACCATTTCTGTCCTAGGGCTCTGCACTCCAGCACCACGTAGGGCCAATCTGCACAAACTTGTCCGACATCTTGTCTTCTGTCCGCAGAGTTGGCATCCTAACAGTGGTAGCTCTCCCGTCCCACATGATGTGTTAGGGTCATTCTTTATCACAAGGGTTACATTAGTCTGTTTTCCTCCAAGTATCGAATTGTCCTTTTGAGCACAACTCCACCCCTCCCCCACTTCTCATTCTTCCCATTAGGCCCCTTCCTTTCCCAGACAGACTTGTTTCTGCTTTCATGTGACCTCTACATATTATGATTTACTATGATTTTTCTGGATCTGTTAAGTCTAGGACACCAAATGGGAGATGTGTGATATTAGTCTTCTGGAGACTGACTTAACTCACATAGTCATCTACAGTCACGGCCTTTATCTTCATGGCTGAAAAACGATTGTTACATATATAACACCACACTATTTCCATCCATTCCTTTGCTCATGGACATTTAAGTTAGACAGCTAAGTTAGTGCTCCTCTGTTATTAGACAGAAGCCCACCACGTCTCCCCATGCTTAAAGTCTTCCCTTGTCATCTATGTGGATACTGTGTGATGTCTTTGCCTTGACCTCTGACCTTATCTGCCCTTATCTGGTGCTAATTTTCCTCATTGTACTAATTCCTGGCCCAGCGACCTTTCTATGACTCATCTTGCTTTCAATTTATTTTGTGTGTGTGTGTGTGTGTGTGTGTATTTTAAGTTAAGAATAATTAAGACTGTAATTACATAATTTTCTTCTCTTCTTCCCTTCTCTACCCATATCTGCACCCATATCTGCACCCATCCCCAAATTCACCGGCTCCTCTTTTTAAACCATCATTGTTAGATATATTTATAAACAAATAAACATAAATTTATCCTGGTGACTCTTCTCAGTGTTGCTGCATGTATATGTTAAGGGGATTGTCCCTACGGGAGACTACTTCTCCCCCTCTTGGAAATTCTTAGTTGCCTGTAGCTCTTCATCTAGAAGTGGGGCCCTGGGATATTTCCCCTATCCACATTAGAATGGCAGCTTTTGTAGGAACTGTTCGGGTAGCCACGCTGCTGAGTTATCCCGAGTGCCTGTCATAGCTAGAAGACACAGTATTACAGCAGAATTTGAGCATTATAAATTAAACATAACATACAAGTTACCCTCCTTTAAGATACATTTTATTAACCCTGAGAAGTCCAGGTATGCATAGGATGCCCTTAAGTAGTATTTATTCCTCTGATCTCCTCCTGGGTCCATCCCTACCTTTTCACATCCTTCCAATTTTAGTCCCTCTTTTTAAAAATAACCCGAGTCCAATTTGTGCTGTCTAAACACTCACGGGTATAAGGTCATCCACTGGAGCATGGTTGACCTGCCAGTGGATGTACCTTTAAGTGACCTCCCCAGCCATCAGCTGTCAATATTTACTCACTATGGGATGTGAGCCCCTCTCTCATCATACAAGGATGTACAGGCAGTCACAGATGCAGTGAGCTCACAAGTACAGCGGTCCTGCCATCTCCAGAACACATAGTCTTAGTTGGTTCTTCCTTGCACACTCCCCTCCACCACCCTGCTCTGGTCCCTAATCCTTGGAGGAGGAGAGATAATGATAGATCTCCTGTTTGTTGCAGCTACTCTCAATTTTAGCTTCCTCAGGGAAGCCTTCTTTTATCTTTCAGCTTTCACCTGCTCTTCATTCCCCGATATGACCCTGAAGAGTCCCTTACTTCTCCAGGGAGGTCATTTAGGCACATGTCCTTATAACTTTTATGTTTAGTGTTGAGTGAGTGGGGAGAGACTGCATCTCCCAGGGTGCTCCTAATAGTGCTGGGAACATTGGACACCTTCAGATTATTGCTGAAGCACAGTCACCTGCTGCCACATGTGACAATGCCCAGGGATGGGATGCTCATGTTCCTTACAGTGGAGACGTAGGGCAGAAACTGCCTTCGGGTCACATCACGGGTGATGGTTGCTCTGGTGAGGATCTCTATGTAGGACAGAAATGGAAGTGAGGGATACAGAGCAGGTGATGAGGACCAGCCAGAGGCAAGGGGGAGGGCATCCCCAGGATTCCCTGTGAGCATGGCTTCTATGTTCGCTGTTTTCTGCTGAGTCCGACTCAGATCTAGCAAGCAGGGTACACTCAGGAAATGCCTTCTGGTTAGAGGGAGAGAAAAATGCAGTCTAAGGACACAGCATTACCATACTCTTGGAGGCCAATAAAACTATAGATCTCATCTCCCGTTTCCATGGCAACACTAGAAATGTGGATGCTACTTAAGGCCTGGCCAAAAGAACAGAATACTTCCAGTCTTAGGTGGGGATGTGGCATTCTTATCTTCTCCAGAGACTAGGATATCACATCACATACTATTGTCTCCTCTCTTAAGAATCAAGCCAATTGATCCTGCCAATCTTGTTGCCAAGAGACCACCCCTCAGGGAAGCTGGTTAAAGCCATGCTAAAGAGAAGAGGGGAATAATTATTCCAATAATAAGAAAATGAGCCTTTTCTTTCCAGAAACTCTACCTTCAGTGCAGTAGCTTATGGAGTGGCCGCTCTGTGGCTCTGTTAAAGTCTGTTTGCTTTTCTGAGTTCCGACTCAAGCATAATGTTCTCGTCTTTTCTATCCCTTACTTTTGGACACAGGCTAAAAGCCCAAGCATGTTTCCCCTGGCACGTCAGACTCCTACTGCATGGCTACTTTCCTGACTTACACTGCTCACCATGTCAGCCTGACTCAGACGGAGGGGGTCCTCTCTTCTATCGATCCTCCAGGGGGCTGTTAAGGTCTGTACCTAGTCTACCCTGTTGTTTTTCTCTCAAATGCTAACAAAATTGTCCTCAAGCTTCCAACTGCAGGTTTTAAAACTCTTTTACTAATGAGGCTAAGAATACGAGGAGGGGAATTCAGTTTCCCTCTGAGCACATGGTGTAGCTCCCCCTTCCCCAAATCTTACGGTAACTATCACTCTTACCTGTCTTCTCAGCACTTGAAACCCCACTACAGATATGAACTCCCAAAGACAGAGAATGCTCTCTTTTTTTTTCTCTGTAGCTTTATCACATGGTAGAACTCCCCAGGGTCAGTTTCTCCAGAGTTAATGATTGATTTCCTGTCTTTCTTGCTACCCTGAAGTATCTGAGGAGGCTCTCTGAAGACCATTATAGAGTGTGGGGGACACATCATCTCTCTCCAGCGGTCCTATGGGTTGTTACAGAGGCAAAGAAGATTGGGGTACTTAATGCATACACAGCAAGACAGTTTCCACTTTTTATAGTCTCGGATAGGGGGCAGTTCTGATCCATTAAAAACTGACCCAAATTCAAGCCCTGCCTCTTGCCTCATGAAAAGCCCCAGACAAGCACTTTCTCACAGCCCCTCAGGGTTCCATCCAGTGACCAAAGGCCTGGCTATGGAGTCAGGCTCTTAGCCCAGAACCTTGGAAGGGAGTTGACTCTGCTCTTCCTGGTGAGAGACCCTCATTTTCTGGGAAAAAGTTAGGAATAGAGGAAATAGTGGCATTTCCATGTTAGCCAGAGGATGTGTTCCTCACAGGAGGGACTGCCATGCTGGGTTTCATACCTTCAGCCTTGTCTCTCTTCTCTTTCTGAATTCACTGCATATATACGTACAAGCACACATAGATATGTATGCACATGCATATATATATATATATATATATATATATATATATATATATACACTCAGGCACATCTGGATTTTACATCTAGAATCAAGTTTAAAGAAGCAAGCAGTAACGACTCCCATTAGGTGCTATGCGACAGTCTACCCTTTGGCATGAAGGAGACATACTGTGATCCCTGCTCTCCACAAGGCTAGCACTGAAGGTCTCCTTGTCATGAGTTCAGCTGGGCTATAGGGAGAGAGCTGAGCAATCTGGTGCTGAGGAAGTCACACGCTAGGAATCCGGTGAGTCAACCCTTCCATACCCACTGTGATGGTATCAGCAAGAACCTGCAGTTATCTTCACTCCATTTTCTCCATAGAGTGGGAAGGGTCAGGTGGATTCATAGTTTTGTGGACACGGAAATTGAGATGGGGTAAAGGTAGTACTAGAAGCACAAGGGAGCACCAGTTACTGAGTTAGAGGATGACTGAGAGTGGAGGAGCACCAAGTACTGAGTTAGAGGATGACTGGGAGTGGAGGAGCACCAAGTACTGAGTTAGAGGATGACTGGGAGTGGAGGAGCACCAGGTACTGAGTTAGAGGATGACTGGGAGTGGAGGAGCACCAAGTACTGAGTTAGAGGATGACTGAGAGTGGAGGAGCACCAAGTATTGAGTTAGAGGATGACTGGGAGTGGAGGAGCACCAAGTACTGAGTTAGAGGATGACTGGGAGTGGAGGAGCACCAGGTACTGAGTTAGAGGATGACTGGGAGTGGAGGAGCACCAGGTACTGCGTTAGAGGATGACTGGGAGTGGAGGAGCACCAGGTACTGAGTTAGAGCATGACTGGGAGTGGAGGAGCACCAGGTACTGAGTTAGAGGATGACTGAGAGTGGAGGAGAACCAGGTATTGAGTTAGAGGAGGATGCTATGTCATTTTGTTTTCTTTCAAAAGCACAGAAATATTATGGGAATATGTTTTTGTTTTAATCCTAGGCATGGGACATGGGACTGCTTCACAGCAGGTGACTATGATTTGCCTCGAGCTTTAGCAGGGATGTGGTTTTGCCAGCTGCAGATAGTTTTTGTGAGTGTGCAACATTTGGAATTCTGGAGACTGTTCATGCTAGAGCCCATATAGGAGGGACTGGCTGGCTGGTTGGTGGTTGGTTGTGGTTTGTCAAGTAGGAGTGTATGAAGAAAGAGAAGTTAGATGGCAAAGATCAAACTTACCCCAAGGAACTTGACACCCCTAACTAGCAGGAAGTAGTTTAACAATATCTTTGTCTCCTTTTCGTCCCCTGACTTTCCTTGGGGATTTCTCTCTCTCTCCTCCCTCTATCCTTCTTTCTCTCCGATCTAGTGTTAGGAGGTTGAAAGGGTGGAAGAGGAGGGGGGGAGAAGAGTAGAAGAAAAAAGAACCCACAAAATAGTAAAAAGTCAGGTTAGAATGGCAATCCTTGTATGAGAAGTCTAGAGCTCAGCAAGTTCTGCAGACTTCCACCCAGGCCACACACAAACAGACCTGGAACAAGGACCATCACAAATACAAAAAGAGGAAGGGTACAACCCATATGTATGCCTTCTGAGGCTGCCTCACGCAGGCTGTGAACCCAAGGAGGCAATCTCAGGAGGCCATTCATCTCAGGAGGCATTAGAGCTCATTTTACCAAGACAGCAAGGGGACCATCAAACATCGGGGCAGGATGGGGTAGCAGCCAACCCCGGGCAAGCATCAAGGAAGAATAGGCCCAGGCTGCAGGGGCTGCTTGGTCAATGCTGCAGGAGAGATGGGGAAGGTATGGAGGGCGACCCCTTAGGATGAGATCTTGGAATTCACCTTCAGTGCAATAGTACTTTTCAGTTGAGCAACAGTGCAGATTAAATGAGACAACTCCTCCAACGTCCTTAATATGGTGCTTGAAACAAGGTAATGAGACTCAGGGGAGGATTGTGGGGGCATCCATTGCCACCTCTCACCCACTGAGAACCACCTTACTCAAGTTCTGTAAGGAGAAGGCAATGCAGACTCCCCCCAGTGCAGATTTTGCTCTGTCTAATTTAATAAGCTCTTGAAATAGCTGTCTATGAAATAGGTGTATTGGCAATCATGAAGGAAATCAACAGATCATTTCAGCTTTGGGTAAATGGTCAAAGTGTTGGAGTCTTTCATGGTCTTGCTTTATAGCATTAGAGGTGCACCAAGCTTCAAGTCAGCTTAGGTTCTGGGTAGAGCGCTATTCTTTATTTAAAATAAGACCCAGTTATACCACCCTTTGGCCCATACTCAAAAGATGTTCCACCATACCACAAAGACATATGCTCCACTATGTTAATAACAGTCTTACTCGTAATTATCCATCACATGGGAGAGGACCTGGAAATGATCTTCAGGACCCAGAAGTGACTGACAATCAGAAATGGGCCTGATGATTGTCAAGAAAGTCCCTGGAAAGACCTGAAGGGCACTCCTAAAGGTCCAAGCACGGCAAGCTGGTAGATCTTGCCCTTCGCCTTTCACTCTCCCTTGCTAAACCACCAAGGTCCAGTCTCTTATTTGGCCACTTCCTCCTCCTAGGCTGCCCACCAAGGTCTAGTCCCATATTTGTTTACTTCCTGACTGAAACTCCAAGGTCCAGCTATCAAACCATCAAGGTCAAGCAATCAAAATTTATTATTTCGTTATACTGGTTAAACTGTCCAGTCAGGACTTACTAACTCAACCTAGCACACACTTCCTCTGTTCTCTTTAAAAACCACACCTGTCCCACCTTGAGACCCATCCCATGGAGAAGCACCAATCTCTGACACTACTAATGATACTCTGTTATACTTGTAGACAGGTATCTAGCATGGCTCTCCTCTGAGAGGCTCTACCCAGCAGCTGACTCAGACAGATGAATATAGCTACAACCAAACCCTGTATGGAGCTCAGGGACTCTTATAGAAGAATTGGAGGGAGGATTGTAAGCCCTAGATGGGACAGGAACTCTATAGGAAGACCAACAGAGTCTGGTCACTTGGGGATGTAAAGTGAATAACCTGGACCCTTGGGGCTCTCAGAGACTGAACCACAAACCAAAGAACATACACACAGGCTGGACTTAGGCCTGCCCACACATATGTAGCAGATGTGCAGCTTGGTCTTCATGTGGGTTCCAAACAACTTGAATGAGGGCTATCCCAAAAGTTGTTGCCTGTATGTGGGATATGTTCTTCTAGCTGGGCTTCCTTGTCTGGCCTCAGTGTGAGAGGATGTGCCAGTGTGCTGGGATGCTCAGGGGAGCTCCCAGCTGATCAGAGGAGAAAGGGATGGGAGATGAGGGATGGAGGATAGGGGTGGGGGTAGGGGGAGAGGAGTGTGGGAAATGGTGACCAGGAAGAGGGCAGTGTTTAGGATGTAAAGTGAATAAGGAAAACAAAATAACATTAAGTAAAATTGAAAAAAAATTAAAAGGAATCATTCTTGCAGAAACACCTGCTGCTGTCTTTGTGAGATCCAGAGGCAGCCCCCAACTTGTCCCTCAGGGTAATAAATCTCCTTTGTGTTGAGAATTGGGTGTCTGGGTGTGTTCTGTGCTGACTTGGAGGCCCCTTCAAGAACAACACATTCCACTACAACGTGTTGTAATGTTGCAGATCTAGAGCCTGTGTTATAATTTATTTTGGGTAATTTTTAGCCCCCTTAGCAATTCATTGCCCACTTCTCTGACCTAACAGCCCTGTGACTGGCAAATTAAAGCCACTGAAGTGTATTCTTAGAGCAGGAGCCGCCCCCAACAGGAGCCTGGGATGGTTGCTAAACAGCATCTGTGGCCAGTAGCAGAGATCTCCCTACTTTGATTTAAACTGCTCACAGGATGTCTCCACAAACGTATCTGAAATAGTCTTAATTTATGATTCCCAAATTGTTACTGATTGGAGTATGGGATTTGTGGTTAGCCTGAATCTGTGTTTCTTGGCTCTATTACTCATACTGGGTTCTAGAATGAGCCATTTCTCACTTTTTCTGAGGTAAGAGACTTGGTTTTATGTCTATGTGGTCTTTTAGTTTACCGATGACCTGCAAGTGAAGCTGATGACCCAGAACCAGATGACCCTTAGAGAAATATTGGGCAATGGGGCTGTGAGACAACCAAGTATAAACCATGGCAAACAGACCTTGGCTCAAGCAGGGCCTCCGCCTCGTCAGTGAGGGTAAGACACTGGCAGATGACCTGAAGGTTTCAGATGCAAGCACACATGCTCTTCAAATACTGAGATCCATGGCCATTATTTTTAAAAATAACTTTTTTTTTTTTTATGATGAGCACATATTGCTTTTAAACATCCAAAGAAAATGGAAGCTATTTAGAGTGGAAGAGTTCATTTAGGAGAGCAGCCTTAGCTTTAGTGTTTATAAATTATAAAAAGGTTTGTTATCATTCAGTTTAAATAGATGTTTCTCCTTGTCATGATCTGATTTATAAACCACTAAATGTCCCAGATCTTAATTGCTTTCCCATCAGCCATGTTCCTTTCTTTTTCTGATACTAGATTTTGTCTCCCAGGACATTCCCAATATGATTTTTTATTAGCTTCCTTTATAATTAGAGACGAGCCACCCCATTCCAGCAAAGGAGGGACTTTCTTTGAACTGGAGAGACAGCCTCTTTCTCCCCCCTCTCTTCTCTTTTTCTCTCTCCCCCACCCCAACCCTCACTCATAGCATAAGGACAGTATTCAATACACTCTGTGGTTAGCTGCCCTGTGAGGAACTAAACCCAAGATGGTCATCTAATATCCCAGGAGTAGCAGGTGAGCAATGTTGGACTTGTGGCGCACAGAGTGACAGCCTTATCCTACTAATTTTTCAGGTTTCTGAGGAAAGTGTCATTGAGGATTTGTGTCTGGTTGTGCCTCTTACACTACCTAATGGTTCAGCCTGTGCCAGAGCATGATATGCTCATTTCTTAGACTATATAAACACGGTCATATGGAAGGCTGGCTCAACGGTCTTGGATCCCTGGATGCTATCTGTCTTCATGTCAGATCTTGCAGTGAGGGACCACAATCCAGTTTTGCAATTTTATTTCATGTCGTTATATTTTGTTGCTTTAACTATCGGGGGGAATAAAGGCTTTTTAATGTGGTTCACTGGCTTCTCTTTTTCTCGATGGCCATCCTCCTTTCCCAAGGCCAGCTCTTTTGAAGACAGGGGTAAATCCTGGAGATTCATGTCACCGAGGGATGAAGTATTTATTCTCCGCATGTGAGAACTCATGGGCAAGTCTCTGGGCAGCACCAACCTTTGCATCTCCTATGAAGCAGAGAAGACTGGTGATGAGGAGGAGGGTGGGGTACCTGTTGAAATCTCCAAAGGCAGCTGTTAATGGGAGTGTCTAGCTATACCTTCCCAGGTTCAAACCCTGGCTTTGCTATGGAATGCTAACAGTTGTAGACAAGCATCTGTGGGTTTTTTCCTAGCTTTATGTCCTACCTAGAGAGTGAAAGTGATGCTCACTGGGCAGAGCGCTTGAGAATGAAGTGTCTTCAGCGCCGAACCCAGGTGGTGGTTTGAATGAGAAATCCCCCAACTCCACCCCACAGGCTCATGTATTTGAACGTTCAGCCCCAAGGGATGCTGCTTGGAGAGGTTGTAGAACCCTTAGGAAGTGGAGCCTAGCTGGAGGAAGTACTGGTGGGGTTTGAGAGTTTATGGCCTCACTCCACTTCCTGTTCTCTCCTTCTGCTTCCTGGATGTAGAAAAAAAAATCACCAGCCACTTTCCTGTTGCCACTATGCTGCAGGACGCCCTCCCCCCCCATCATGGACTCTATCCGTCTGGAGTCATAAGGCCAAATAAACCCCTTCTTCCTTCCATCGTTTCTTGTTAAAGAGTGTTTTATCACATTAACAGGAAAGTCACTACCGAAACATGACATGAGTTAATAACTTAGCACATGGGCACTGTTTCTTCTAGCATGAGGGAGATAGTCTCTTCCCATAGAGGAGGCATCCATTGGTAGAAGCTTGTTCTCCAGCAAGACCGCATGCTAATATGGATGGCTCTTAGGTCCTTCTGGGCAATCAGTTTATGCCTCCTCTTCTCACTAGCCACTTATCGTGACTGCATGACTTTGGTTCTTGGCAGTGTGATCTTGGAAGAGCAGAAGCTCCTTGGGGGTGGGGTTTGGAGTTCCCTTCTCGGGGTTGGGCCTGGACACAAGCACCGTGTCTGAAGAATAGTGGTCAGTGGACAGAAGAGGAAATCTGGCTAGTTTCTAGAAAGATCAGAGAGTGGTAATTTTCAAATTCAACTTCACACGGGAATGTGGTTAGTACGACAAACAGTCTGGTTTGCTCTGGTCCAAAGGAGCAGAGATATTTGCTTTTAGAACAAGGACCTCGGAGTCCTCTGAGACTCAAGACTTCATGTGTTAAAAGTGGGAAACGGGAGGGACAAATGGGCAAAGTCAGTCTTGGAGAACTAAGGATGAGTTGGTGACTTCATCTGAGGAGCATAGTGATATCTGGGATCCAACCCCAAGCTTCTCATCTAACTGTTCTGAGAAAGGCTTTGACATTATTAATATATCTAATTTCCTGGCTGGTTCTGATGTTCGGTAAGCATTAGTACAGATGTGCAACAGCATGTTCCAGCACACATCAGAGGGCTCTGACTAGTTGCCGTTGACGTCCTATCTCTTTCATGCTCAGGGTTCTAGTTGTTAGTTACCCCTCTAATGGGTACCCAATGGGTGCCCATTGGACCTTCCAAGGTGTATACATTTTCTGTGTGTGCTGAGGAAGAAGCAAGATTGGGACATGGTTGACTCGGTAATAAGGCACAAAGGCAGTATACAGAATCATTCAGGAAGGCAATTCTAAGCCCCCTCCTGCCAAAAATCCTCCACATAATTGAAATCACAAAAGCTTGGGATTCATGCTCTGTATGTTTGTGTGTGTGTGTGTGTGTGTGTGTGTGTGTGTGTGTGTGTGCGTGCGTGTATCCATGGGTACATGGATGCCAGAAGAGTGTGATAGATGTTCTGATCTATCATTCCTTGTCTTACTCTCTTGAGACATGGTCTCTCACTGAACCCATAGCTAGACTGACATCCACTAAGCCCCAGGGATCCTCCAGTTTCTGCGCCTTGCCACTCATAGAGCTACAGTTGCAGATATGTACAGGGCCACACTCAGCTTTTTATGTAGGTGCTTGGGGATTTGAACTCAGGTACTTATGATTGCACAGCCCATTAAGTCATTGTCACAGCCCTCGGAATCTATATTTTAATCAGTCATTCCATGTAGGAACAGAGGCACACTCAAATTTTCAGTCTGCAAGAACGTATACCTCTCTTTCCCAGTATAGCTCTTGGAATTACCTCATCTCTGAACATCAATGCTGTAGCCACTGCCTTCTAACAATCCCCTGAACTCCTCCCACAGGTCATTGTCCCATATGATATGAGAAGACTACTTATAGTGGCAGATGGGAGGACCAGTTTCAGCTCTTTACCCCCTCCTTTTCAGAGAGCTGGCTGTGAGCAAATCCTGAAGAAGTATATTTAACTGTAGATAATGAGTCCAGAGAGGAGATGCTTGCCATTCGAAGATACTGAGTTATGGAGTTTAGTTTTTAACCCTTTGTTCCTCTGCATTATTGGGGCCCAAACTGACTAATAAACTCCTGAAAACGATGAAGAACTGAGGTTTGTGCTCCAAGGACTTAATCTGAAACTTACTGTGGTGGCCAGAGCCTGGAAGGGAGAGAAGACCTGTCCAAACTGATAGCATTTGTGCACGTTGATGTCACCAAAGCGGCTACGGCGTTCCTTCCACCCTGCCAGCCTCTTCTCTGCCTTCATATCCATAAGGTGCCTGAAAGGGCCCTGCTGGGGCAGACGGATCATTCGTGCCTGCAAAGGACCAGTTAGCATGGGCGCATTGTTAGACAAGTCATACCATACAGCAGGCAGCTCTTGCTCATGTCTCTCATCAATGAGATGGACTTTTGTTGGCTTTTGCCTTCTGCTATCTTGAGAGACAGAGGAAAGAGCCACACCTTCAGGAGTTGTGATGGTTTGTATATGCTTGGGCTAGGGAGTGGCACTGTTAGGAGGTGTGGCCTTGTTAGACTAGGTGTGCCACGGTGGGCATGGGCTTTAAGACCCTAGTCCTAAACTGCCTGGAAGTGAGTCTTCTCTTAGAAGCCTGCAGATGAAGATGTAGAACTCTCAGCTCCTCCTGCACCATGCCTCCCTGGATGCTGCCATGCTCCTGCCTTGATGATAATGGACTGAACCTCTGAACTTGTAAGCCAGCCCTAATTAAGTGTTGTCCTTATAAGAGCTGCCTTGGTCATGGTGTCTGTTCCCAGCAGTAAAGCCCTAACTGAGCAGGCATCTAGCACCACACACCGAAAGCCAGAGCACAGGCTGAGTTCCAGCTCAAATGGTGCTGATTCACTATGGGACCTTGACTTTTCACTCGGCTCGATGGGGACTGCTGACCAAGGTTTTTTTTTTTTCCAAGCTTTGGCATGGCATAATTTAGATGAAAAGCAACACATTGGGCTCAGTCAGTAAAATGTGTGCTCTGTAAATGCATACTCTTGTAAAAAGCTGATGATAGCAGTGTGCATGGTGATCTCATGTATACACACACACACACACACACACACACACACACACACACACACACGATCCTGGTGCTGCATCAAACCCGGGCCTATCTGGGAGGTGTTTTCTAGATTAGATGAAGTATGTAGAAAGACCAACCATAAATGTGGGTGACCCTGTTCTGTAGATTGGGGTCCTGGACTGAACAGAAAGCAACATGTCAAAGAAGCACCATTGCTTCCTGCTCTTGTCACCAGGCTTTCCTGCCCATGGTGGACCATCCCTTTGAGCCAAAATAAACTCCCTCCTCTGCAAATTGCTTGTATCAGGCATTTCCTCCTAGCAATTAGAAAAATGACTACTGTGTTTTGCCTCCCTGATTTTTCCAGTTTCTGACCACAGGACCCTCAACTCCTTTCTTTCTCTCTTCTTACTTAGTCCATTTGGACTCTTCAACAGGTTCCAAATTCTTTCCGGACAACACAAGTCGTTCTTGTACAACGAGTTCCACCTTGTGATCTGCTCATGTGTGCCTCACCCGAAGACTTTTCCCAGGAATGCTTGGCTCCCTTCTTAGTGGAGGAATCCCAGGAATTACCATCTCTCTCCACAGCTTGACTCTTGTTTGTTTCCACAAAGCCAGGAATCTGGCCAGTAACTGAGATTGGTGGCTAATGGCTTTGGGCTGCTGATAACTGAGTTTTCCCCCTCATTCTAACTAGGCATGTGGCAGAGTGAGGGTGTGGAAAGCCAAACTCACCACAGGAACTTGGTTCCGGTGAGGGAGCTAGACCACATCCTGTCTCCCACATAAGCAGGAAACAAGACTAGGTTTTGTTTCTCCCAGCACTGACCAAAAAGACCCCAGATAGGGACTGAGATGGGCACCCTGGAATGATGACAGAGGAGCTGACAAACATTTGAGCCCAGTCAGATCTCAGGGATCAAGATGATCCTTTCCCAGATGGGAAAACTGACCCAGCAGTGTGGAAGGGGGCTTTTCTAGGTCCTGTCACCTCTGCCATCAGATTTAAATGTCTAGATGTAGTTTCAGGGTAGCTGCTCTTTCAAAGGTTTACCATGAAGAGCTATAACTTGTTGGTGATGGGCCTCAGACAGACCAGGACCAGCCTCATCAGGTCTGACCAGAGCTGACCTCCCAGGGAGCTCTCTCTGCAGTGAAAAGTGAGTGATCCTTCCATCTGTCTCCATCTTCATCTCTGCTGTTTCTTCCTATTTGCTATGTTGACTTCCTTTAGAAGACTCAGCATCATTGTCATCCTCATCACCACCACCATCCTCATCACCATCATCCCCATCACCTCATCCTCATCATCACTATCATCATCTTCACCACCACCACCATCATCCTCACCACCATTATCATCCTCGCCACCACCATCATCATCCTCATCACCACTACCATCATCCTCATCAGCAACATCATCCTCATCACCACCATCATCATCCTCATTACCAGCATCATCCTCATTACCACCGCCCTCATCCTCATTTGCACCACTGTCATTCACCATCATCCTATTTTTAGTACAGGACCTAAGTTTACATCTTTTCTGCTTGCATCCCACCCATCCTAACCTCCTATTGTTTTCTTGCCTTCTCCCTTACTTCTAGTCATCTTCTAAGACCCTGAATTTTGCTTCCAATGACTTATCACCTCCACTGGGAGCCATTCTAAACTTAACTCTTGACCAAGTTAGCTTTCTTCAGGATGCCCCCAGCATTCTCTCAAAGGCTCTTTGTCCCTCTGTAACTTACTGCTAGTATCTCTCTCTATTTGAACCTTGCTGTAGGATATCTGACCATACCGTGAACCCCGAGATTATGTACAGGAAAAAACTGTTTGTGGTTGTGGTGTGGCTCAACCCTCGCACACACCTTTTATCCAGGAGCTTTCTGATTATTGTAAACAAGATTAAATAAAGTCATCCATAGGTCAAGAGGCAGAGCAAGCAACCAGTTGACTGGGAGTGAACTTAGGAAAAATCCAGAGTAAGAGGAAGTCATGGGGACAGATGACAGGAAGTAGAAAGGAGGGACATTCAGTTTGAAGGGTATTTAAGACGGTGTGGAGAAAGAGCTTTGTCCTTCTGAGATAATGGATGAGGAGCAAGGTCAACTGGGTGCTTTGTCTGCCTCTCTGAGCTAGCAGGCTTTCACCCCAGCATCTGGCTCTTGAGTCTTCATTTGGTAAAATTGAATGATTGGGGTTTTGTTTTAAAACTAACAGAGCCTGCCCCAATTAGATGTTCTCCACCTACATGGTTTGCAGACCATGTAGGAAGTTCCCTATGGAAGTTTGTCATCCAGATGAATATCTGGATTTGGATTTTCTGGATTTTTAAATGTCTATAAGAGGAATAAAAATTCAGAATTTAATTCTGAAGTGTTGGAGGAACATGTTTCCCACAAAAGTGAAAGAAACCTATTACTTGTGGGAAAGACAGCCAGCTCAAGGGCGGGAAAGACAAAAGGTCTTTTGGGACATCGAGGGGAAAAGACCACCTTATGCGGTCTACACAGGGACAGCAGACACTCAGGGCATGGAGGCAGAACGGTGGCATCCTGGGGTGGGAAATGCCTCCAGGAACCTCAGAGAACTCTGCACACTGGAGAGTGTCTTCTTTTGGTCACTCCCCGAGTGAGGCTTACAGTATATTTCCACATTTGCAGGTGCTTCACTTCTCTCTCTAATCTGAAACACTGGCAAGCAGGTGACAGGGTCGGGGTGGGAATCCTGTCCCTCTGATCCACCCAGCCATGACTCCCCGTGTTCTCAGCTCACCCTTCTGTGGGGACTCATCTTCTCAGTCTGCAACAGGTAAGGAGATGAAAGAGGGCTTGTGTCGTATATTCGGAAGCTCTTTGTTGTTGAAGGGGACAATTCACGACCTTGTCCTGCAGCTTTGCTGTCTCTTTCTCCTAAGGGGGTTAGAGGTAGATTTATAGGACCCAGAGGGTTTGGCAACCTCCAATCTGTTTCAAACAAGCAGGAAGAGAAAGGCTGTATTCCAGAATTCCCTGATCCGGTGCTTGCTTCTTTGCTACAATGAACATGGTTACTTTTGCAGTGTCTGATCACAGGGTATGGCAAAAGAACACAGCACACGCTCCACCAAGAGCCGAGAATGGAAGCCGTGGTGGGGATGCATGGGAGCTGATCTGTCATTGACCTGACTAACTGAAATCACAAGCCACTTGGCACTACAGTGGGTGAGGGGTTTTCTTGATCAGGTTTTCTTGATTTCAAATAGGAAGACTAATCCTGAATATGGATGACAGCCTCTGGAGGTAGTCCAGATGGACATGTAGAAGAAAATGCTTTTCTCTCTGCTTGCTCAGACTCTCGTCGGCAAGTTTGTCTAGCTAGTTGTGGGGGACATTCCTTCACCAGTGTTAGAACAGACTTCTTTAGAATTCTTAAAGATTTATTTATTTATTATATGTAAGTACACTGTGGCTGTCTTCAGACACCCCAGAAGAGGGTGTCAGATCTCATTAAGGATGGCTGTGAGCCACCATGTGGTGGCTGGGATTTGAACTCGGGATCTTCGGAAGAGCAGTCAGTGCTCTTAACTGCTGAGCCAACTCTCCAGTTTCTTTAGGATTCTAATCTAAGACCAGGCACTCCCCAGGAACCGTCCAGGGCTTCAGTGTCCTATTTGGAACTACTGAGACATTCAGCCTCATGGACTGAACAGCCACTGTATTCTTGGCATCTTGACTTGAGACAGCCATTGTCGGACTAAAAGGACCATATCCTTTAGCCAAGCTAATAAGTTTCCTTTTAATACATGTGTGTTCCTTTGGAGAGCTGAATAAAATAGAGAACTGGCTAATAAAGGTGCTGTGAAATTCCTAGGTGATGCTTGGAGATGCCTTGAGGAAGCTCCGAGAATGTGTATTATCAGGAAGTCATTCTGCCGCAGCTATATGAGCTGAGTGGATCTTCACTGTGGGGATTTAACTGAATAGAGAATATCAGCAGTGCTCTGGCATGGTTGCTTAATGTTGTCAATTAAGGAGTCAATTGTGCAAACCCTTCATTTTGCTGCATGAATGGACAATTCTCTGTCTTAATGCAGAGGTTGACAAACTTTCTCCTCAAAGGCCAGATGGTAAATACTTTAGGATTTGTAGACTGCATGATCTTTTCCCCCGACTATATAGCATGTCTATTGGAGCACATGTCTATCGAAGCACATGTCTATCGGAGCACATGTCTATCGGAGCACATGTCTATCGAAGCACATGTCTATCGGAGCACATGTCTATTGGAGCACATGTCTATCGAAGCACATAAATCCCTTTGGTCGGGCCTTGGGAGAAAAGGGCTTGCTGTGCAATCATGACACAAGTTTGATCCCCAGAACTGGTATTATAGAGGCATGCTGCTGTGCCTGACTTTTTTATGTGAGTGCTGGGAATCCAGAATCAAGTCCGCATGTTTGCCAAGCAAGCACCTCACCTACTGAGCCATCTCTCTAGCCTCAAGGCTCCTTTATATTAAAAACATAACAAATGTCCCTAATTTCTAGAGTAAATGATTTCATTTCCACATTCCTTAATCACCTCTTCTCATGCTGGCCAGATTTCATGGAATTGTGGGAATTTCCTAGGTGTACTCTACCTCCCAAGGATGCACAAGGGGGCTGTTCATCCTCCCGTGCGTGAGCAGCCATGGGTAATCAAGTCCACTGCATCCCCTGGGCTTTCTCTGAAGGTTTCCTCTGTTGGGCCAACCCTGCTGCTCATTCGTTTCCTTTTCTTCTATGGAAGTAGCTGCTGCTGTTCAGGGCTAGGGCTGCTGTGTGCTTCCTCAACACCTCCTTCACACTGAGTGGAAGCCTTGCATTTCTCAAAGGATTAAAAACAGAGAAAGAAGTAAGGAAGCTTGCCAAACTCATTCTATGAAGCGTCTATGAAATTCTATGAAGAGAATTTCAGACCACGTTTCCTTATAAAAATGATGCAAAAATGCTCAATAAAATACTCGCAAACCAAATGCAAGAACATATCAAAGACATCATCCACCATGATCAAGTAGGGCTCATCCCAGGAATACCAGGATGGTTCAATATATAGAAAACCATCAATGTAATCCATCATATAAAGAAACTGAAAGGAAAAAACCCCCTCATGATCATCCCCTTAGATGCTGAAAAAGCCTTTTACAAAACCCAACACCCCTTCATGTTTAAAGTCTTGGTGAGATCAGGGATGCAAGGCACATACCTAAACACAATAAAGTCAATATACACCAAGTCAATAGCCAACATCAAGCTAAATGGAGAGAAACTTAAAGCAACTCCACTAAACTAAGGGTCAAGACACGACTGTCCACTCTCCCTTTCTTTTTGATATAGTATTTGAAGCTCTAGCTGGAGCAGTAAGACAACTAAAGGAGATCAAGGGGATACAAACTGGAAAGGAAATTAAAGTATCACTATTTGTGGATGATATGATAGTATACATAAGCGACACTGAAAAGTCTACTAGAGAACTCCTACAGCGTATAAGTATCTTCAGCAAAGTGTCTGGATACAAAATTGACTCAAGGAAATCAGTAGTCTTCCTTTATACAAATGATAAATGGTCTAAGAAAGAAGTAGACACCATTCACAATAGCCACAAATAATATAAAATACCTTCACGTAATTCTAAGCAAGCAAGTGAAAGACCTGAATGACAAGAGCTTCAAGTCTCTGGAAAAAGAATCTGAAGGAGATATCAGAAGATGGAAAGATCTTCCATGCTCACAGATCAGTAGGACTAACATAAAAGTAAAAATGGCCATCCTACCAAGAGCAATCTATAGATTCCATGAAATTCCTCTCAAAATTCCAACAATTCCCATCAAAATTCCAACACAATTCTTCATAGACCATGAAAGTACATTCTCAATTTCATATGGAAAACCAAAAAAAAAAAACCTGGGATGACTAAAACAATCCTGAACAATAAAAGAATTTCTGGAAGCATTACCATTCCCTGACCTTAAGCTATACTTCAAAGTGACAGTGATAAAAACTGAATGGCACTGGAACAGGTTGGTCGATGGGATCGAACTGAAGAATTGGACGCAAACCCACACACCTACAGACACTTGATTTGTGACAAAGAAGCCAAAACCATACAATGGAAGAGGAAGAGCATCTTCAACAAATAGTGCTGGTATAATTGGATGTCTGCATGTAGAAGAATGCAAATAGATTCATATTTATCATCCTGCACAAAACTCGAGTTCAAGTGGATCAAAGACCTCAACATAAAATCAGACACACTAAATCTTATAGAACAGAAAGTGGGAATAACTCTGAGCTCATTGCTACGGGAGGCAGCTTTCTAAAGAGAACAGCCATAGCTCAGGCACTAAGATCAATAAATAAATAGGGCCCCCTGAATTAATTAATAAATGAGACCTCATGGAACTAAAAAAAAAAAAATCTGTAAGGCAAAGGACACTGTCAATAGGATAAAACAACAGCCTACAGAATAAGAAAAAAAAAAACCGTCACCAACCCTATATCTGACAGAGGGCTAATACCTAAAATATCTAAAGAACACAAAACATCAAATAAGCAAAGAGCAAACATGGGCCGCACTACCTCTCCAGCGCCCACCCCCAGCTCGCGTGGAGCACATGTGCAGTTTGGTCTTCATGTGGGTCCCCCAACAACTGAGGACGGGCTTTCCCTGAATCTGTTGCCTTCCTGTGGATTCCATGCCCCTAACTGTCCTGCCTTGTTTGGCCTCAGTGGGAGAGGATGAGCGTAGTCCTGCAGTGACTTGATGGGCCAGGGTGGAGTAATATGAGATGGGGAGTGGGCAGTGAGGGGAGGAGGTGTAGGGGGTCTGGGAGGAGGGGTATTGATATTGGGATGTAAAGTGAGTAAGTAAAAAATAAAAATAAGAACAGAAAGAAGTCAGCCTCACTGAGTGCTTCCCCTTAGAAGCCAAGGTGGGATATGAAAACATGACTCAGCTTTTTCTGAGGAGATATAAAAACATGACTCAGCTTTTTCTGAGGAGATATAAAAACATGACTCAGCATTTCCTGAGGAGATATAATAACATGACTCAGCCTTTTCTGAGGAGGAAGGGAAGATGGGAGGGATGGCGGAGCGTGAGGTGAGAGGGAAGGATTAGGAGGAGAGGAGCGTGGGGAAGCTCCAATAGGGATGTAAAGTAAATAAATTAATAATAAAATGTGACTCAGAATCAGTCTTTCACAGTCTGCTAAAACATTTAATTCTGAGGCTATGGTCTGTTCTGGCATGTGGGAAGGGTTCTTTTTTTTTTTCTTCTTTTTCCTTTGAGCTTGCGTTCTGAGCATACACATCTGGGCGGGTGTATGTGGAGGATGGTGATCATGCTTCGGTGTTGTATCTCATGGACTGTCCAGCTGTTTTTTTAGGCAGGATCTCTCACTGGCCTGGAACTTGCCTGTTAGGCTAGACTGGGCTATGAACTTCGAAAGTCCATCTTTCTCCTTGTCCTAGTGTTGGGGTTTCAGATATGTGCCGCCATGCCATTTATTACATGGGTGCTGGGGATCAAACTCAGGGTCTCGCACTTGTGCAGTGAGCACTGACAGACATCTCTTCAGCTCTGAACATTTCCATTGGCGGGGTAAGGTGATGGTTGGGCTACCATGGTTTAATGGGGTGTTTGGGAAACAAGTTCCTGGGGAGAGGACTGTCAAGGTGTTGGTCTGAGCGGAAACTCACTTTTCTTCCCAGATGCTCCGCCTCTTAGGATGCCTGTCTGGAATACACAGCAGTGTGTGACATGCCAGGAGGGACTTTTCCTCTAGACCCCAGGCACCAGAGCACACGAGGCTTTCAATCTCAAATGTCTTCCATTCTTCCAGCATTCTCTTAAGAGGAATACAGTCTCATGGGGCTTCGCTGTAGTACCCTTAGCCACTAACTGTCTGCCTTTGCAACTAGCATGGCTGGACTCGGGGACTATTCATCCAGCAGGCAGCAGGAGCAGCCCCTTCCAGGCTGGGATGAAGGAGGCCCTGGGGAGGACAGAAGGCATAGATAGGGAAGCAAGGGTGTGGGAGACTCCAGGCTGCTCTTTATTTTTTTGTGAGATCACCAGGACACGGGTAATTTTAAAATTCTTTCTTTAGTAATGGTTTTTAGGGGTCAGGGAGAGGGGAAAAAGGAAGGGAAGACGCAGGGAGGCGTTCTCTGGAAGCGATTAAACCCGGAGATAACACATACTCACAGAAAACTGGAAAATTTAAAAGAAGATTTGTTTGTGACCTCAAAATTAATCCCATGCCCTGGATGCTGAAAATACTTCTCTTTGGGCACAGAAAGAGCACCTTCCCACTTAACTCTGAGCCCTTTAAAGTAAAAGAAGGCTTCTGCTGAATGTCTTTGTTTCCTCTTAAGAAAAGAGCAGGTCCTTGGCAAATACTCTACCCTCCTCCCCCCGAGCTGCACCCCTACATCTTTGGTGTTTATTTTTGTTTTCTCTGAGAAAGGTCCTTGCCATGTGCAGGGCTACATAAAAATACATTAGCTTACCTGCATAAGCCACCATGCCCATGTCTGTGGAGGCCTTAGGCCAACCCTGGGTGTCATCTTTGGCTCTCCAGCACCTTTGAGACAGGCTCTCTCACTTTCTTGAAGCTCACCCATTAGGCTGGTCGGTCGGCAAGCTTTCAGGACCCTCCCATCTTCACTTCCCCAGTGCTGAGAATTATACCTAGCCCTTTCTGCAGCTTTATCCGGGTTCTGGGGGATTGGCCTCAGGTTTACGTTCTCTCACAGCAAGCCCTGTATGGACTAAACCTTTTAGAGCTATTTTTAAAGGGGTTTTAGTGGTCAGGGTAGGGGCACTGAACCTTCACTGGCTGGAGTAGCAGCTCCTGGTCCTTGGAGTATGTCAGAGCCTCCTGTGGAGGCTTTCAAAAAGTCCCGTGTGCAGTGTCCCCATGCCCACTGAGTCTGAAGTCCTGTGTGCAGTGTCCCCATGCCCGCTGAGTCTGAAGTCCCGTGTGCAGTGTCCCCATGCCCACTGAGTCTGAGTTTGGCTGAGTAGTGCTTTGAACAAACCTCTGGATGATTTCTGCCAGGGCAGCAGGGCCTCACACACAAACCCTGATAGAATATGGACTTAGCTGTGTGAACTCTGGCAGCCAAGTAGATGCTCCTCTGTGTTGCAAGCTAGAAGCCAAACCAGGAGGTTTTTTGAGGGTAGAAATTATCACCCTATGGACTACAGTGCTTGGTTTCAGCACTTTTTGTTTCTGACAATGGCTCCCATATGCTAAAACAAAACATAAAAAAACAAACACTGGGTTTTTAAATATCTATCTGCCTGTCTGTCTGTCTGTCTGTCTATCTATCATCTATCTATCTATCATCTATCTATCTGTCTATCTATCTATCTATCTATCTATCTATCTATCTATCTATCTATCTATCTATCTATCTAAAAGTCATTCAGTTGTACTAAAGCTTTAAGGCTTCTTGCAAACTTTTGCATCAGGGGAAAGCTGTTAATGCAAGAGAAACACTGTGATTTTTAAACATTTTAATTTGACTCTGTTATCATTACTTTTCCTACTGTCTCATGTAACCTAAGCTGGCCTCAGACTCTCTGGGTATCTATCCATCTGACCCTCTGAACATCTGAACATCTGACCCTCTTTCGTCTGCCTCTCAAGTGCTGGGTGACATATATGCATCACTATGCCTGGCTTGTGATCTCTTTTACATTAATATTGTTTGACTCCCCCAGCTCCTAGCATGGGCTCTAGCCTGTGGCTTGAGTATTCTGAAGGACCATGTAAGATAGAATCTGAATCTTTATTGTACAGAGTATGGCGGGTGGGATTCTAAGATGCCTAGGATTTAACACCATATGATACATGCCCTAGATGATTCATGCCCTTGGATGTGACCTGGGCCGCTGAATGTGATGATCCAACATTACAATGACCATGGCCCTATATGGCAAAGATAAAGGGATTTTGTAGTTTAAAAAACAAACAAACATATAAGGTGACTCTAAAGGGATCAAGGAGGAGCTTATGAGTTGGAGAAAAGGCTCAGTGGCTAAGAGACTTGTTAGGGACACCAGCCTGTTTCCTAGAACCCACATAGTAGCTAAGAACCATATGTAATTACAGTTCCAAAAGATCTGATGCCCTTTTCTGGTCTCAGCGGGAACCACACATATGGTACACATGCCTCCATGCAAGCAAACCACTCACACCCTCAAAATAAAAACAAACAAGGATTGTATCTTGGCAGGCCTGACCTAATTTACTGAGTCCCTTAGAAATTATCTTGGGTTTAAAGCCTTCAAGAGACAAGTCTCCATGAGTTCTAAGTTTGCAAAGAAATGGACATTGCCAAGGACCCAGAGTCGCAAGGAGATGCCAAGTGTAGGAGTCAGCTAAGCTTTGTCCAGTTTTCTGACCCATAAGAGCAGACACAATTAGCAGATGTTTTAATCCACAAGATGTGTGGTCATTTGCTCTGTGGCAAGAGGACTCTGATCCAGTGGTGGAGAGATAATAACAGAGAGAGGTTAAGGGACTTGGCCAGGAACACATACTGGAAGCTGATGGAGCTGGGAGGCAAGCCTCTTCATTTGCTACAGTGTGCTGTTAAGCACCATTCCACCATCAGTTCACAGAAAAAGGCTCGCTGGCACCAACCCTCTTATTTTTTGGAAAACATAAACTGGGACAAACCAAGGCTGACTCTAAACCCTGCTGGGTTGTGAAAATTAGAAGAGCTGCTAGTACTGCACAGAGTTCACACACACACACACACACACACATCTCTCTCTCTCACACACACACACACATCTCTCTCTCTCTTTCTCTCTCTCTCACACACACACATCTCTCTCTCACACACACACACCTCTCTTTCTCTCTCTCTCTCTCTCACACACACACATCTCTCTCTCACACACACACACATCTCTCTCTCTCACACACACACATCTCTCTCTCACACACACACACATCTCTCTCTCACACACACACATCTCTCTCTCTCTCACACACACACACACATCTCTCTCTCACACACACACATCTCTCTCACACACACATCTCTCTCTCACACACACATCTCTCTCTCTTTCTCTCTCTCACACACACACATCTCTCTCTCTCACACACACACACATCTCTCTCTCACACACACACACACATCTCTCTCACACACACACATCTCTCTCTCACACACACACACATCTCTCTCACACACACACACACACATCTCTCTCTCTTTCTCTCTCTCTCTCACACACACACCTCTCTCTCACACACACACATCTCTCTCACACACACACATCTCTTTCTTTCTCTCTCTCTCTCTCACACACACACCTCTCTCTCACACACACACACCTCTCTCTCTCCACATACATACACACATCTCTCTCACACACACATCTCTCTCTCTTTCTCTCTCTCTCACACACACATCTCTCTCTCTCACACACACACACACATCTCTCTCTCACACACACACATCTCTCTCTCTCTCACACACATCTCTCTCTCACACACACACACACACATCTCTCTCTCACACACACACACACCTCTCTCCACACACACACACACACATCTCTCTCTCTCTCACACACACACACATCTCTCTCTCTCTCACATACACACACACATCTCTCTCTCACACACACACATCTCTCTCTCTCTCTCTCTCTCTCTCTCTCTCTCTCTCACACACACACACACACACACACACACACACACACACACACACGGTAGCAGACTCAGGATTTGGTTACCACCTAGGCTGTCTTCGTAGGATGTTGGCTGTTCCAGGAGATGAAGGACAGTGTTTGTGAGTAGATGTATTTCAGTGGTTGATTCTAAATGCTGCCTCCTACAAGGTCACTGGTGTCCACACCACAGCAGACTCTGGGTCCTTGGAAACTGAGAGTTGCTGTTCTCTGTAGCTGCGAACTTGGAAAAGTCTCTAGACTTTCATAATGGGATTTTTCTCCTTTATGAATCAGGGGTAATAGTACTTGGTCAGCCCTGACCCTCACCATCAGTTTCCCATCATCCTTGATCCTAAGTCATGAAGTGAGTGCTTTGCATATAGAGCCATTCCATTGCTCTGCGACTGGGATGATCCTGTGTCATAGTTCTGCCCAGAAAGCAAGGATAGTCTGGTGTGGGGAAGAGGATCATGGGAAGCGATCATTTTCTAGTACACAGCTGGAATGAACCTGTTTCATTTTCCAGGCTCCATCCGTCCCTTTCCTGCTTGGAAGGTGTATGTGCTATACCTCAGTGGTGAGTAGCCATCTTGTTGATGTGAGACTAAGGAAGAGGAGGGAGCTGTGGAAAGCTTGGGTCTCTGATGGCAACATGGTCACACCTACCAGCTTTTTGTGTTTTTCTCAGGATATCTTGTTAAATGTGTTCACTTAATAGGGTATGGCCAGTAGAACCCTAAGATGCCTAATTCTAGGTGCATGTCCTAGATGATCCAATGTTCCAATTGACTATGGTACTACAGGGCAAAGATGAAGGCATTTTGTAGCTAAAAGTCCTTATAAGTTAACCCTAAAAGGGGTCGAGGGGGAGCTTGATCTCTTTATATGTTTCTTCTGTTTATGACATGTTATTTTTAAAGAGTTTTTAAAACAAAGAACAAATAATAATTCATACATTATAATTTAATGACCCCTCTCTAGAGATGTAAGGGATATAGATAAGAGAGGTAGATGTAAAAAGAGCCAAACACTTCTCTTTCTCAGTATAGACTCTTGGGAAGTATCGACGCAATGTGGGGTGGGGCATAAGTGTGGCGCAAATGGCATTTAGAGTACCAAGTCACCAAACAAGCCTAACAAATATGGCCTTGTCAGAGGCACAGCGCACCCAAGAGGGTGCTGCCTTTTGTCTTTGAACACTGAAATCTAAAAATAAAGACTTTGGAAAGTAACAAGCCAATCTGCTAGCAAAGTGATGTCTTCGGTCAACAGACAGGGAAGTGGGAACCAGGAGATGGATGTTCTCTCCCATTCCAGTCAGAGCAGAGTCTCTGAATCCAACTCCAGGGTTGGCTGCAGGAGGTAGTGGAGCAAATGTGGTTCATTAGAGGAGGATGGTGAAGGGGCTGAAGAAAACAAAACTCCCCCGTCCTTGAGGGCCATGGTTATGAGAGGAGGGAACAAACAACTGTCTTTGCGAAGGGTGGACTTAGTTGGCAACATACAGTTTTAGAATCTCATGTATTATGGAACATACTCATTTGGTTCAAAAAAAAAGATGAAGCTGGGGATGGAAACTTCAGAGGGGTGGGTTTGGATTTGGATTGAAGGGAAAACCTTCTATCAATATCTTCCACAAAACAATAAATTGGTTGTGCTCCTTGTCTCTGTGACAGACCTGACAGAACTGGAGAGAGGAAGGACTTGTTTTGGCTCACAGTTTGAAGTGTACAGTCCACCACTGAGGGGAAGGCATGGTGGAGTTCTTAGCATCATGAGTGTGTGGCTGGTGCTCCTCACATCTCAGGGGACCAGGAGATAGAGGGAAATTGGTGCATGACAAACTCCACTTTGTATTACAGAAGACAAGATTCCTTAGATCAGTGGCAAACTACCCATCACCACACAGGCATGCTTGTGGAGGATCATTCACTCTCCTGGGTCTTGGGTCTATGAAGTGGAAACTTAAAGAGTTCTTTGCAAAGTTAGTTGGATGGTGTTTTGCTGGATCAAACCTGTGAAGGAACGTTTCATTAAAGTGGACACAGTTGCTAAAGGCTAAGACTCATGAAGGAATGTTTTGCTGAAGCAGACACAGGAGAGAGGATGTTCTGCTAAAGGAAGCACGCAAAAGGACATGTGATGAAGGATTCTTTGCTGACGACACACATGTATTGGTCTGCCTTTCACTGTGTAGTTGAGTACCATTTGCTGGGACCAACAACAAGAAAGAAATGCACCAAAAAAACTTGTGGTGGTGTGCTGCAGTTTCTTGCTGCTTCTAAGGAGTTGGGCTGATTGGTTGCACGTGCCGAGGCAAGGCACATGACGGACAGGTGATGTTTGGATGGCATAAATAGGTCTCTACAGAGTGATGAAGACAGAGCTTGGCTTACATATACAGTTAGTTGTGCAACGCTGATGGGTCTCACGTCTTTGCTGATCTTTGCTTCCCCGAGAGAGGCACAGCCAAGAACTTCTCCTGGTGTCCCTCCTGGTCCTTTTTGCTAACCCAAGCTGAGGCTGAGGTCTGGCTGTCTCTGCTAGGTCATGTCACTGCTATTGCCAATCCAACCCCACTGAACTGGACTGCTGGTATATCCGTGAAGTGTTTGAGAATGGATCAAGCTGCCGTTGTCTGCTAACCTGTGAACTCAACTACCAATTTCCAGACAACACAAACGGGAATTGCTCCAAAGAACCTTTCTAACCAAGTCCACTTCCCCTGTATCCTTTCTTTTCCACTACCTCTGGTGGGTAGTAGGCTACAAGAAAGGTTAAAGCCTTTAAGAACCATTATTAAAAATAAAACATTGAAAAAATTAAAGTTATAGGTCTATATCCACTGTCCTTCCTTTTTCTGAGATCTCTTCCTCCCAGAAAAACAGTCATGCTCTGTGAAACAACCCAGCCTCAGTGGGCATGTCCCACCAGGATATGAGTTATGCAAGATTGGCCTGAAAGATGAGTTTTCTCTGAGTCTGGATCAATCGGAGCAGGCTTTTTTGATCTGCCGTCTCCAAAGTTTTCCTTTATACCCTTAAGCAGAAACAGATCCTAAGCAAGGTTTGTGGCTTCAGTCACATCCAATACACAGCTTTTGGAGGAGGGAGGACTGGGGGGGGGGGGCTCTTCAGTCTGTCATCTCTGCCATTTGTCTGCACATAGGTTCCAACACTTACTGTGGAAACCACACATTTCCAAGCAAACCCATTTCTTTTTCAAACATGCTTGACTCTGCCTGCCTGTCTGCCTGCCTGCCTGCCTGTCTGTCTGTCTGTCTCACACACACACACACACACACACACACACACACACACACACACACACCTACACACTACAATTCCACTACAAATACTAACATTTCTGTAGGTGCCTTGTCAGTCAATGGTAGCCCATTTTGTTTCTGCAGCTCATTAGCTCTGAAGCCAGTGAGGCCGCCCAGCCCCCACCTCTTTTCCTCCATGGTCTGTCAGGCTTGGAAGATGAAGGAAGAGTAAGTTGACAGACATGGAAACCGGCCTGGCTCTGGCAAAAGCATCTGTTGGAAACTTGCTTTGTAATTTCCTGAACATTTAGGGTCAGAAGTGGGAGGACACCCCGAGATGGAAGAAAATTCTAGTTGCTTTGATGTGGGAGGTAAATAAGAAACACACAGACTTGAAAGAAGTACAGTGAGTGGGTTCTGAACTCAGGCTCAAGGATAAACGTTTCCCAAACACTCCTTGCCCAGAGCTTGAGAGCTAACTGCCTAAGAAAATTTACTTGGCCCAGATGGAACCACCTGTGGATGAGAAGGATGCTCAACATCCCAGCCCCCCAACAGAACTGGTCTCTGCAAAGATAGGATGCCTTGGAGACTGGGTAACACATTATCTTCATGTCTTTGACCATTTTTTATTGGTTTTATTCTCCAGAATGTTTTCAGTTCTTGGAGCAGTGCCTGACGCACAGTAGGTGGTCAGCAAGTATTTGCTGAGTGAAAGACAGGTTGTGGTCTCCATACACAGCTCTGTCTGAACCTCCTGTCACTTTGTTGACTGCATAAATGATGCGTAGAGGTAAGAAAGCTAGAGGGACCTTGGTCCCTGTGATGATTTGTAGGTGCTTGGCCCAGGGAGTGGCCCTATTAGAAGGTGTGGATCCTGTTGGAGTAGGTGTGGCCTCATTGGTGTAGATGTGTCACTGTGGGCGAGGGGCTTAAGACCCTCACCCTAGCTGCCTGGAAGTCAGTCTTCCACTAGCAGCCTTCAGATGAAGATGTAGAACTCTCAGCTCCTCCTGCACCATACCAGCCTGGATGCTGCCATGCTCCTGCCTTGATGATAAAGGACTGAATCTCTGAACCTGTAAGCCAGCCCCAATTGAATGTTGTCTTTATAAGACGGGCCTTAGTCGTGTTGTCTATTCATAGCAGTAAAACCCTAACTAAGACAGTCTCTAATCAGAATTGGAAAGAAAGTCTAGGGAAGCTGGGAGAGAATCAATATGGATGTATGTGGCAGTAGGAAAGCTTCAGGGTCCTGGGAGACCCAAAGAAAGTGACAGTAGTGTACAACCCTTGGTTTGAGCATCACCTTCAAAGCACTAATGATTTCTCGCTTCCTTGGCTTTAAAGCCAAAGCTTTTATCCCAAGATAAACGGTCTCCACTCCCTTTCCTTTTCACCTTTGCTGCAGGTCATCTCTTCTTTGTCTACCCTGCTCCCCCACGTTCTCCTTGAGGACTAAGAAGTAAGGCATGCTTTTCAGGAGACGCATTTGCTAAGCTCTTCCCTATCAGGGTCATACGTTCCTAGCTCTCACGGGCTGGAATGCCACTACAACAAGTTTTTTTTCTGGGGACCCCAACTGTATATCTTCATAAAGCATGTGGTGTCTGCATAAAGCAAAATGCATTCTGGGCTCTGTGTGGCTGGGCCCTTGGAGTCACTGGGAGAATTTGGCAAATGCATTTTGTCAAACTTGTCAGCACTAATGGCCCCGTGTTCATGACCAGGAGGGCCTTTTTCTTTCAGATTATAAGTGAGGTCACAGAGAGCTATCTACCTCAGAATGACCTGGTTTGTCACTCTGTCTCTGAAGCACGAATAGCATTATGTTATGCATTAGCAAAGGGTTTGATTCCTTTAGCGAGAGAAAGATATGAAAATGTAAAGACAGCTTGCCAATCAGAAGCTCTCTCAGCCCAGGCAGTGTGGGTACCTCCAGGGTGGAATGTCCTTGCCTTTGGTGCTAAAACAATTCTGTGGGGAGATAGCAGGTGAAGCTGAGTGCAAGAGACAAAAGCAGGGAGAAAAGAGAGTGTGCCAGAAGAACTGGGGTGTAGCTCACTTGGTAGTTCAGTGGCTAGAGTGCTTGCCTAGGCTACAGAAAGCCTGAGGTTTTGTTCCCCAACATAAACTTGACCTGATGGTACATAGCTGTCACTCCAGAAGTGAAAGCTGGAGGATGTGGAATTTGAGGACATCCTCTGTTACACAGTGAGGCTACACAAAGGCTAGCCTGTGATACATGAGACTGTGCCTATAAATATGAAAGTGAATGAATAAACAAATAAATATAAACCATTGTCTTGCAAATAAATAAATATACGAATAAAGACTCCCTCCATTAAAAAAAGAATTTGCAAGAGTAGAAAGAAGGAGATGCTGTAACATGGTGCTGTTTCATCTCTCTTAGTTATCGCATCATTTCCCTGGCTCTGAAGACACCTGCCACTGCCACTAGGCAAGCTTTGTTCTTCACACTTGAAGAGAACTCTCAGTGGCTAGTAGCTATTCTCTTTATGGGAATGTTTCTGAGATTTAGGTATGAACCTCACTGGATTTGGAGGCTCCATTCAGTATGAGGGAACCCAACATGCAAAAGCAAAGGGACAAAGAGTTGTGGGGCCCTCGCCAAAGCCAAGTATCCCCAAAGCTCAATCAGGTCCTCTTTCTGAGGGTTTGTTTTAAGTAAAATCTTGACCACTATGAACTCTAGGGACTATATTAACAACCAACCTGTCAACACATACTGATACCACTGATACTGTATTGGTCTAAGATCTTGAGAGTTAACACCTGCCCCGCAAATGCCTGGCATTGTTATTCAAGAGATAAGGAAGCTTCATCCCTTTTGGCTAGCTTCTATAGTACTGAAAGGGGCTCTACACACCTGCTGAGGAGGCATACAGCCAACAGCCTTTCCAAACGATGAGCCTTGTGAGCTATAATAACTGGCCTGACAAGACATGCCCACAGCTCCAATAATGGTGTGAACATCATGAGAGGAACCAGCCACTTTCTGATTGGATTTAAGACCCATTCTATAAGATGAAACTCATACCTGGGCACCATTATCAGGCCAAGAACCTGTGTTTAGACAAGTAATAGGCTCTGATAGAGAAGAACTACTATTATTCTACTAAATGGACACAATATTAAACCAACTCCTAATGACTTATCACTACACTCATAGATTATTATATCTATAAACCCTCATTAGAAAAGTTCCTTTCTTTCTCTCTCTCTCTCTTTCTCTCTTTCTTTCTTTCTTTCTTTCTTTCTTTCTTTTTTTTTTTTGTAGTAGATGGTGGTTAACACAGAGACTCATGACTGGTCACAGTTCTCAGGATAAGAGCAATTGAGGTGCTCACGCCTAAACTGGACATCCGTGTTACATTCTTCCTCCCAGGGTTCAAGGGTCACCATGAAAGAGGGAACAGGGAGGCTGTAAGAGTGACATAGGCTTTGGATGAATAGGTTGAAATAGTGTTTTCTAGACACAACAAAACAGTTACACATCTGAACCCACAGCGATTGTGACCCAAGACAGAAAAAAACAAAACAAAACAACAACAACAACAAAAAGCTCTGCATGGAATGGGGTGGGTGTAAAGTCCCATCCCTAGCTGAGGAGGTATTGGTGATTCATGGCTGCTTGATAAAGAGTTAGTTCCTGGGCTGGAGAGATGGCTCAATGGTTAAGAGCACTGACTGCTCTTCCGAAGGTCCTGAGTTCAAATCCCAGCAACCACATGGTGGCTCACAACCATCTGTAATGAGATCTGACCCCCTCTTCTGGAGTGTCTGAAGACAGCTACAGTGTACTTATATATAAAAAAATAAATAAATCTTTTTAAAAAAGTTAGTTCCCTTTAAGGGAGTGACCTCTGGTAGGTTGAACATGTTCCAGGGAGTGACCACAAAGAGTATATAGATTGAACAAACTGGACTCAATGGGTTACTTCTTTTTTTGAGACAGGGTTTCTCTGTGAAACCTGGCTGTCCTGGAACTCACTCTGTAGACCAGGCTGGCCTCAAACTCAGAAATCCACCTGCCTCTGCCTCCCAAGTACTGGGATTAATGGCGTGCGCCACCACCACCCGGCTATATTTTTAAAATAGAAATATAATAAAACAAATCCCTTCTTTCCTATGTTGTTCTTGTCAGATGTTTTGTGACAACAATGAAACAATAAGTAATATGGAGAGTAGAGTTTTTGAGCCAAAAGTTCCATTATGGATTGTAGTCACTCTGCAGACTTGTTGTTACAGCAGAAAACATATAGTATACTACATATTCTGTATGATTATCTTATGACCTGAGCTTTGCCCTTGTCCTGCACATAGTTCCCAGGTCCGGAGACCTGTTTCGGAAACCCCGTTATGCCCACAGGTGCACCAGGACGGGGCTCTCCTACCTTGTGTATCTTCTTGTGGTTCTACTTTTCTGAGGGAAAGTCCTTCCTCTGCAGCCCCGCCATCTCCTGCCTCCTCAGTTCTGCTCCCAGGACTCCAGACACCCTCCTTGTCTTGCAGCATCTGACCATGGAGTGAGTGGTGGCCCTCTGGAAGCTCTTCATGTTTTTTGTTCTCCCTTTTCCTCTCATGAGTAACCCTGAACGTGGAGAGAAGCACAAGTCTACCATTAGGTTCCAAATGACTCAGTGACCTATAAACGACTCAGCTGGTGTGTGGCCAAGTGAGGAAGAGATTGAACTGGGACCTCCAACCTCATGAAAAGTTGTTTAATGTGGACAGAGAAGAAACTGATAATGCCGGCTGATTCTTGAAGAAGACAGAGCTGGGAGAAGGTTAGTAATCCTCAGAAGTGACACTGGCTATGACAGCTTTTTAGTTATGTTTCTTATGGCTATATCCAAAAATCTGACAAGAAGTAATTAGGAAGAAAAATTTATTCTGGTTTGCAGTTTGAAAGCAGGCAGTCCAGGACAGTGGGGAACCATGGCAGCGGGAATGGGAGGCTGGCCGGTCACACTGCACCAGTCCTCAGGAAGTAAAAAGTGAACAGGAAGCCGAGTGGGGCCATGTAACCCCCAGGCCCACCCCAATGACCCACTTCCTCCAATGAGGTTCCATCTAAAGATTCCACAACCTCAAACATCCTCCAAGCATTTAAACTCTCGAGTTCTTGGGGGGGGGGGAGCATTTCATATTTAAATCAGAGAAATTTTCTGATCTGGGATGCTCCTCCAGACCCCATGTGTTGAAGATATCTAACTTGTGGTACTTCAGAGGAGTCATAGAGATGTTTGTGGGGCCTGTGTGCCTTTGAGGGGTGTAGTCTGCCTCTGACCGGTCCGCTCTCTTCTCTTTCTGCCTTCTGATGAAGAGATGAGCAGCATTGTACTTCTTCCTGCTCTCACCGTGACAATCTCACAGTTCATCTCAGGCTCAGAGACAGTGGCACCAGCACACTCAACACTGAAGCTGTGAATAGAAATAAACCTTCCTCTCCTTAAAGTTGATTTCTTCCGGTATTTTGTCACAGCCATGGAACACTAACCTATCAAGTTGTTTCATTTTTGTGGACTGAAGACATCTTCCTCCACGTTAAACTATTTGTGCATATTTTTAGGATCTTCCAACACGGTCTTCAGTGACTCCCAAGCACCTGCTATCTCACTCAGCTAAGATCACCCTGTCTTTCCTGATCCAAGTCTGCTCATGCCTCTCCGTTGCTCCCTCATCAGTGATGTTTCAGGCTCCAGAGTCTTGGTGACTTGGCCCAAGTTTCTCCCTCTGTCCATAATACAGCTGTTTCCTTCCTTGTGCCCACTCCTCTCCTGTCCTCCTGGGAGTGTCTAGGGTCACTTCCTTGGTATCTTGTCCATGACACCTCCCCTTCCTATCTCCAGGGGCAGACCCATTTTTCCCCTGGTCATCACTTGTGAGTAAATTCAGTTTTATAACAACAAGCAACACTTTAATGTTCAGGCAGGTCACAGGTCTTTTATCTCTTTTATAAGATGATAGGTTCCATGAGGCCCTGGGTTCTGGCTACTGTGAGCACAGGTATTTCTCTGTCATGTAGCACTGTGCCTGGCATGAGGTGAACAAACTCTATTTCATGGGCAGATGGGAGCACATTGGGGGAGGGTAGAGAGATATAGAAATAAATGATTCAAAATATTAACTACAGGGGAGGGAGAGTTGAGGTGTGCCTCTGTGTGTATGTGTGTGTGTGTATGTGTGTAAGGGGGGGTGGGAGAGAGAGAGAGACACACACACACACACACACACAGAGAAAGAGAGAGAGAGAGAGAG
>NW_022196911.1:106078842-106100971 GCF_008632895.1 Mastomys coucha
AGAGAGAGAGAGAGAGAGAGAGAGAGAGAGGTACACATTACTACATTTAGTATTTGGAGTATACTAGGTAATTCCTCACCACTGAGCTATACTCCCCTTCCACCACCACCCCATGTAGCCTCAGCTGGCTTCATCCTCACTATGAAGGTCAGGATAGCCTCAAACTTCCAAGCCTCTTGAGTGCTAGGATTACATATATGTGCTACCACATCCATGTATTCCATGTATGTGGTGCTAGGAACTAAACCCAGGGTTTTGTGTGTTTATGTAAGTGTGTGTGTGTGTGTGTGTGTGTGTGTGTATTAGGCAAGCATTCTATTAATGGAGCCATATTCCCAACCCCAACCCCAACCCCAACCCCAACCCCAACCTGCCTTTTTAATCCTTATTTTCATTTTGGTACAGGGTCTTGGTAACTTAACAAGGCAATTGAACTTGGAATCATTTTCCTTCAGTCTCCTGAGTGGCTCAGATTATAGGCCTGCACCACCAGGCCTGGCTTGCATTGTGTTATTTTGATCTATCCCAAATCCACAGTCATGACCAGAAAATCAAAGGGATGCCTTTCTATCTGTGAAGATCCGGGATTGGTTAAAGGTGCCTTGGGATTGAGTCAGAGTATTTTAGTCCTGGCTAAAGGTGTCCTGTGATTGAATCAAGCTGGCTTGGGATTGGTTAAGGGTATTCTAGGGTGGGGTCAGGCTAGCCTAGGATTAGTACGTAAATTTTTAGGGTTGATTCAGGGTTCCATAATTGGGCCAAGGCGCAGAACTTTTCTTCGGTATTATAAGTTTAGTCCATCTGCAGGAGAACTGAGTGATAATATTATCTACTGGTTTTAATTATTTGCTTTTCTGCCCAAACCAAAGAAACTAAGTTTGAACACCATTGTCTTAGATGTGGTCATTAGAATTTAGACATAACAGACTCCTGGATGACCCCTCTTGTCCTCATCTGTCTCTAAACTATCCATACTGTTAGTGGACAGACAACAGGACATTTTCTTCCAGCATCCAGATGTAAAAAGCTGTACCATTTTCTGTTTATGGGTTTGGACTTGATTTCTGATGTTGTGGTTTCCAAAGCCTACATTCCCTTCTGATGTGTCTCTTGCTTCTTTCCAAAGACCCAACTTAAATAATCCCCTGTATACACAGTGGCGGGAAGCTAGGGAGTTTGTTTTTTTTTTTTCAAAGGAAAACAAAATTGTTAAGCTTAGGAAAACATCTGCACTGTGTCCACTTGCTGGATTCCTCAACATTTCTAGCAAGCTGTGACACTTGAACTGACGAGCCTGAAGCATATTTTGGCACATTAAGGAAATCTATACTCGATAAATACGTGATTATGTATTTCTCCAGGGACCTCCTCTAAAAGTGCTCCTCACACCTGGCCATGAGTCTTGTTTACAAAGTTACATCGAGGCTTTGGCAATTTACCTTATTAGGCACATATGTAAATATATCTGAGCCCACAGGACTCAATTAAGCCAGGCCTTGTCAAGAGGAATGGAGTCATTCCGGGGCTGCTGGGGAGCTGGGATGCTTTTCCACAGAACGGCTTCTGACACCTAAAAATTATTCTCATAAGGTACTGATGAAAAATAATGATTTTTAAAAGGCCCCAGAATCTAGTACCTAACAGGATGTGGCCAGATTTCTTCTCCCTGAAATTAAACATGTTTATTACCACCCCTTCAGTGCAGTCAGAAAACATATTCGGCAATCTTAACAAGTTTTTAGAAAATTATTATTAGTATAAGTTGATGTGGTGCTTGCTTGTACATGGTACATACAAAGTACTGGTATTTCTTTCTTCCCCGCCCCCCCCACTAATATATGTTTTATTGAAGGGGGAACATGTTGTTCATTGGCTTTATGCAGCAATATTTATTTTATTTATTTTTTGGTATCTCTTCTGCCATCCACCGGACTCCCCACCCCCGCCCCATCCCGCTCCAGGATCTACGCTACTTGATAACAGTCCAGCAGGATCAAGTCAGTAAAGAAATCAGGAAGGTAACTGTAGTTTATGGAAGGTGCCAGAAAGAAATACAGGAGATGCTGAGGGAGCAGCTGAAATTAGATGGTCGTAAAAGGCCCTTTGGCAACAGAATTTAGAGCAGAAACCCTGGGGCCCATGGCAGCCACCCAGATGGAGACCAGGCTTCGCAAAGTGTGCACAGGAGAAACAAAATCTTTGCAGCAGAGTTGAAGAGTATCTGAGGACTAGAGAGGAGCCGCTGTGGTCAGAGTGGCTGAGATGGGAAGCAGCACATGAAAAAGGCCAAAGAAAAGCCCCAGCTGGGTACAAGGCCTCATGGGTAATAACTATGATTTCAGATTGTAGTCTGAAAGCGACGGAAACCAAGGGAAAGTGCCATGATGGAATTTGCATTTCATGGAAAGTTAATCTGGCTGACCTTTGAGGAACAGATTGAAGAGGAAAAAGATGAAATAGGGAGGGAGGGAGGAGGTGGGGAGGATGCGGTAGAGTGCACAGGACCAGTGTCACTGGAGGTGGAGAAAAGAGGATGGATTCTGGAGACAGGACTGATGAGAGTCTCTGATGCATCGGATTGAGGGGATTGAGAGAGGCTAGTGGACTTCTTTACACATGAATATTTTTGGATGTATGTTCTGGTGCACAAGTCTTTACCTATGCATGTATGTATAGAAGCCAGAGTACAACCTCCTTTGCCATACTCAGGAACTCCACCCACTTCCTTTGAGACACGGTCTCTCCTTGCCTGAAAACTTGCCAGTTTAAGCTAGACTGGCTGACTACTGAGTCCTAGAGAATCCTCCTGTTTTGAATTCTCCAGTGTTGTGATTGCAGGCAAATGTCACTATGCCCATCAATTTGGGATGGGAGCATTGTGCACTTTGGAGGGCTGTGTGTGTGTGTGTGTGTGTGTGTGTGTATGTGTGTTCTGGTGACCACACTCAGGCCTTCATGCTACCAAGGTAAGCACTTGACTCAATGAGCCACCTCCCCAGCCCGATGGCTAGTGCTTGGAGACAGGTAGTGGGAATTGTTGGCATCACTGGCTGATGGAGAACTATTAAGGAGAGTTTTCATAGGAAGCTTGGGGAGAAGACATGGAAGCTCATAAATTGGGGAAACCCATTGCTCGTGCTGTGGGGAAATGAGACCTTTTGGCTACACATCATCTGAATGCCAAGTCTTGTCATTTATTGTTGTAACTCTCAAAACCACGCTAGAAATATTTGAATAACAGGTCCCAGAGCTTGAGACACCTAGTCTGGGGCATGGGAGGTGAATCAAAGACCGACAATACATTTTGCAAATGATATAACAGGTGGAAGTGTGCAATTGTAGGTTTCTCTTTCTTGCAGCTTGACTGGTCAGAACTTGTTACTGCTTTTGAACTAACAGGGCTCGAGGACAATGCAGGTACCGGGAGAGTAACAGTGCTGAAAGGGATGGCCAGAGCATCTAGAGAGAGCAAGGATGATTCAGAAGGGAAGAAAAGGAGTCAGCAAGATGGCTGGCGTGGAAAGGAGCTTGCCGCTGAATCTGAGGGCCTGACCTTGATCCCTGGGAGCCATATGATGGAAGGAGAGAACAGACTTTCTCCCTCTCTCCCCCCCTTCCTCTCTCCCTCCACCTCCCTCTCCCTCCTTCTCTCTCCCTCTCCCTCCCTGCCTCTCTCTCTCTCTTTCTCTCACCAAATAATAAGTAATAAAAGGTAATAAATAAAAGGCAGAGAGTGCTTGATATCCATAGATGGCACAACTTACTTATTTAGCATTGTTCTCGGCATTTGAGGATACATAGCTCAGAGTTTTAAAATAACCTACCCTTTACAGTGAAATTTTCCTTTATAAACCAAGTATTTTTACAGAAAGCCTCTATAGCATAATTCAGCAGAGCTGCCTTCCTATTAAATGTCACTGGTCTGTTTGCTCTCCCGCCAGCCTGTCCACTTCCAAGGACACAGTGTCCTGCGCTCGGCTTTGCTTATCTCTGCTTCTGTTTGCTCTTCTGATGGAGTTCATGGTGCTTTTAGGAAGCGTAATATTTGGATGGTTGGTTAGCAGGCGACAGGGCAGAATGCATAATTTTGAGGTGTACAGAGGGCAAGGCCCCTGACCTGGAAGAATGGATTGTTGCAGGAGCTTCTGTTTTGTGCATCTAGGATCTCGGCGCTGTGCAGGGCCCAGCTCTCTGGAATTGGTATAATGCACTTAAGTGTTGGAGTGAGAGAGAAGCCTGCGTTCAGTGCTTAGCTCCACTGTCTCTTAGCTCCACAAGTCTCTGCTTGTGACTTCATGTCTCTGAACCCTGCGTTGCCATCAGTAAAGTGTGGATAATTAGAGATATGCAAATTGCAGGAATGTTGAGAAGTTGGGAAGGGTAATCGATATAACTCATGTAAAGCGCTTAGCACACTATTTAAATCATGCTGGGAAGCACCAAGCCTAGTCTGTCCATCATATTATCATACTTGAGCTTGCAAACATGGCTGCCAGTTGACAGGAAATACATTCTGGGTTTGGAACCCTGGAAGGGCTATTGGTAGTCCTGATGTCACGAGTGGAGGGTGTTAAAGTGATAAGGAAGTCTCTCTACTGTAGTCAGCAATGGTTGTAAACTGGAAACTCCTGGTACCTTGTACTCATATAGCTTTCAAATTCAATTAAAAAATTAAAATTAAACTATTAAGGGTGGATGGGCATGGATAGGTGGGTATATTACAGGCACGGATGAAGCATGCTTGTAATACTGTCACCCAGGAGAGTCAGGAGGGTTGAGGCAGGAGTATCCTGAGTTTGAAGCTTATCATGGGCTGTTTGGAGAGCTGCTATCATGGGAATGGGGGAGGGAGATAATTTAGTTGGTAAAGTGCTTGTCTTGCAAGCCCGAGAGGACCTGGGTTTGATACCTGAAGGTCACTGGTCAGCCACCCTACCCTACTTGGCAAGTTATAGGCTAGTGTTTTATAAATCAAGATACATGGTATCTGAAAAATGATACTAGAGATTTCTCTGTGACCTCCAAAGGTACATAAACACATGAGGATACAATTGTCATGCACACACATGCATACACACACATCATATAGATAAAGAAAAACTTCAGTGGCCAAAATGGGCCCTTCCTTATACAGACTAGACTATTAGAACCAAGACGAGCCAGGCACCCATCTCAGGTGGCCATGCGCAGCCATGACTTTGAAGGCCATCTTTCCCCATGTTTCTCTTCCTTCTCTAGCTTCGTGCCTGGCTCAGACAACTTGGTTTCAATCTTAGACCTTTAACTAGTTCATAAGCATATTCTTTTGTCATCTCCTTGGCTCCTGTGCTTTTTAAGCCTCAGCTGGCCTATTTGTCACCTGGGGATGGTAATATTGTTTACCACCAGAAGGGTCTTAGGAAGATAAAGTAACACTGACACGAACAGATTGTCCAGGAGGGACAGAGACTAACTACTGTTACCACCAGAAAGCCTGGCTAAGTGGTGGGCATCAAAGTGACCTTCCTAAAAACAGAGTTATCGTGAGTTCTTGGAGAAGTGGAGAGAAGGACATACATCCTCTTGGAGGAGGCGGCCCATGATGGCTGCATCGCCTAGGCAACACAGAGGGAGGTACTGATGACTTGATGAGTTAGGAAGTGGTTTCTGAAAGATCTCCTGATGGTTCAGTAGGGTAAGAGAACGAGGAATTAAGAATGTTTCCTAGGGCTCCAGAGATGGTGCAGTTGCCATGAGGTAGGAGGGTCTGAATTCGGATCATCCTTGTAATCCTACAGATGGAGACAAGTGGATTCCCAGAGCTCACTAGCCAACCTACCCTCAGTGGATTTGATGCAGGGTTCAGTGAGAAACTCTGTCTTATAAAATAAGGTAGAGAACAAGGAACTCAAGAAGAAGGAAGACCAAAAGGTAGATATTTCATTCCTTCTTAAAAGGGGGAACCAAATACCCACGGGAGGAGTTGCCGAGATTAACTATGGAGCAGAGACTGAAGGAAGGGTAAGCCAGCCTAAATATAGCTATCTCCTGAGAGGCTCTGACAGTATCTGACTGACACAGATGTAGAGGCTCACAGCCATCCATCGAACTGAGTGCAGGGTCCCCAGTGAAGGAATTAGAGAAAAGACCAATAGACCTGAGGGGTTTGTAGCCCCTTAGGACAAACAACAACATGAACTAACTAGTACCCTCGGAGCTCCCAGGGTCTCAACCACCAACCAAGGACTGCACATAGAGGGGTCTGATTGTTCAAGCAGCATGTGTATGGTAGAGGATTGCAAAATCGATCATCAATAGGAGGAGAGGACCTCGGCCCTGTGAAGGTTCTGTGCCCCAGTGTAGGGGAATGCCAGGGCCAGAAAGTGGGAGAGGGCGGGGTGGCAGGCATGGGGAGGGGGGAGGCAACAGGGGTTTGTTTTTGTTTGTTTTTTTGTTTTTTGGAGGGGAAACTGGGAATGGAGAAATTCGCATATAAATAAAGAAATAAAAAAAAATAAGGTAGAGAGAATTAAAATACAAGAGGGGACATCTGACATTGGCTTCTGGCCTCCACATGCACATATGTATGCATGCATCTCCCTGCATGTTGACACAGAAATAAAACTGTACCCATGAATACACCACAGCACACATATATGCAATGAACTCCACAGTACTGGCTAAGTACACGGACTGCTATTTGCTGAGATCTGTAGGGTCATTTTAAAATGTGATCTAAACCCCAGATAATTCTCTCCACATCCAAGAATTCTGCAAGCAGAGGCTGAAACGACTGTGGGTTGAAAGGCTTCTGAGGGAAGGATGGATAGTCCTGCACATGCATAGGTCCTGCACATGCATAGGTCCTGCACATGCATAGGTCCTGCACATGCATAGGTCCTGCACATGCATAGGTCCTGCACATGGGTAGGTCCTACACATGCATAGGTCCTGCACATGGGTAGGTCCTGCACATGCATAGGTCCTGCACATGCGTAGGTCCTGCACATGCATAGGTCCTGCACATGGGTAGGTCCTGCACATGGGTAGGTCCTGTACATGCATAGGTCCTGCACATGGGTAGGTCCTGCACATGGGTAGGTCCTGCACATGGGTAGGTCCTGCACATGCATAGGTCCTGCACATGCGTAGGTTCTGCACATGCGTAGGTTCTGCACATGGGCTGACTTACTTTCCGTGCCCTCATCACCTAAACAATGCAGCATAACAGTAATTTTCTTTGTATCAGGACAACTGCATATGCAGAGTTGGCATGCAAGTGCTACAGTGTTTCCCCATTTTTAAATCAATTCTTTGATGATTTCATGTGTTTACAATATGTTTTGTTCATATCAACTCCCCTATCCCCCTGCCCCCAGTTCAACATGCAGATGTCCTACTTCAGGACTGTTCTTCATGGTCCACTGAATCCAATCCCTACTGTCCTTGTGTGCATGGGTGTTGGTTAACCTACTGGAACATGGGCAACATTCCAACAAACACCAGTTCCCTGAGGAAAACTGACTGACTCTCTCTTAGCAGCCTTCAACTGCCAAAGCATCTCAGCTAGGGCTGGAACTTCCCGCTCCCATCAATGTTAGAACGTTGGTGGGTTTGATCTTATACAGATCTTATGCCAGTAGCAAGGGCTGCTGTGAGCCGGTGATTACAATGGCTCAGATGGCATCAATTATCCTCTTTTAAGTAAATGAGAAGTAATGATGTGTCCAAAGACATTGAAAAGATTAGGATGGCCAATGTAGGAAGTAAAAAAAAAAAAGGGAATCAAGTCTAATGTTCTAAATCTCAAGATGGTATTTAGAATCCACAGCAAGATATCGTTCCAGAAATAAGCCTCTATGGAGAAAGAACATGGTTTTCCAAACATCTAGAGTATTTAAAAAGAATATGTAAGGAGTCCAGCTAGATCCTGCAGGATCAACGTTACTGTACAGAACAAGCAGAGAAAACAACTGATGGAAATTTCTAGTAGAGAGGAAGAAGAAATGGAAAATATTGGCAAGGGAGGAGAGAGGAGGGAAGAGGGAGGAGGGAGGACGCACAGAGACTTTGAGAGGGTACAACTGGTCTTTGAAGAATGGGTATGAGCTTCCTTCCTCTATCACCCTTAAGCAAACTTGGGACAGAGATTGATGATACATTAAAATCTCAAGAACCTTCAAGATGGTGTGAGGAAGAGTCAATCTTTCCTGGCATCTCCACTATGTCCACCATGGCTGAGAAGGGTTCCTCATGGTCTGGATCGCCTTCTGTCTCCATTAGAGGTCACCCATGTGCTGAGGACAGTAGTCTTGGCACAGGCTCAGGACCAGGGCAATGAAGCAAGAGGGCACAGAGAGCAAAGGTCTGGGTGATGTGAAGGCCACAGGGACCTTGGGCTTCAGCAGCAGACGACAGCATGGCATTCCACAAAGAAAAACAGGATCAGCTAAACTCCAGCAAACACTAGTCAGATGCTTAGGGACAAGGGCAATCTTCAGCCAGGGACACCAAAGGCTCCAAGGACCTTTGGAACAGGACATTTCTACTGTCTTCTTCACCTGGTAGAGTAGGAAGCTTGCAGTCTTTTCTCAGTGACTGGTTGTATCTACCCAGAATTGCTCTCCCTCCTTCCCTGCTAAGCAATGCTTTCTAGTTCCTTTCCCTATCCTCTGGAAACTTCCTTTAGTTGTTTTTTTTTTCTCTGCCTATGTTTAGAAAAGTGAAATGGGCAAAGGGATTCCTGAGAGGGAAAGCTTCATTCTTTAAATTTAGTAGCTATTTTCTCAATGAAGTTTGAGTTTATGTAAGAGTGACCTGTTATGATATAACAGGAGCATCATAATTAAACCTCCATTGATGATTTCCATTCTTCTCCACCATTTGACAATTTCCAATCTTCTCCACCATTAGAATGGATGGAGGCTCCAAAAGAAGAGAGTAATGACTTATAAGAAAATAATGAACCAGGTATTATAGCACATGTCTTAAATCCCAGTGTTTATGAGACAGAGGCAGGAGCTGTTTGTTCTAGGCCTGTCTGCTCTACATCGTGAATTCTAGGCCAGATGAAACTATTAGAGAGACCTTATCTAAAACGCAATTATAATGAACTTCATCTTCTTAGGGAAATGTATGAGTGTTTTATGTAAATTTTAATTCCATTTTTGGATTTTCTCACAAGACTAATCCTTACCTGGACCTTCATTTTGACCCATGGAGTCAATATAATAGGTGAGGCAGGCAGCTTTTGTTGAACATAATCACTACTTCTTCTTATGAAGAAATTTTCAGTACAATGGCACGAAAGGAAATTAATACAAAGAGATAAATACCTATCCACAAAACAAAAGCGTCCTTTCAATGTGTCCTCTCTGTGTTAAAAATTATTGGTTGACTGACTGACCTAAACTTCTGCCTAAGGAAGTCTGTGGTACCCATCTTTTGCTCACCCTTGTTAACACAAAGCCAAAGAGAGAGATGAGCAATTACCTGGTGCTGTCATGTGACATCAAGCTCTGGCTCGTCTGGGTGCTCTTGCAATTATTAAAATGGGTCATTCTCAAGATGGTGTCCAGACTCAACAGTGTTGGCAGGGGTTTTGCTATTTCTTTCCTTCTTAGCCGTTGCCTTTATACGAAACCCCAGGATTTGTGGAGATTGCTTTCCATCCTTTCTCTGGCATCCTAGATCCTGACTCTCAGGCTCTAGACTCCTTTGGAATGTTAACATTGTGATGTTATGGAAAGGGTGCTGGCAATGTCATCCCTAGGGTTCCGCAGAACGGGCACTAGAGGATAGATGTTAGCTCTGTGTGATCTCTGCACATTTCCCCTGCCATATTCTGTAGCCCGTGACACTTGAGGGAAGAAGGACTTCCCTCGGTCGACTGAAGAGTGGGTGTGGCACAAACACACTGATCTGCTTTTGTTTTCATTCTTCTGATTTGGAGGCATCTGAAGTTTTAAAGATCGCTTTCTTTCACTTAGAACTCTGTCCACATCTGAGAGGAGGGGAGGTCCCTGTGCCAGCAGCAGCAGCAATCAGAGTTGATGTGCACTTTGGTTGGAGAAACCACTACCTAGCTTTCACTATGCTACCTGAGATGACCACGTGAATCAAATCAAATGTGCTTTGTTCATAATTTTCATCATGCTTTCCTTTCTTGCCCATAAAGAGTTGAGTCTTTTCCCCTCCCCTCCTCTCCTCTCTTCTCCCTTCTTCCCTCCCCTCCTCTCCTCTCCCCTCTTCTCTCAACACCTTCTCTTTTAGAAGGCCATGCATCTTCTTCCTCTTTCTACTGTCTCTTCTCTCTCTCTCTAGAATTCAATTCCGATTTTGATCCATATTACGATCAGATTATACTCTATGTGGCTTTAAATATATTCATTGGAACATCCTTTATAGCCTGGAATGTCCTCAGTCTTTGATAATCTCCGGGACAATCAGAAAGAATGTAGATTATGCTAAGAGTAGACAGAAGCTTCTAGAGATGTGAACACGATCAAGTTGACTTCCACCACCATTATTATTTTTTTGATGACTCAATCAATTTTCAATAGTTTGATATTAACATCATACTTAAAAACACCCACACTTTTATACTTTTTTTTTGGTTGGCTTTTGATTTTAACACATTGCTGTTTAGTAGACAAAAACCAAACAGACACAAAATCAAATGCTGGCCTGGCTATGTTTCAAACCAATGTTTTAAGCCTATGCTATTGATGTTTCTTGGCTCAAATTTGTTAGTTTTCTGATATACTTTGCAATAGCTTTCCATCTCACTAAATAATGTTACAGACTGAAATTTATTTAACCTGAACTACTATGATTAAAGTGTCTTAATTTTTGTTAGCATTTTAAAAATATAGTTTATGTTTCTTTGTTCTGATTTTTTTTTGGATTGATGTTTTGTTTTTCTGGGGTTTTGTTTTGTTTTGTTTTTGTGCTTTGCATCAATTCTTTATTCCCACCTCTCTTTACAGTAAGCCAATTCTCTTCAGTGTGTTTCCTTTCTTACACTATTCTTTTAGAAGTTACTTATTCTATTTAATAAGCATTTCAGTGGGTAACTTATTTTAACATGCTAAACTATCACCCTGCCACCTAAACTCCATCTTGGCTCTTCCCTCAGGTTTATTAGGAGCCTAAATTTTGAGCATGTTAATGTCAAGGAAGTGTTTTGGTTAAATCAATGTCTACTTAGTTTAATTTTTTTCCCTCAAGTCATTATCATTGCTTGTTATAACAATTGTCATAATAGTTTTTATCAATCTGACACAAACCTAGACACACGTGGGAAAAGGGAATTTTAGTTGAGGAGTTGTCTCCACCAGATTTGTCTACGGTCATATCTGTGGGTATCGTTTTCTTGATTGTTAAGTGATGTAGAAGGGCCCAGCCCACTGTAGGCAGTGCCATTCCTAGGCAGGTGGACCTAGGATGTATGTAAGGAAGGTAGTCGGGAAAGCCAGAATAAGCAATTTAGTAAGCAGTATTTCTCTGTGGTTTCTGCTTCGAGATCCTGCCTTAAGCTCTTTACCCTGGCTTGCCTCTTGTCTGGATGATAGACTGTAACCTGTAAGATGTAATAAACCCTTTCCTCCTCAAGTTCCTTTTGGTTGTGGTGTTTATCACAGCAACAGAGAGCAAACTAGAACAACCATATAGTTAACATATTAGAAGTGTATTTTTGGACCTCATTTTGACTTCACTCTGATTGTAACCCAGTTCGTAAACAAAATCACACAGATAGAAAAGAATGCTCCAACAACCTCGTAAATATCTGAGGGAAGCCATGAATGTGAAATTCCGCAAGCCAAGAGCATCTCTATGGATTCAGGCCAAAAGATTAAGAACCTCTAAAGCTTGTAACACGTTTTCTTCTACTTTATATGTTTGTTCATTAAGAAAAACTCCATGTAACACTAAGACACTATAATATGTTTTATTATTTATAATTTTTATTGCATTTGCATTCAGACAGTTAACAATATATTCCTTCTGACTATGTCACCTAGTATGCGTCCTGTCATATACTGTTGCTTTCAGCCAGTGGTTAGATTTATTTATCCTTTATTTAGAGATACTGTCTTACTGTATAGCTCAGGCTTGGCTACATTCCATAGCAGCAGTTACATTCAGATCCTGGACAGTAATCCAAATACTGGAGAAAACCGGCCAATAAGCAAAGTAAGATATTGTCATTGTTTTGTGTGTGTATGAGATAAAACTTGTGGAACATTAGTCATTTCGCTGAGCCTGGTTTGTTAAATCCCATCACCAAACACAATGCTCTTCCTTACTAGGCAAACACTAAAGAAAATATCAGTAAACATAGTTAACCTTAGGGACTTGGGCTTAAACAGTAAGCAAACAGTCAAAATGTTGTCAGTTAAAATCCTGAAGCCCACGCCTCTACCCTTATTCACATCTCCCAGGTGACAGAGAATGAAGCTTGATACAGGACCACCCTATCTGCTTCAGACTTCTCTCCCTGGTGTGCCCCTGCCCATTTCCTCTTGCCTGCCCCCTTCCCAGCCCTCAAGGCTCCTCGGTGGGAAGGAGTGAATCTCAAACACAAGCAAAAGTAGGGAGGTCTAGCAGTGTGTTGAAGACCTCCACAGGTCTGCCGCTGGCAGGCATTTGCAGCTTTTATTTCTGTAAGTCACTCACCTTCCCTTGTGTTTTGGTCTTTTCATCTTCATAATGGCTCCTCCCCAAGACGTGACCATGAAGGTTAAATAAGCTAACAGCTCAGGGACATAGAAAACTACAAACCGGTTGTCCAATAAACAGTAGCTATTATTCCAGGGTCAAGATCTTTTTGCTAGTTTGAAAGAATAGGTGGAAAGACAAAACAGAAAACACAATGTAAGTTAATTAAAATAGCATTTGTATTCATATATACTTTAAAAAGATGAATAGAATTTTCTAGCTTATGGCTTATTATATCATTATTGCTTTATTTTACCTTTTTCTAAAATGACTGTGTATTGCTTGTGTTTAAAGACATGCTGGAGCTGATCTGCTTGGGTGTTTTCTGTATGTGGATTCAAACAATCGGGCTATAATTGAGAGAGTCCACAGTGGAGGTTGTCCATCTTTCTGGCTACACATTGTTGGTAGAAAGCCAACCAGACAGGTAACCTTTGTCTAACAGAGAGCCTTTCCCAGAATTCTAAAGCTTCTTGGTGCTTAGAAAGGACTTCACAATTCTCAACAATGCCCAGGGTAGAATTTCATCAGAGAAAATCAGGTCATGTACCCAAAGCCCTTAGGGAACAAGCTATTTTGTATTCTATTTATTGGAGGAGGGAAGGAGAGTTGGATCAGAGTCCACAAGGAGTGGAAACCAGAAACTCTGCCTAATGGCATAAAGTATCCAGAACACCCTAGCCTGATCACCTGCCCCTCTGACACTTCTTGTCCTTCTTTAAAAACAAGGAACCGCGAAATTGCTCTTCCAACTTTAGGGGAAGTGAACATGGCAGATTTCCCGAGAAGCCCCCGTTTTATGCCATTGTTTCGGTTGGTAATTATTTATCTCTGTTCTCTTCATTTTCAAAAGCACTTCAGGTTGGAGAAAGCAACCCTATGGAATGCCTTTTGAAGTCTCATGTGACTTTTGACTACTGGTGGGTTAGATACTTCAGCTACATGCCAGACATAAGCTGTGCTGATGTGGCAACTGCAAACTGAGACATACATACTGAAGCAGGAAATAGTATCAAACTGACTCTTAATGGCATGCCATTATACTCACGTGTGGGAGATATACCATCTCTCAACTCTCACCTGAGAAGCATCTATTTGCAGTAGATAGCCTTTAACGCAGAGACCCACGACTGGTCACGGTGCTGAGCATAATTGTGGACTGCTCATCCTTAAATGAGCCTTCTCTACTGAATACTCTCCTCCCAAGACTCAGGGTCCATGGCAGACGAGGAGACATAAGGAGTTGAAGAGGCAGAGGTGGTAGATGACAGTAACGACATGGTGTTTTCTGGACACCGAAGGGCAGCTGTCCCTAGGAACTCACAGTGACCATGACAACACAGAAAAGTTCTGAGCAAGCCCAAGCCAGAGCAAACCCCAGCCTGAAGAGGGGAGATGGGAATGAATTCCTGCTCCTAGAAGAGGAGCTGTTCGCCATGGACGGCTGCCAGGAGAAGAGTTAAGTAATTTTTAAAGAGTGTAGGTCCTGGTAAGTTGATCACTCTCCAGTGAAAGGCCACACATGCAAAGATACATACGCAGCACAAACTGGACACACACACACACGAAGACACAAAGGAGAGTGGGTAGGGAAGGTGAGTGGGGTGGGTCTTCAAGAAGCAGGGGTCGGGGAGAGGGCAATTACGATGAAAACGCAATGCTTGAAATTCTCAAAGAACTAATAAGGTAACAACAAGAGTAAAACACTGAAGCAGGGGCTGGAAGATGGTTTAGAGAACACGGGGACCCCATCTCAGATCTTCAGCACCCAGCATGCACCTAAGATCCCAGTGTTGGCTGAGGTAAGGTTCCCAGAGCTGACTGGTCAGCTAGTTTTGCTGGCCTGGTGAGCTCTTGGTTGAATGAAAGGTCTTTAAAATAGAGAAACTGCAAGGAAAAATGCTACTTCTTTTACACATCCAACACACCAGACCAGTAAAGGAGGGGATGGGGTGGGCAGAAAACTACCAGGAAAGGACTTCCAATTTCCCTTCTTTCCATACATCTGTCTGGATGTGCACACACACGGCATGGTACATACGTGGAGATCAGAGAACAACCCATGGAAGTTGGCTAACTTCTTCCACCATGAGAGTTCCAGGGACTGGACTCAAATTCCTAGCCTTGCTAGCAATCATCTTCAACTACTGAGCCATCCTACCAGCTCAGATAGGCTCTCTTTACCTCTCATTAGGGTCTCTTAAAGGAAGTTGTGGGGTTGCTTGTTCAGCAAGTGTCCGGTCCTCCATTTTGTTTCTTGCACTCATGAAGCAGATCTGACTAAACCTTCAACTCAGTTCTGGTTGAGGCTATTCATCAGTAAAAAGCCTCTGTTATGAATGAAATGTAGGGTTGGGATATTTAGCAGAATAAATCATGGTATGTCTCCTAGAGCATTTCAGGGAGGAGAGTTCTCATCAGCTTTCCACTTTGGCAGTTGACACATCCTGGTGAGTCTAACTAGTCCTGAGATGTGTCATCAGTAATTTTACTACTAATACATAGGATGAGTTGTCTCAGAGAAACATAAATATGGGTGACCCTCTAGATTTTCCTAGCTTTATGAGTTGAAAAGCCACAGTTTTCTACTGCTTTTGTTGTTTCTTGTTTCGCCTGCCCAGCACTACTTTCTTCTTATAGAGGAACTGATTGCTTCATTTCACTTGATATATGAATAAGAGAGGTGCTGATATTTGTGTGTGAGTGTGTGTACACATATATGCATGTGTGCGTGTGTGCATGCATACATGCATATGTGTGCATGTATGTATGCATGTGTGTGTCATGTGTGTGTTTGTGTGCAAGTGTGTATATATATATGCATGTGTGTGATTGTGCATGTGTGTACATATGTGTGCATTGGTGTGAATGTGTGCATATGTGTGCATGTATGCATGTGTGTGTCATGTGTGTATACGTGTATATATGCATGTGTGTATTTGTGCATATGTGTATATATGTGTGCATTGGTGTGTGTGTGTGTGTGTGTGTGTGTGTGTGTGTGTATGTGACATGAAGCTCCCTGGCTCAGATTCTGTGTCTTTCTCACAAATGTCAGAATGATTATCAAATACAGTGCTATTAATGGTGATATTACTATAGACACTGTCTATTGGGAGAGATAGTGTGGAGAGCAATAAAAGTGAGTAAAGCTATTGGATAGAATTGATCTAAGTTATGTCTCAAAAGTGGGTACACTTATGACAAGTGGTTTTGGGGTGTACGGGCATGCCAGTACTAAGAGGATTTGAGCCATGCTGCCTAAGAGGGACAAGATGGGAAAGGTTGTATGAGTTGCTCTATCAGAAACACAATAGTGGGAGAGGATTAGCAGTGCTTCTAGACTAGGCAGGTAAGTTTCCTGGAGGCCATTAAATGGAAGAGGGTATTATTTAGATGGAGAACCATCCAACTTACTCAGATTTGGCACATGAACAAAACAGTAGTAGGTGCCAGATACAGAATGATTCTAAATGGCTGTTGAGTGTGTTTTTCCATTGCTTAAAATCTTTTAAATATTGTTTCTAAACATAGCATAAAAGCTAACTCTAGAACTGCTTTCTTTATTTCTCTATTCATCTATCTACCTACCTGTCTATCTGTCTATCTGTTATCTATCTATCTATCTATCTATCTATCTATCTATCTATCTATTTTTGTTGCTGCAGAGTCTATATTCCAATCTGGTCTCAAATTTGCTGTGTAGCCAAAGATGACCTTGAACTTCTGATCCACCTGCCTGCTTTACCTCCTGAGGGCAGAGATTAGAGGTGTGTTCTACCATGCCTGATTTATGTTATAGCAGGGATTGAAGTGAAGGCAGTAGACATACTAAGAAAGAATTCTGTCAATGGTGACCCTAACATTTATCAGGTATAAAACTGAGTTTTTTGTGCTTCAGTTTTGTCATCTACAATAGAGACATGAAGCAAGCAACACCTCACAGATTCATTGCACCTCGAAATACAAGTGCTTAGAACTTTGTACAGAATAATTGCTGATACAAATTCCAACCGCTGATAAAAATTGCTGTTGATAGTACTCTTTTGTGCATGCATATGAGTGTACAGGCATTGTGGTGGTTTGAATATGCTTGGCCCACGGGAAGTGGCACTATTAGGAGGTGTGGTCTTGTTGGAATAGGTGTGGCCTTGTTAGAGGAAGTGTGTCACTGTGTAGATGACCTTTGAGGTCTCCTAGTGTTCAAGCTCTTCCAAGAGCTAAAGAGAGATTCCTGGCTGCCTGCAGATAACAGTCTCCTCCTGGCTGCTTTTGGATTAAGATGTAGAACTCTCAGCTCCTTCTCCAGCTTCATGTCTGCCTGCATGCTGCCATGCTTCCTGCCATGATCATAATGGACTGAACCTCTGAAACTATAAGCCAACTCCAATTAAATGTTTTCTTGTATAAGAGTTGCTTTGGTCATGGTGTCTCTTCACAGTAATAAAACTCGAAGACAGGCATGTAGAATATTGTGGTTAATATCAAGTGTCTTCCTCAACCTCTCTACATTTTACTTTTTGAGATAGTCTCTTATTGAACTTGAAGCTCACTGATTCACATAGACTGATTGAACACCAAGCTCCAGGAATCTGTCTGCCTCTGTGACCTGCCCCATACCCATCCTAGTGCTTGGGTTATAGGTGTGAACCACCTTGCCTGGATCTTATGTGGATTTCTGAGATCTAAACTTAAGACCTCACACTTATGCAGCAAAGCATTTTGCCTACTGAGCTATCTCCCAAGACCCCATCGATAGGACTATTTTTTGGGGTAATCAGAAACATGCCTAGGAGATGTTTCTAATGGTGCAAATAAAGTAGGATTGGACCGTAACAAATAAACACATACATGTTGAGTGACCATTGTAGGCACTGTGCAGGGTTCTGGGGACCCAGAAAGAAAGGTCAAGGACATAGTTCGCGACAACGTTGCAATGTTTGAGACAAATGAGACACACAAGTTTGCAAAAGTCAATGAGCCATGAAGCAGAATCTTAGATTGGATGACATACCCCAGTGCCAACTGGTGTTCGTGACAACACCCTTCTCATTAAGGATGTAGAGAAAGAAGAAGTTGCATTGGTTGAGTACTTGGGGGAAATCTGTAACACTAGGGAGGGGTCTGCCTAAATACAAGAACAAAATGGCTCTTCTGTCTTTCTGGATATATATCATCAATACAGTTTTTCATCTTTATACCCTTCCATTTGCATTCAGTTTGGCAGTCAAAGGCCTTGTCTGTATTTTCTCAGGCTCCTATGTTTTCTCCTCTACGTGTGTGCCTACATTTCTTGCATTGTGTTTATCCTTGCAGAGCCTCCCCAGGCTGCTGTGTAGGGCTCTGTTACTAGGCTTCTAAGAGATGACCTTTTTTTGGCTGATGGCATATTGGGAATCTCTGTGTGCTTCAAGTCTTCTGGGGAAAAAAAAAGCCCGAAAAGCTTCATAAAGTAAGCTCTCCTGGCATGGCCAAAAGAGGGAGAATAAAGGGAAAGGGACCTGGAAGGAGACAGTGCTGTGTATCTAAGGAAACCACATAGAAGAAAAATAGAAGCCAGGAGTAGCTTCAAACAGGAAGTTGCCAGGGAGAATGCTATTCCCTGCTTATAATTATTTTGTCATTATCTTTAATTTCTTGTGATGAGGACAGAGTCTACGAAAGGGGAACTGCATGTGACACAAAACAGGTGGCCTTGGGTGTGAGAACATGTAGAGTGTCTAGGTCAGCAGGTCTGTACCTTTGTAGGGGATAAAGGTACAAAGAAGGAGAGTCACCAAGAGAACAACAGATGGCAGGTCCCATTCTGTGAGCAAGGGTTCCTGAAGTGTCCGCACTCAGCAGTGCAGACATCTGATGACAGAAGGACGCAGGAGATAGGACAAGGCTAAGGGAGCTGGATGAAGGAATGTATGGTTTAATGATATGAAATGTGAGGGGGAGGCAATCATACTGATCTCCAGTGTGTATTACCACTTATGATTTAGGAAGAAATGTCTCCTATGGGCACATGTATTTGAGTGTCATGGTCCCTGGTTGGTTATGCTGTTTGGGGAGATTACATAACTTTTAGGAAAGAGAGAGAGAGAGAGAAAGAGAGAGAGAGAGAAAGAGAGAGAGAGAGAAAGAGAGAGTACCTTGTTGGAGGAAATATGTCATTAGGTTTTGTGTGTTTATAGCTTTACCTGATTTTCTGCTCCATCTATCTATCTATCTATCTATCTATCTATCTATCTATCTATCTATCTATCTATCACCTATCTATCTATCTATCTATCACCTATTTATCTATCTATCTATCTATCTATCTATCTATCTATCTATCTACCTATCTCCATTTTCTGTCTGTCTGTCCATCTATCCATTCATTTATCAATCCATCTCTCCATCTACCTATCCATCCATCCACCCATCCCACCTCCCATGTATGACGAATATGTGATCAACTAGCTTCTTGCTCCTTTAACCACATTTTCCCTGACTGTTGCAATACCTTCTTTGAAATGCTGGACTATCTCCCTCTGGAACTGTAAGAGAAAATAAATCATTTTCTTCTTTAGCTTGCTTTGGTCATGGTATTTAGCCACAGTCACAGAAAGGTAATCAATCCATCACCATAGTGAATAATTCTATAGTTTAACTTACTGAGCTATAGTGCCCAGATAGTTGGTCAAAAACATTGTTCAAATATTTCTGTAAGGGTGTACTGGGATGGCACTGACCTTCAAATCCATGTGGTAGTCTTCAACTAGAGCAGATTTTCTACTACAGTCTTGAAGGACTGCATTCTGTTTGTCAAAGTCTGACAACCCTGAACAGGAGGGAGTTTTGCCTTTGACTTTCTTTGTAGCCTTGGCATTTTATGGTTTATTAGCATAGTAATCAATCTTCCTGGTTAGAGTTTGGGTTTACAAAATCACCACCATCACATGGACCAATTCTTTAAAAAAAAAAAAAAAAAAACCAAACCAAACAAAAATCTGCTTATCTCCTGACACCACCTATTCATCCTCCGGAGAGCCATAACAACTTCACTGGGCAGCATCAACCCATGGATGAGAACATTTCAAGGTCTAATGGCTACTCAAGGTAGAGAGAATATTCTAATCTAAGATTCTCTAATTCCAGGTTCTTGTTTTTCTCCATCCACACACACTCTCTGGAGTCCATGAAACGACTGTGGAAAGATGCACAGTTGTGTCCATGGCCTCTTATTGATATGAGACTTCCAGTCAGAACTTGACCTGAGGGGCTCTTGATGGTCAACTAAGGAATAGCAGCCATGCTGTACTGGGCTGTGTCGGTCAAGACTAGCCTTTAGGGCTCAACAGGCTCATCTGGAGTCTTGGGTATCTCAGACTGGTTAGTAACTGGGGGATCTGATCTTTGTGAGTCATCATTTGGTGGAAGGACAGGCCAGGGACTGTCACAGCACTGAGAAATTCATAGCACAGTGTATTATTCTGCCGTAGATATATTCCACTGTCCCTTTCCTTCTCACTGTCCCCTGAGTCAGATCCCTGTACCATCCCTGCCCCTTCCCATCTAAACGTGGAACCTGAAAAGCCAGACATAGCAAGGAGTGAGGAAACTCCAGGTCTGTTGCAAGGGAGGAGGGGTACTACTTACCAAGGGTCCACAGAAACTCTTTCATTAGTTAATTAATTTTTGAGACCAGATCTCCCAAAGCCAGGATTGGTTTCAAATTCACTATGTAGCTGAGGGTGACTTTGAACTCTTGATCTCTGTCTCTATCTCCCAAATACTGGGATTGTAGACATGTGTCAGCACATCTAGTTTACACAACGCTGGGTACTGGAGCTAAGTATTTCCTGCATGCTAGGCAGGCACTCTACCAGTTGAACTACACCGTCAGACTTCCTTCCCAAGCTTCCTCTATTAGTACAGAGAAGAGAAGGTCTGAGACGAAGGACTTTTCTTATAAGTTCTTCCTCCCTTTGGGCAGCTTGGAGCTCCAGGTCTATAAGACAACAGATTTTTTCTCAAATGCTTTGAGCAGCAGAAAGAGTTCCAAATGTCACAAGCTTGAACTCCTTCACTTCTTGAACGGAAGGCCAGCTGCCCACAGCTAGCAGCCAGGAGAGTGGAGGAGCCTGTTGGTTCATGGGAAAAATAAAATCCTTCACATTAGCCAGCCTGTGGTTCCTCAGGACCCTGGAAGAGCAGTATGCTGGTTTTATTCCTCGGTGATTTTCTTTGAAGGGACTCTACAATTTGACCATAAATATTGCATCCCAGTGAATACTAAATACATGAATCCCTATCAAGTCCTACCCACAGAGACCCAAATCCTGATGGAATGTAAGTTTTCTGTAGTCCCTCGCTCTTGGACTTCATTCAGAACCTTGCACAAAAAGCAATGCATTTAAGTAAATTCAAATCAACTCTATCTAGCGTGTCATTTACTATAAATGGGCTAAATACCGTAATTACAAAAAACCACATGACTGGATAACAAAACAGAATCAAACCCAGTCTAAGCAGAGGAAAGAGATGTACTGAACACAGAGTGGCTCATGGATTATAAAGCATGAGAAGAAAAATGCCTGGGAAAAGGAAAGCTAAAGGAAAGTGTGACGTTAAAACAAAGACAAAGGTGCTTGCTGCTCTTCCAGAGGTCCTGAGTTCAAGTCCCAGCAGCAACCACATGGTGGCTCGCAACCATCCGATGCCCTCTTCTGGTGTGTCTGAAGACAGTGACAGTGTACTCACATACATAAAATAAATTTAAAAAAAAATCTAAAAACAAAACAAACAAATAAAAGCCTAAGACAAAGAAATCAAAGGCGTCAGCCAGCCCCCCCTCTCTGCCACAAAACCCCAAGAACAATACACAAGCAATACCTTATAATCTTAAAGACAATCCTATTGAGGCCCTGAGTATGTCCTGTGGTCCACGGGGCCACAAACGGTAGTTTTCTTTCTTGTGTATGTGTAAGAACCTGGATTCAATCTCCACCACAAATAACAAACAAACAAACAAACAAACAAAATCTCAAAATAGACACTGTGAAAGAAAGAAAAACAACAGCTGGTGACCGTCATGACCATGGCTGCTACGTGTGTTAGTAAACAATGTTGAAATGGAACACAGGCATGGCCAACTTGTTCAGTGACATTCCGTTATTACGTTCACATCATCGGGGCAGAATCCAGTAGCTGTGACAGGAACTGCCTGGTGCATAAAGCCTAACAACTGTAATGTAACCCAACACAAAACTCTTTCTGTGAGGTGCTAGGAGGCAGCTGAACCAGTTGAGGCCCCGGGGGGGCGGGGGGGCAAGATTCTGAGAAGTAGGAAAAGCCCTGAGGCGCCATGTTTGGTTTCTTCCCCTCAGGGAATTTGCCTGCTGCAGCACAGGTCTCTGAGAACAAAATGAGGTTGCCTGCAGTTTGCTGCTGTTGTGCT
>NW_022196911.1:106101005-106106531 GCF_008632895.1 Mastomys coucha
GGGGAGAGGGAAGTAAATAGCAGGTGAGCCAGCAGCTCCTTCTAAGTGTGGCTTCCCTTTGAAACAGTTGCTGACTCCTGACCTCTGTGTTCTACATCCGCTTCTATTTTTTTCTCGTTCTTTTATTAGCTCTTTGACGATTTTGTACGATTCATTTTGATGATATTCACCCTGTCCCCCCTACCCTTCCAGGTCCATTCCTCCTTCCTAGCCATTCAAGTTTGTGCCCCTCCCCTCTTTTCAAACTCATTTAATAGAGTTCATGGCGCATACACTCTTTGATGTGTGGCCTTCTCTCTGGGGGCTGCTCTATCCACCAGGCGGAGGGCCACACCACTGAAGCAAAGGTCTGTCTCTCCCAGAGCTCTAAGCTTCCAATAGGTCCTTAGCTAGGGGTGGGACTTCACCTCCGTGCTCCAAGATGGGATTTTGTTTAGCTTGAGCATCTTGTGCGTGCTATTTCAACAGCTGTGAGTTCATTTGTACAGCTGTCCTGCTGTATCTAGAAAACAGTCTCCTGGTGGTCAGTCATACATCACCTCTGGCTCTTACAATCTTTCTGTCCCCTCTTCCATCAAAATACGAAGCAGAAGAGGGTAGTAGGACAAGACACTAGAGATGGAGGTTGTGGGACAACTATGAGCTGGATAAGCTTCCTGGGAGGGTCGCATAAGCGGATAAGCCACGTCTGAGGCCGGGTTTGGTAAGCATCCCAAGCATCCCAAGAAGGGTCTGAGAAGGACCCTGGGCTCTCAGTGCAAACCCCTGACGCACTTTTCACCAGGATCCAGGGCAACTAGATATGCACCAGCTTTTATGTCGCTTATAAATGTTATCAGTTACTCTATTATTTTTAATTTGACCCTGGCAGCTCCCCCCTCCCCCAATAATTGAGACGGAGTCCTACTAGATTTATTTAATCAGCATTAGCACAATTACTGGGCAAATTACCTCTAATCTATTTTTCTAAGGCTAGACTGTCTAATTCCCCAGCTGTGTTCCCCAAGTATTAGCTGTTTGAGTCTTGCCTGGGGTTATTTTTGCTCCATCAGTCTGTCCTCAGGGGGCATTTCACTCGCCAAGAGCTCCTGGCCCAATTAATCTAACTGAGACCTTCTGCTTCCTTTGTATTTTCTTCTTCCCCTCCATCCTCCTTTCTCTCTCCCTCTGGGTCCCAGTAGCCAAAGCCCCGCCCACTTCTATTCTCCCCAGTAATTGGTTGTAGTCACTTATATTTAACCAATAGCTTTGAATTGGGGAGCAAGGCTTGCACAACAGACTTTGGTTAAAAAAAAAAAAAAAGTGCTCCTGGGACTGCAACCAGATCTTGGGGGCTGTATTTAGCTTTTGAATACACAACAGCACCTGACCAATTGCTAACACTCTCACAAAGCCTGAAGAGAGCTCTGTGTGATCTTTTCTCCAGGTGGAGGTGACTTAACTAAACATTTACTTAATCATCGTAGGAAGAAAGAATCTCCCGGGGGTGGGGTTTGTTTGGCTTGGTTTGGTTTAGTTTTGTTTGTGTGTGTGTGTGTGTGTGTGTGTGTGTGTGTGTGTGTGTGTTGTTGTTGTTGTTGTTGTTGTTTTTTAAGTGTGGGGTATCACACCCAGGACCTCACACAAGCTATTTAAGGTAAATATTCCACGGTTAGGCTAAGTCTCCAGCCTGGGACTTCATATTATTTTTAATGTACAATGCCTGACAGCCAAGTAAAAATCACCAGACAAGCTCAGACACAGGGCCAACTGACCTGATATTAGAAAGGAAAGCAGACTGCAGTGACATGCAGACATTAAAACAAGTATGTTAAATTTGTTTAAAATAGATTGCAATCTGGAGAATTTCAGTGGGGAAATTGGAAACGATCTCATTTATGTACAAAATGAGTCAAGTCAAAATTATTGATTTAAAAAATAAGAAATTAGGAACACAGTAGGTGGATTTAATGGGAGATTAGAACCAGAAAAAGAAATGATTAGCAAGTTGTCCTTAATTTTTTGTTGTTGTTATAGAGAGTTATATAAAACCACTTTAGAAGATGGTCGTTAAAGGATGGGGAATAAATCAGAGTGTGGGTATTAAAATGAAGAATGGAAAACATCAAAAAAGCATAAGAAACATTTCTGAAACTAACATGTATAATTCAGAAATTTTCAGAAAAAAATTCTGAAACTAACATGTATAATTGATGTGCCAGAAGGAGGAGAAATAAGGAGAGGACGGGAATAATCAGAGATCCTAATTGATGGTTTCCCTGCTCACAGGTGACATCATCAATGCACAGATTCAAGAATCTTGTCCTCTAAGCAAAATCTGTAAAGAAAACCACACCAGGGTCTATCCAAACTGGGAGAAGATCAACAAGACAATAAAATTAAGGAAAAAAAATTACAATACTGAAAAAAATTACAAAAAAAAAAATAGAAAAGAGGATGCCATGTAGAATACAACTCCATCCCCTCAAACTGACAATATCTGTGTTTCTTCTTCCCCAAATATGGTCACATTCATAGGTCTAGAGACATCTACATACCCCTTGGGAAGAGGCACAATTTGATATACTGTAATTATTAAAATAAATGAACAAGATCTGACAAATATAATAAAAGAAGCTGCGGTGGGCAGTCCAGAAAGGCAGCTGACCCATAATTCATAGTTCCCTCTCAGAATTCAGTTTATCAGAATCAGACAGCCTCAAGCACGTGGCTAGGACCTTGCTGTGGGTGGGAGAACATTAGTCGGAAATCACACATTATTATATAGAGATGGAGACTTGACGGGGCCTTAAAGGGAGAGAGAAGCTTCAGGTTAAAGACTGGAGGGGGGCTTTCGGTACGAGAAACACAGAAGAAAGCCAGGTGTGATGATGCATCCCTTTAATCCCAGCACTCGGGAGGCAGAGGCAGGTGGCTCTCTGAGTTTGAGACCAGCCTGGTCTACAAAGCAAGTTCTGGCACAGCCAGGGATATATAGAGAAACATGGTCTAGAAAGACCAGTGTGTGTGTGTCTATGTGTGTGTGTGTGTCTATGTATGTGTGTGTGTGTGTGTGTGTCTGTCTGTCTGTGTGTTTAATTTGAGTGCCACCGTGTCCCCGTAGTATAAGGACAACGTTCTTGGACACTGCCTTGTGCTCCTGTTGTCTGAGCATAAAGGAAGAAGAGTGCTTGCCTCTGGTAGCCAGAGGGAGTCTGAAACAAGATAGGAGTTTTATCTTATCTCTACCTACATCGTTTAATAAATACTTACTGAATACTTACTGTGAATTAAACGCAGGGTATATAAAGATAAATAAAACGTGATCTCTGCCTGCAGGGAACACTGGAGTCAGGCATGTAACTTGGTAGTTAAAGTATCATGTGATTAGGGTATGTGAGAGAATCATGGAAACAGCCCCAGGTCTTGTACAACAGGGAAAGGATTACATTGTTTCCTCTTAATCCTTTTTCCCTGGCTTGTAGCGATGCTTAGAGAAGATGAGCCGAGGGCTAGACCAAGTGTGTGTAGGAAACTCGAAGCCAGAGGAAAAGAACAGGCAGAGAAAAGAGAGGATATAATGTATGGCTTGGGTGGGAGGATGTTCGAGTGGACAGGACACTGAGGCCACAACATTAAACGGCACTGTCCAAACTACAGAACCTGGATTTTATCAGTTAAAGAGGTTTTAAGCACGAATGTGATAGAATCAATTTGATAAAATGAAGAACCTTGGATCAGAATGTATTGTGTGAGAAAAGATTATTTTTAATTAAAAAAAAAAATAAAACTTGGAGAAACAACATGGCAGATGGCTCAGAAGATGGAGGTCTTGAACCAAGATGGCCGAGGTGAAGGGCGAGACTGAATGGAGGAGATGTGGAGAGTGGCTCAACGTAAGGATCATCTGTGTCAACAAATATTTATCAAAGGCCTGGAAGTGGTATCATTGTGGTTCTTGGAAAACATTTTCATGGCATAATTGTGGGGGAGCACTAGAAAGCAAAGTAAAATGAACATACTTCAGATCATGACGAGGGCTTTGAGGGGTTGTGTGGTGGCGAGGTAGGTGATGGTTAAGAAGCAGAAGCCTACACAGAGGTTCAGGGAAATAGCAGCCTGTAGCAGAAGAGGACTGTGTGATTCTGGATTAGCAGGAATCATGGGGCTCTGGCTGCTGGGAACTAACTGTGGCTCCAGTTTAGCGAGGGCAGCCAGGCCACAGCCTAGGAGGAGGTCTTGGCCACAGAACAGAGGCCTACTGACAAGCCCCATTCCGCTTCTGTGTAGGGCCCTGTCCCTCTTCCATTCTTGCAGAACATTGTCCTGACCTCAAAGGACAGCAGGAACCACTAGAGAACCACTGAGAGCAGATATTTACTTTCAGGACCAGGGGATGGCATTAGTCCATTGGTTTGTTTTTTGGGAATGGGAGGCAGACAGGGAAGAGAGCTTGGGCAGCAGGGCACCTAAAGACATTGGTGGTCACACTCATGAGTCTCTCCTCAACCCTGCATCCCTGAGGCAAGGAGATCAATGAAGCTGTTTTCTCCATTCTTCAGGGATTCCTAAGTGTGACTTTATCCAGATAAACCCTGTCTTCCTTCTCCTCCTCCTCTCCCCTCCCTCCCAAAGTGGAAATTCCTGGTTTCGTTAGTAACTCGGTTGTGTCACGTGATGTTTTTCTGGAAGCTGTCTTGTGAGAGGGCGCATCTGTAATGTTTTGCTGAAAACAGACCCTCAAGAAGGCACTTGACGGTTAGAAAGAATGTAAATGGAACCCTACAAACACTGAGAAGGAAGCTCTTGCTTTGCTACACTGTGCCAACACTTCACTTCTTTGGCGGTCTTCGCTGGCCTTCACTTCATAGAGAGAAATGTGTCAAAGAGCTTCTCGTGGTATTACGGCTTATTCTGGCCAGTTCCACCGACTCCTGCCAATCGGATTTGGCAGAGCCTCGCTGTTTCTGCTGGATCCTGCCACTGCTACTGCTTTGTGTTTGATGTTTGCTATTGAACTGGATGGCTGGTATCCTGACGACAAAGAGTGGGATGGCTCCAAGGAACTACTTCTAAACAGGTCCACAACTCCCTTTTCCTATTAACCTTTTTCCCCTACTTCTGGTCGGTGGTGGGTTAGGCCATACTTTCTAATAGTGCCACTCCCTCGGCCAAGCATACACACACACCACCCCAGTTGGTGTATTCATTTCATTATTTTATTGAGTTCTTATACCTCTACTACCTTTCCAACCATTATTCTACCCTGATTCCTTCCAGTTCCCCAACACTAGGTAGGAAAGAAGGAAGTTGAGAGCAGAAGGGGGGCGGCAAGCACCTCTATAGGCTACGTCCTGCTGATTGTGGTCATTGGATTTCTTAGGGCAAGTCCAGTCTTCATCATCAGAATATCCAGCAATCCAGCGATAGCAAACACAATGAGGCCTCATCCGCAGGGGCAGCTTCAGCCATGGCTACAGGCCCTCTCAGGGCTCTCTCATTTATACCTTCTCCAGAGTCCCCAGAATTAAGCTGGCAAAAATCATG
>NW_022196911.1:106106905-106121395 GCF_008632895.1 Mastomys coucha
GAGAGAGAGAGAGAGAGAGAGAGAGGAGGGGGAGGAGGGGGAGGAGGGAGAAATTGAGAGAGCACATATGTATGTGGGTGCATGTGTATATGTGTACATGTGCCTGTGGAGGTCAGGAGTCAACCTTAGGTATCATTTTTAGGTCTCATTTGTCCTTAGGAGCTGCCCATCATGGGTTGGTTTTTATTATTTCTTTTATGTTTTTGATTTGTTTGTTTGTGAGACAAGGTCTCCCCCTAGCACAAGGTCTCTCCCTAGCATGAGCTCTAAGTTAGGTCAGCATGGCTGGCCCTGATCCAGAGGGGCCTGCCTGTCCTTGACTTCTCAGTGCTGAGATGATGAGCCAGGCCACCACCCTGGGGACTTCTGCAAGGCTTCTAAGGCGTGCACTCAGGTCCTCACGCTCATACTTTATACCACCTGAGCGATCTTGCTCTGTAGCTTTTCAGCTGCCAACATTTCAGTGTTGTGAGGCTTATGCTGAACAACACTTCCACATTCATAGAAAACAGTTTCTTGCTGGGCAGTGGTGGCGCACGCCTTTAATCCCAGCACTTGGGAGGCAGAGGCAGAGGCAGGCAGATTTGTGAGTTCGAGGCCAGCCTGGTCTACAGAGTGAGCTCCAGGACAGCCAGGGCTACACAGAGAAACCCTGTCTCGAAAAACAAAAAAACAAAACAAAACAAAAAACAAACAAACAAAAAACCCCCAAAAACCAGAAAACAGTTTCTTTTAGTTTTTCCTTGGACAGAACAGCCACAGCCAGGCTACCAGATGGCCTCATGTGGCATCTGCCTCCCATTAGTCACCTTTGTGTCTGCTCTCTGTACGTTGACAGTTACACAAATTTAGACAGAATATGTGGCTTGCAGCCCTTGCCAAGTCGTGAGCAACCTATGGAGAGGCCCAAGTGGCAGGGGCTCACACCTTCCAGCGTCCAGTGCATGAGCTCAGAAACAGATCTGGGCTCTATGACAGGATCCCTGGCTGACAGCTTGGGCCTCAGGAGAAGCCCTGAGTCAGAGGCCCAAGCTAAGCTGTTCCAGGATTCCTTGCCCGTCGAAGCGGTGAGGTGATACACACACGCTCTGTTTAACTAAATGTTCCATTCACACCAACAGACAACACAGGCAGTTTCTCATGCCTCAGATAAACGTTTTGCCTTTTACAATACGATTTAACCCGTTGACAGTGTTCTCGGGGTGAACCATTCTAGTTGTAGAACAAGCTGGGTGGCCTTGGAGCAGGCAGGGCAGAGAGCAAGGCCACTGCTGTCCCCAAGCAGGGCCATTGTCTCGTCCTCAGTGTTTGTCACACACAAGCCCTAGCTGCAGAATACGACACTAGTTCAGATGTGCTGAGCTGTTTCTGACTCAGGACAACACTATCATTGTCTCAAGGCGAGGCCATCACTAACCACTGAAAGCCCCAGACACAATTATCACAGAACACCAGGACATTGAAACACTTCCCGAGTGTACCCCTAGAAGCTCCCCTCTCATAAAAGCACCCCCTCGGAATGCTGTGCCGACCCGGCGCCCCTGAATTTTCCCCTGTGGTGTGTTAACAAGTGCATCTAGTAAACTGCTTCCTCATTCCTCTGTCCTTGGTGAATTCGTTCCCAGCCCAGGCCCATCAATGCCATCCACAGTATGACACAGCCGAAATGGCCTCATCAGCCTCATCAGCATCACCCCAGCTCAAAATTCCATCCTTCCTTATGCCTCTCAAGGAAATTCATTTAAAGAGGATTATTCAGAACGTCCGTCCTTGCCTCTCTGTAACACCGCTTCCTCCTTCTCTGTAATTTCACCTTTTAGTTGGTCTTTTAGGAGAGGGCAGCTGTGGAGGTTGGTAGCAGAAGCTAGAGGGGCTTTGGGAGGGACGGGTGATGGCATTTAGTCTAGGCTCCTCCCCACAGTTACCTGGAAACAGCCAGGTGTGCCTGACTCACTATAAAAGGGGCTGCTTGGCCCCTCCTCTCTCTCTTGCTCTCTTGCTCTGTCCTCTTTCTCCTTACCTTCTCTCTCTTTCCATTTTCCTCCCCCCTCTTCCTTCTCTCTACATGCTCGTGGCTGGTCTCCTCTCTCTCTCTCTCTCTCTCTCTCTCTCTCTCTCTCTCTCTCTCTCTCTCTCTCTCTCTCTCTCTCTCTCTCTCCTCTCTCTCTCTCTCTCTCTCTCTCTCTCTCTCTCTGTCTGTCTTTACTACCCTCCCAGCTCCCCCTCCCCATGCCCTGAACATACTCTATTCTATACTTTACTGTAGTGTGGCTGGTCCCTCAGACGGAAAGGATGTCTCAGCATGGGCCTGCAGGGGCACTCCCTTCCCCCACACCTTTCCGCACCTCCACCAAACATAATCCTTCTCTCCTTCTCTCTTTATAAAATACAACAGTGGGGTCCACTTCTGGTTGCTGGGCAATGTTGAACAGGAATTAAACCCCTCAGGGTCTCCGTTTTCTTCTTTGTGGAATGGGGATAGTAAAGCCAACTTTAAAGGGCGTTGTGTGGCGTGAGCACAATGATCACGTGAAGTTCCAAGTGTGGGGTCTGGCAGACACTGTGCGCTGCTTAGATCAGTTGTATCATCCTCATGGTAACAACAGGGGTGGGGGATGGGGGTCCTCTCTGCTCATGTGACCCAGCTAAGGACATTTCAGACAGCTTGAGATGACAGGTGCAGAAGAGCAAGCTCAGGCCTCCTGGTCTTCTCCCCCAGGGGAGAGTGAAGGCTCTTTATACACAGGTGGTGGGGAGGCAGCCATTGAACCATAGGATGTAGGATGAGTAGGGAGGACCCTGATGTGGATGTGATGGATTCTGTGGGCAATACTTTCAAATCTTATCCTTGATTCCAACAACTCTCAGCTCTTTAGAGCTTTGGGCTAATGAGAAGTTTTTTTTTTTTTAAATTTATTTATTTTATGTGTATGAGTGCACTGTAGCTGTACAGATGACCGTGAGCCATCATGTGGTTGCTGGGAATTGAGCTCACTCAGGCCCCGCTTGCTCCAGAGTAATACACTGTTGTCTTCAGACTTACCAGAAGAGGGCATCGGATCTCATTACTTGCTGGGATCCAAACTCAGGACCTTCAGAAGAGCAGTTGGTGCTCTTACCCACTGAGCCATCTTTCCAGTCCTAATGAGAAGATCTTTATGGTCCTTTGTGCTGTGTTCATGGGGTCACTGAGCTTTGCCTCTGGTGGCAAAGACTCTAAGAAGAACACATGTACAAACTCAGCTGTGTAGGTGATGTCCAGGGATGACTTCCCAGAGGAGGCAAACAGAGTCTTAAGAGATGAGTCCTTTGCTTCATCTAACAGGACTCAAGTCAAGCAAATTAGCTGTGTTTTGTCTCCTTAAAATTTCAACCGGTCTCTTTTAACTACATGGATTCTGAGTTTTAGAAGCAAGTATTTGGATAGAGTTGTCTCTAGATCTTGTTATTGATCCCATGAACTTTGGTTGGGTTTGGTTGTTTTCTTCCTTTCTTCCTTTCTTCCTTCCTTCCTTTTTTTCTTTAAAAAAAAAAACAAGATAAAATTAACTAGCCTCAAGTATTTTGTTATAGTAAGGAAAAGCTAACTAATGAAGAAGTTGCAGTTGACACACATACTCTTAAGCTAAAAGATGACTGTAATCCTATTCATTCTTTCCAAAAGGAGGAGAACAGTAGTCTAATGATGCTAAAGATGGGGGTTGATCTCTCTGGAAGACATACTGATTGTCCTCTCTCATAAATTTAGATGAACATCAAAGCCCAGTGGAGTTTCATATAGGTTTCCATAGGACGTTTTCATCTGTCACCCTGAATTATGTTTGGAGGAGCTGGTTGGAGATCTAGAGATCACATTTGACTGTAGGTCTTAGTTACTGGTCATGTTACTATCATAAGAAGCTGTTCCAGGAAGGAAGGGTTTATCTTGGCTCACAGTTGAAGGATGCCATCAGTCGCGGTGGGCACAGGATTCTGAGGAGGCAGCTGGTCACTGGTCATGAGATGCCTGGAAGTAGAGAGTGAAAAATGAGAATGCTCAGCTAGCTTTCTCTTTTGACTGCAGGACCTCAGCCCTGGATGGGATGATGCTGCCAAAAATCAAGGCAACTTTACTCACCTCAGCAAACTTAGCCCAGAGAGTTCCTCTAAGGCATGCCTAGACTTTTATCTCATGAGTGATTCTACTTCTATCAAATTAAAAGTCAACATTAATCATCTCACTGACCAAAGATAAATTTCTGCCCCCCCCAATGTCTTATTCTACCAAGTCTTATCTTTGTAATTATTTAAGGGAACACTAAGGTTTTCCTGATAGGAGATCTTCAGGCATCCACAAAGTACAGCCACAAGGTGAGCCTAAAACTTCTCGGGGAATCAGGAGAATTTGCCTGGCATAGATGGTTCCTTGGCTCCAGAGAGTGTCTGTTTCTAAGTTAATGGATTTTTCTGAGATGAGACAGGAAAAGGCTACAATTTAGAAACTTGACATTCCACAACCAATTCCTGCCGCACAGGGTCATTTTGACAAGACCATTAGACTCCATGCCTTTGAACTAAATCTATGACTTTTCCAGGGTGCCATGAGACACTTCAGTCAAGCTACAAAGCTGGCTTGGCCTTGGATAGATAGAAAGGATGGTGGACATGCTCTTCCAAGAGACTTGGGACATTTATCATGGTGAAGAAGAGAGTAAGCATCTTAGGGCAATGACGTCGTCTTGGAGCTGCATGAATTAAGCATTTTGTAATATTTATTAATCAAAAATTTTTTCAGAGGTCCAGGAGACCAAATGGCCCTTTAAGTGACTCCGAGTAGGGGCCATCTATTAATGCTGATGGTGAAACAGTTGGAAGGGGACCCAAGGTGTCCTGGGATGGAGATGTCCATGTGATCTGAAAGGAGGAAAAGGCCTATCGTAAGCGCTGCTTAAAGTACTGCTTAGTTTGCCCTTGCTACACAATCTCCAGACTGCAAAGCTGTCAGAGGGCATGGCACCTGTCAACCCTTAGGATGCTCTAGACAAACACAATCCAACTAATTCTAACTGTTCCCTGAGAGATTGCTTAGTACGAACTTGATCAACTCCTGGAGTGAGAAAGGTGATCCTGTACGTTGAATGTGGCTTAGCTCCCAGGTATCCATGTACTGGAGGCTTGGCCATCAGTGTGGCCATGGGGAAAGTGGTGGAGTCGTTAATGAACAGCATCTCCTGGAAAACCCTTAGGGCCACTTGGGGGTGTGTCTTCAGAAAGGATTTCCCAAAGGACTCTAGTTCTCAAGAAAGAATGATGCTAAAAGTCTAAGCCTGGACCTTCTTTCTCAGCCTCTCTCTGACTTGTCTATGATGTCATGGATCACTCCTATGCAATCACCTGCCATTGATGTAGCCAAGAGGGTCTTCTCTAGAGTTGAGCCAATGCATTTGTCCCCTTGAACAATACAATTACAATAAGAGAACCTCTTTAAAAATACATAAACAACTAGTCTGGGATATTTTCTTAAAGCAATGTAAAACTGACTGATATGGGTCTACAACCTAACCTAATGCCAAGCAGAGATTAAGGGACTTACAAGCCATGCCATTCCAAAGACATTAAAGTGGAGAACATTCTGCAGAATTTACTATATTTCTATTTTGGTAAAGTTAGCAAAAAAAAAAAAAAAAATCCAACTTGTTTATCTTCTAGAGGTTTGCATAGGAAGCTTTCTCTACTGTCTGGAACCTTATCTCTGAGAGGGAGATAGTTTATGAAGTCAGTTTATGGTGTAGCAGGCAGCCAATGCTTTCATTTCTCCTAGGCTATGACAGGGTCACAAGCCTCTGGCACTGAGCTTAATACTGCAGCACAGACGTGAGGAAATGAATGGATGGACAGATGTAGGGACTGTGTAAAGGGAAGAAGCTTGCTTGTCAGAAATTCAGGAAAGTTGGCATCTAGGAGTGAGAGTCAAGACTTGTATTTATGTGTGTGTGTGTGTGTGTGTGTGTATGTGTGTGCTATGCATGTGTGTATTGTGTGCGTGTAGATGCATGTGTATATATGCTCTGTATATGTGTATACATATGTCTATGTATGTCTGCACACACCTGTGTGCATGTATGTGTGTACTGGTGTACATATGCCTGCATACATGTGTGTATGTATATATGTGTGTACAAGTGTGCATATGTCAGGAGCCATCTAGGACTGGCTAAGGCTGGTGGACTTCCTGGAGGTGCCCCCCACCCGCCATTTTTGCATGGTCTGTGATGGGTGAACTCTATGAGGCAACATCCCAAAGAGACTTCATTTCAGGATTGCTTCTTGCAGCTGATGTGCCTTTCCTGTCTTTAAATTAATATAATCATCCCTGGGCATTAGCACACCCTATTAATCAGATCAACATAAAGATGAACTTTCATGAATTGATGCTGTTTAGATGAATTAATGATTTTATAGAATTCCTGATTTGATTTAAATAATTTTAGGAAGAAAGTTTTAAGAGATGGTTTTAGATGCATTGCTAGATATATGTAATAAAGTTAGAATCAAGAATAGAATACACCCACTTCTCATATAGTAAGTAAAGGCTGCATAATAAGAAATACACGGAGCTTTCATCATCACACTAAAAAAGGAAATAGACTTGGGACAAATTTGTGTTCAAGGAAAAACATTTAGTTCCAAGGATAAAGCTGCAGGTGTTCACTATGATAAGGTAAGGCCAGGAAAAAACTGTTATTTTGAACTTATAATGAATAGATTAGAATGAAACCCTGCTTTGAACATATCAACATCCTCTGTAACTCCTGTTCATGTAACGTTTTATCTCTGAGGTAATATTCTAAAGAACTAAGAAGGTATACAAAGTCCAGAGAAAAGAATTATAGTTGTTGGATGGTTTTGCTTGCAGGGCTCTGCCCCATCCATTCATTAATCCATCCAAATGTATATGTCTGTTTGTTTATATATACATATGAAGGTATGTGTATGTATGTATGTAAGCATGCATGAACACTTATGGAGTTGATGAGACAGATGACTGGGCCCAACCAGTGTGCACGTGCATGCGTGTGTGTGTGTGTGTGTGTGTGTGTGAAGAATGCATGTCTAGAAGCTATTAAAAGCTAAAAGCAATAAATAAAAGGTGATGTCACCATTTTCCACTTCATCTGATGTGTGTGTTTTCTGTGCGGCTGACTCCTTATTTCTTTTCTGGTTTACAAAGAGTTAACCAGCCAAGTCAGTGAGGGGCTCCTGGCTGCCTGGCCAGAGAAGGGAGCCCTAGCAATAAATCCTTTACCTAAGCATCTCTGTTAGCAACAAGTGTCAATAGGTCCAAAGGACTGCAGCTTCCGCCCTCAGAGTAGCTTAAAGTCAAGGTAGCTACATGCTATTATAGAAGGCCACCCTACTCTCTCTCACAAAATCAAGTCTTGCCCCTGCCAATACTCTCCCCCCCACACACACATCCAGCTATCTTCAAGAGAGAGCCAGAGCTCCAGAGCTGGCCCCCAGCACATATATGTGTATATGTGTATGTGTGTGCATAACGGCATATACATATGCATGCGTGTGTGCATGTGTATGTATGCATTTGTGTGTGTGTGTGTATGTATGTGTATGTGTGCCCTTGGAGGCCAGTGTTTGACAAAAATTTGTGTTTCTTTTAACCTTTAATCATCCCTATCTTTTAAAAACACAATATTTTTATTACTTTTTTAAGAATCCATACACGCATACAGTATGTTTTGATCACCCTTCCCTTCTTCCCCTAACTCTTCCCAACTTCTTGTTTTTAGCCATTGGTTACCGTTTGCACTGCTCATATACTCATGGGTATGGGCAATCCACTGGAACTTAGGCAACCTATCAGGGACCCTTACAGAAAATGGATTCTGCCTCTCCCAGAAGTCATCTACTGCCAATACTCCCCAGCAAGGGCTGGGCTCATGAGTCCCTCCATGTTGGAATGCTGACTGGCGTGGTCTTGTGCAGGTCTTTGTACAGGCAAGCACAGCTGCGTGAGTTCACCAGAGCAGTGGTCCTATCGAGTCCAGAAGATACCTTTGCTCCCGACCTTCCTGACCTCTGGCTCTGACTCTTCCAGGATGTTCCTTTATGACCGGTGTAGCAAGATGCCTGAGTCCACCTTAGGAGAAAGTCACTGTTCCAGCCAAGCTGGCTGGTTAGTAAGATCTAGGGATCTCTTGTCTGTACCCTACCCTAACACCCCCCTCAAAAACCAGGGTCACAGGGCCATGCCACAATGCCCAGCTTACATGGGTGCTGGAGAGTCTGAACTCAGGTGCTCATGAGGAACAGCAAGTATGTCACCTACTGAGTCACGCCCTCAGCCCCAGAAGCCATGGCTTTTAACTCTGAGGTTGACGTTACTCCATTTACCTGGTACTGTCTCCTCATTCAAAGCAGAAATGTAAAAACCGGAAGGCATTTTAAACCCTTCGTACAGAAATCACATGACTTAGAGAAACCCATGAATTAAGACGTTTTGAGACCTGTGGCTAAGTTCAGGGCTTAATGACAGGGTAGCGCTGACCACCAGCAGATAAACCAAGCGGCTGCACAGAGGCACAGACAGATCCTGGCCCCCAAAGGATTGTGGGCAGCAGACATCCTGGGCGCAGCCTGAGTCATGTCCGGTGTGCAAAAACATCCAAGAAAGCAGGCTGCATCTTGGGTTTGGGCGACCTCAGTCCTTAGAGCAACCTCGACGAAGACTCCTTTGGAAAGACACTTCTGGAAAGAAAGAAAACACAGCAAGACACAGCAGTCTTTTATTGTAGGGAAGATTAGAGAAATGGGATAGCCAAGCTTCAACATGTATACCGCCCCTTTTTCTGCTGGTCCAGGAGTTTCCCATTTCTCTGGAGGAATTTTGTGGGACTTCTCTTAGCTCCTGAAAGGAAGGCCGCGTCTGAACAAGTACTTTTCTAGACCACAGAGACTGTAATCTTGCGTCTACCGGCTCTCAGCAATCTCCTTGGCTTAAATTGTATGCTTTGGCAGCTGCTTATTCATTGGTAGCTTTGAAACCCCTGCAAACACGTCTCTGGATCCAATCTTTGCTCCAGGGAACCCGGCTCGCTGGGATAGAGCAGGAGCGCCACCGTGTGGCTATGTGATTACTGCAGTCTCCTCCTTGGATGAGATAGGGTCATGGGACTGGTTCATTTTTGTAAGAAGGAGAGCATAGTATGGGGTCTAAGTGTGATTTCAGTAAGATGTAGGTACATCACTCAGGGGTTTCTGGAGAAGCATCTCATGCATATGTGGGTGCTACCAAGCATGAGATTCTTAGGTCGGGATGGCAGACTTCAGTGTAAACAGAACTAGGGTTACAGTCTTATCTATGTATCCTGTCTGTCTTTCTGTCTGTCCATCTATCTGTCCACCTGTCTTATTGTGGGTTTTTAATTTATCTTTATTTTTTATGTACTCACAGATGTCTCTGTGTGGGTATGTGTGAATGAGTACAGGTGCCCATGGAGGCCCAGAGCTGGAGTTGCAGGTGGTTTTAAATCAGCTGATGTGGATGCTGAAAATCAAACTCAGGCACACAAGAGAGCGGCATGTTCTCATAACCACTGAGACATCTATCTAGTTCCTGGGGTTATAATTTTGAAGCAATACTACCTTGTAAAGAGTGCTTCATATCAAGCGGGTTTTATAGCAGGAAGGATAAGATGTACTAATGATTAATTGATATGTCTTCTTCTTCTTCTTCTTCTTCTTCTTCTTCTTCTTCTTCTTCTTCTTCTTCTTCTTCTTCTTCTTCTTCTTCTTCTTCTTCTTCTTCTTCCTTTTCCTCCTCCTCCTCCTCCTCCTCTTCTTCTTCTTCCTCCTCCTCCTCCTCCCCCTCCCCCTCCTCCTCTTCCTCTTCTTTTAGAATAGAGCTTAGAGAAGTGATGTCATATTTCATGGCTGACTTTTTTGTACAACCCCATTAGATTTGAATGGAGGGTTCAGCTTGTCAGAGACCCTCCCTTGGAACGCACATGTGTATCTCCTTCTTGGGTTTGAAACTGGTGGTCCTATGTGCATTGGTTCCTTTTCTCTTTGCTGTGGCCAAATACTTGGAGAAACAAGGCTCCCTCATTTTCCTTTGGATCACTGTTTCGGGGGGTTCAGCCTGGCACGTGGCACCACATGCTTGGGTAGAATATAATGGTGTGGGGAGGGCTGGATGTCTTTGCTTCTTGGCTGACATGAAACAAAGCTAAGGGGATTTTTTTTGGACTGGCTTATATAATTGTGGCACAAGCCATGTAGCTGGCCACAAGAAAGTTTTTTTTTGTTTTTGTTTTTGTTTTTGTTTTTGAGATGGTCTACCAGTTTGCATGGCTTTGACAGGTGTGCTCTAAGAGGCACGGACCTCAGACTTTATCCGAGGATTCCCTCTCACTGCTGATTTTCCTTTCCTGTCACGATTGATTCCTGGGCATCAGCCCACCTATTGGGGAAATTTCTTGCAAGCAATGGGAAGATGGACTTTCATATAACAATGCTGTTTAGATGAATGAATGACTTTATAGAATTTCTGACTTGATTCAAATAATTTTCGGAAGAAAGTTTAAGGAGACGGTGCCCATTTCTCATAGAATAGTAAGTAAAGGCTGTGTAATAAGGAATACTATAAGCATTCATGAATTACACTAAGAAGAGGATTAGCCTTGGGACAGATTTGTGATCAAGGAAAAACATTCCATTCTAGGCCAGGTCCAAGGATGAAGCCACAGGTGTGCACTATGATAAGGCAAGACCATGTGAAACTGTTGCTTTGAACTTATAATGAGCTTATAGAATGAGCCACTGCTTTGAAATTACTATCAACATCTTTCTATAAGTCCCTTTGTGTAACATTTTGTCTGTGAGGTAATTTTATAAAGAACTTCTGTCTAAGAAGTTATAAAAAGGCTGAGATAAAAAAAAACCTCAAGTGTGGCTGTTGGGGCTTTGCTCCACCCACCAAATGTACACATCTGTAAATGTGTGTGTATATGTATATGTATGTACATACATATGTAGGTATATGTGTATGTATGTAAGTATGCATGTGCACTTGTGAAATTGATGAAACTGATGATTGGGCCTGGCAGTATGTGTGTGTGTGTCTGTGTATGTATGTGTGTATGTGTGTGTGTATGTGTGTGTGTGTGTATGTGTGTGTGTATGTGTGTGTCTGTGTGTATGTCTGTGTGTGTATGTGTGTGTGTCTGTGTATGTGTGTGTATGTGTGTGTGTATGTGTGTGTGTGTGTGTGTGTGTGTGTGTGTGTGTGTGTGTGTATGACTTACTTTTTATCCTATTTCTCTCTGGCTCATGAAGAGTTATTGAGCTTGGAGCCTCTCAGGTCAGACAGAGGCGCCTCCCCAACCCCAGTCAAAGAATAAAGAACCCAAGTAACTAAGTTTCTTTTCTTAATCCCTTGTGGTTATCAGCAGAAGTCAATTGTCAGAAGCCTTCTGCTTCTGGCTCTCAGAAAAGTAAGAGAAAGTTAATGGCCCAAGCTTATCAGCCTCTGGGCCACCTACTCTGCGCCCTACCTCAGTACCTGGATGTTAGGGTGGAACCCGAACACAATTGGAGGCTGGGCAGTCCAACAATGGCTATCTGTACCCTAGAGAGGCAGAGAAGCTAGTCAGTCCACAAAGATGGAAGCCACCCACTCCTATGCTGATGGGAGAAGTCACTGGTGAGAGTCCACACTCAGAGACGATAGAGCTGGAGTCTGCTTTCCAATGGAGACAGAAGCAGCACAGATGCCCTTCAGGAAGAACGGCGCCTTCACACGCTGGCTGACATCTTCCTGTTCTACATTCCTACCTGTTGGGTAGTGCTGTCCACAGTCAGGGAGGGTCTTTTTCAGCTATCATTCCACGTGTCAATCCTGTTTGGAAATTCTCTCACTGACATACTCGTTGGCATCTCTAGGTCCCGTCAAATGAACTGTTGTTATCAGTGAGATGGCTCAGCAGCGAAAAGTACTTGACACATAAGTCTGATGATCTCTGGCGCCCTTAGTGGCAGGAGAGAACACCACCCCCCCAAAGTTGTCCCCTGAGCCCCACCTCTATGCCACACCCTTCATCCCACAACACTTATTAATTAATTTAAAAAATTAAAAGCTGTCACACTATGCAACGTTGCCTTAAAACCCCTTTTTAAACTGTATCCTAATCATTTTGCTACATTCTTCTGCATACGTACCCGAAGCACTGACATCCTTTTCAATGCAATGGCTGCTCCTGGTTCCCAACACTCATGGCTTTCTTCCCGACCTCTTGTTTTCCTCACGGGGACTATCCATCCATAGGGTTCTCTGACCACATTTATCTTTAAAACAATTCTGATTACTGACATCTATTAATCATACACGTTCATGGAACTCATCACACAACATGCTCTTACATAATATACCATTTGCTAATCGTGTACACCCCTGTTGTGAAAGGAAAAATTAAGTTTTGAAAAGAGAAATTGAGTTTGAAGCTTGTGAAAATTACAGGTTGGAGAAAGACACAGTGGGCCAAGCCTGTGAATGTTAAAACAAACCTAAGCAAATACAAGCAAGCTGTTAGATATCCCAGGGACTGATAGGTCAGGAAGACATAAACCATAAAGATAGAACAACAATATGCAAGGACATGTCCGGGGCCCAGACATGCAAGGACGTGCCTGGGCGGACATTGAGTAATGGGCCATCTGGTCCTCTTATAGTTGAAGGTCAGCTAGAAACCCCCGAATAACACCCCCCTTTTAGGAACTTTCCGCTCTGATCTGCACGAACTACATTTAAAATAGCCAATCATGTATAGCCACACCAATTCCTTTGTTCCCCCAGACCTTTTTTCCTATATAAACCCCTAACCCCTGAGCCTGGTTGCCAATTCCTCTGTCTCCTGAATGAGATACGTGTTGGCCCTGAGCGCTCTGATATTAAACTGCCTCGTGTGTTTGCATCAAGACGGTCTCTCGTGTTTCCTTGGGTGCGCATCTCCCGAGACTCGAGTGGGGGGGTCCCCTACGGGGGTCTTTCACTTGCTCCTACTCTCTCTTCCCCCCTTCCCTCTTTGCTCTCCGTCTTTTGGTCCCTTTCCTCTCTTCATTTAAAAACATGTTAGTATCTGCACGTTTTAGCTGTGTTTCCTTTTGCTGTGATGACATCAATATCCTGACAAAAGCAATGGAAGGGAGAAAGTGTTGATTTTGGCTCATGGTTCCACGGGGACACAGTCCGCTTTGGCAGGGATGTGGCAGCAGGCAAGGAAGCATGATGATAGGGGCAGGAGCCAGGTCATATTGTATCCACACTCAAGAAGCAAAGAAGGAACAGGAAGTGGGGGTGGGCTATAGAGTCTTAAGCCCCACCCTTAGTGACTGACTTCCTCCAGCAAGGCTCCACCCCTGAAGCCTTCATAACCCACACAGACAGCACTACCAGGTGGGGACTAAGGGTTCAAACATATGTCTGTGGGGGACGTTTCTCATTCTGTTATATGATATTTGAGAGGAAACAAGTGGCACATTCCAGATAAATTTGTATGTGTCTAGTCTTACGTGATGTCTCCCAGCTTTACCAATCTCCCTACACATGACAGGACTTCATTCGCCTTCTTGACTGAATTATTATTTATTATGGAAAACTACTATTTTTTAAAATGAACTAAAAATGTAAACATCACCTGGGCTAATTCCAAATCTTGGTTAATATCAATAGGGTCAAGATAAATACAAGTAAATAGGCCTCCCCTTATAATTCTGAGTTCATTTCCTTCAGATATACACTGAGGGATGAGATAGCTAGATTAAATGCTAGTTCTAGCTTTTGTGTTTTGGGGACCTTGGATATGGTTTCCCACAGTAGTTGCACTGTCTTACATTCCTGTCAGCAGGACGCAGGGGTTCCCATGTCTCACTAGCAGCATCTGTCATTTATTTATTATAAATGGGTGAGATGGACTCTGAGTGTAGTCTTGGCTTGCCTCCCTCCACAGCCAGCATGATGGCTAGTCTTTGTTATCGCCATGGCTACAATTAGAATCACCTAGGAGACTGGTGAGACACTTGCTGCTGTCTTTGTGAGCTTTTACAGAGAGAGATAACCAAGAGGCTATAACTAAGGAGGGATAATCAATAAGGAGGGATAACCAATAAGAAGAGAGCTGTTACTGTTCTGCTGTTTTTCTTTCAAACAGGGAAGGAACTTGGAGCCAGGAGCCGATGCAGAGGCCACAGAGAGATATATTGCTGACTGGCTTGCTCATCACAACTTCCTCAACCTGCTTTTTTTTTTTTTTATTAGATATTTTCTTTATTTACATGTAAATATCTCCATTCCCAGTTTCCCCTCTAAAAAATAAAGAAACAAACAAAAGCAACAAAAACAAACCCCAGCTGCCTCCCCCCTCCCCATGCTTGCCACCCCACCCTCCCTGCTTATTGGCCCTGGCATTCCCCTACACTGGGGCACAGAACCTTCACAGG
>NW_022196911.1:106122197-106128504 GCF_008632895.1 Mastomys coucha
ATCTTTTGGGTATATGCCCAGGAGTGGTATAGCTGGGTCCTCCGGTAGAACTATGTCCAATTTCCGGTCAACCTGCTTTCTTATGGAACCTAGGACCACCAGCCCGGGGATGGCATTGTCCATCAATTACTTATAAGTTGCCCACGAATAGTTTTCTGTCTTCTAGAACAAAATTAGGAGATGCTTCTTGGCCAGTCACAGGAACTGCTGTGGCTTCCCCTTCCTTGCCGTGTTGGTTGAGCCTTTTGAAACCAGGAGCCAGTGTGAAACCTCCCTCCCTTAAGGTGTTTCTGCCGGGCATTTTGCCACAGCAGCTAAAACAGCCACAGATGTAGAACACCTCTTCAGATATTGGTTGTGAAGGGACTGGAATTAGTGCAAGACTGCAGGGACCAAGTTCTCACACAAAGGACATTTATTTGCCCCCAGTCAGCCTCAGGAGGAGGAAGTTGCCAATTAAGAGACTAGACCTTGGTGGCTTGCTTTAGAAATGTAATCTAATGGTTTTCAGCAAGGGAGAAGGAAGGGGGAAGGGAAGGCCTGCCCGTGCCATGTTTCCCATGCTTGGGCTTATTGCATCCCTTCAGATTGGTCGATTTTTTGTCTTTTGATAAGTGTCTGCTTAGATCAGCCATCTAACTGTGCTGGCTGGTTTTATGCCAGCTTAACCCAAGCTATGGTTGCCAGAGAGGAAGAAACTTCAGTTGGGGAAATGCCTCCATGTGATCCAGCTGTAAAGCATTTTCTCAGTTAGTGATCAAAGCCGGGGTGGGGAGGCCCAGCCCAATGAGGGTGACGCCAGCCCTAGGCTGATGGTCCTGCTCATTGCTGGGTTGTTGAAAAGTCTTTGATTTTTGTATTTTTTTTTTAAACCTTATGATTTTTAATGATTTTGCTTACTAGCTCTACAGTTCTAAAACACTGTTGGAAGATTTTTCAGATGCAGAACCATACAAAATTTGAGTAGGAGTAATTTGACTTCCCCTTTTTCAGTCTCACCCCTTTTATCTATGTGGTTTCTAAATGCTCTGGCTAGCATCTCTAGAGGGACACTGAATAGACATGGCGGGCCTGGGCATGCTCACCTCCTTCCTCATCCTGGAACAAGTACATTCTGGGCTGCTGAGGCAGACACTGGTGGGTCCCTGGGGTCCAAGAGTCAGTGAGGCTAGCTTGGCTAATGCCTGGCCGGTGAGAGGCTCCATCACTTAGAACACAAGGTGAGGTGAAGAGATGGCTTGGCGATTCTGAGCACTTGGTACTCTTGCAAAAGAACCAGGTGTGATTCCCAGCACCCACATGGCAGCTCACGACCATCTACAGCTCCATTTCCAGGGTTCTGACTCCTCCTCTAACTTCCATGGGCTCCTGAACACATGTAGCACACAGAGATACACTCAAGCACACACATATACCCATAAAATTAAATAAATATTAAGCAGGTAACAAGCAAACAAAGTGAACCTGGGGAATAACAGCGGCCAGTATGGACCTCTCTGTGGAGGCATGTGCAAGCACGCACGCACGTACAAACACACGCACACACGTACAAACACACGCACGCACAAACACACACACGCACAAACACACACACACACACACACACACACACACACACACACATTACACATACATGCCATAAAAGATAGAGCATTGTCGCATTGCCAACTTTGTGAATTAAAACAAAAGAAGAAAAGAAAAGAATCCACTTAAAATGAACGTGCTGTGTTGGTTACTGAGCATATAGAAAATGTTGAGATTCATATGCCCTGCAGAGGGCAGTATTTCTCCTTGCCTAAAGTGTTTTCACTCTTGTAAACATAATCACAAGGCAAAGCAGTTCCATCCAAAGAGAACAGAAAAACAAAACAAAATGTCTGGGTTCAGTGTAGATAGCAAATGACCACTGGAAAGGAGATGTCTTTGGTACCCGAATTTATTCTTTAGCACTTAGAGCCTGACACCAGGGTTTTCGAGTTAAGAAAGAGATGGAATGAAACATAGGAAACCTGAGCTGGTTACAATTCTCGCCAACTCTCCGTATGACACCAGATGTGTGCATCAAGACACCAACAAGCAGAGGGCTCTCAAGTGTCCCTAAGGCTTCCTCTTAGTTCTTACTGCTGATGAAGCCTACTCAAGATTCTCTGTCCGTCCATCCATTTGTCTGTTCAGACCCGGTGTTGCACTTCTGACCTTGTACTTCAGCTTTATGGTTCCCAAGATCCTATCTATTGTTTCTATATCTCAAGTCATCTCAAAGGCCTTTTCTTAACTCTATGACCCTACAGTTTGTCCTGTATGGTTCCAGTGGCCTCCTACCTAATAACTAACTACTGCAGTAGCTTGGAACGTTTCTATCAGCGTCTGTCTCTCTCTTCAGTAAAGTATCTCTGAGCTCCAGTGAGACCTCTGTAATTCTTTGGCAGTCATTCACTATTATTTATCTATCTATTATCTATCTATGTATCTATTTATCATCTATCTACTTCTCTGTATCTCTCATCTATGTATCTATGTGTATGTATGTATGCATGTATCTATCTATCATCTATCTACTCCTATCTACTATCTACTATCTATCTATCTATCTATCTATCTATCTATCTATCTATCTATCTATCTATCTATCTATCTGCCTGCCTGCCTGCCTGCCTGTCTATCATCTATATCACCTATGGATCTATTGATGTATCTATCTATCTATCTATCTATCTATCTATCTATCTATCTATCTATCTATCTAAGTTTCTCTGTATCTATCACCTATGTATAGATAAAGCTACTGTGTTGTGTGAATGTGTTCTGAGAGTTAATATTAGTAGCTAATGTTGGACTAGAAGTAGTCTAGAGAGATGTTCATACTTGGTGCAACATCTTGCCTTCATGGTCCTCTGACATTTATGGCCTCCTTTATGGCTTCTGTGGTCTTGTATCTCGCCTCTATAGCCTCTATGTGAATTCCTCCAGAGAGACATGTTTAACCTTTAACCATTCTCACCCACAGCTTAGTGGTTAAGATCACTTGCTGCTCTTCCAGAGAACCTGAGTTCAGTCTCCAGAACCCACTGGGGCAGCTCACCACCACATATTACTCCAGCTCCAGGGGATCTGGCATCTCTCTCTGACCATTCTCAACACTGCACTCTCACTCTCTCTCTCTCTTCCTCTCTCTCTCTCTCTCCCTCTCCCTCTGTCTCTCTGTCTCTCTGTCTCTCTGTCTCTGTCTCTCTCTCTGTCTCTCTGTCTCTCTCTCTCTCTCTCTCTCTCTTACACACACACACATGCACACTTTTTTTTTCAAAAGGATTAGAATAAAAAAGAAACCCATGTTTGCCAATGACCAACTTTAAAGAGAACTGGGAGTACTTGGCCAATTGCAGCCAACACAACTAATGTTACTTGTGAATTATTTGCCATTCAGTATCTCCCAACACTGGGGATGGACACATCCATTTCTGGCATGGCATGTCTACAACACTAGGCATGATGCTTTATCTGTTTTCTCCTTGAAATAGCAAAATAAAGGGAGACAGATGCTTGCTGAGGAACTCTCTGTGGGAGATGAGGGTCATGTGGAAGAGGAAATGGGGCCAGCTTATGATGAACTACAATCAGCTTCTCTTCGGAGGCCATGCTAATGAATTTCTCCAGGGAGGTATGCTCAACACTTAATGGCTTTCATACAGAAACCCATTTGTGAGTCCACAAAAAAAGATTATTATTTCTCCTAACTGCACCCCCTCTTTCCCACTGAGCCAGGAGATAATGTCAACATGACAAAAACCCAGGAATTAAAAGTAGGAGGAGAAGTTATAACCAAAAATTCTTAACAAGTTTAAAATTCTAGGAGAGACTGCAAAGAGGGGACTCTAGTGAATTTCTTGTTCATGAATGCTAGAGATCCCTACGCTGGAGGCGTCCCTGGAAACCACCCCAGCCCATGCATTTTATCTTATGGAAGACAGTAAGAAGATGCAGTCCTTGTTGGAAGAGAAGTTTGTGGGGCAGGAGTCACGTGAGAACTGGTGGAAATCATCAGAATTCAGCTCTTTAAGTGCCACTTGCATGATTCACTAAGTAAGGGACCCACGGGGAGCTTTATTTATTTATTTATTTATTTATTTATTTATTTATTTATTTATTCATTTAGCTTCTACCCATTTGCAAGCTTTACCGTCTTTCCTGCAGCTTACATAGTGGTCCCTGACAGAGGTTAAATGGTGAAATGTGGATGGGTCCCCAGAGTCTCATGGACCTGTCGGGACAGTGTGCTCTCTGCACTCCCATGCATTGGTTTCTGTGCTGAGACCTGTCTCTGGGACATGGTCACAATCAACAATAAAAAAAATCTCTTAAGCTGTTTTGTGAGCAAAGTTTTCTATAGTGTGGTCCACAGGGCAGTGGCATCTTGAGGTGCTTTTTAGGCATTTCTACAAAAGTATTCCTTGGCTATGGAAGCTTGGAACAGATTGTGTGTGTGTGTGTGTGTGTGTGTGTGTGTGTGTGTGTGTGTGTGTGTGTGAGCGCGCACGCTCATGCGCACCAGAGTCAACCTTAGGTGTTGCCTCCAGGAGCCCTTGTGTTTTGAGTCATGGCCTCTTACCGGTCTGGAGCTCACCTCATCAGCAAGGTTGACCGGCTAGTTAGCCCTGCAGGTCAGTTGTCTGTCTCCATTAGAGTGCAATTACACATCACCAAGATCACTAAGTTTTTGGGTTGTTTTTTTGTTTTGTTTTGATTTGAATGTGGTTTCTGAGAATCAAATCAGGTCCTTGTGTTTGCATGGCAGAAATGACTAGGGATTCCTGACCAAGCATTTGTGGATTCCTGGTTCCATGGACTCCTGATGGAAATTCCCCGGTAAGAGCAGAGCGGTCTCTGTGGATGAGCTTCCTGGTTTTCTTTACCGCTACAGGCATTTTTAATCTTGTAGGACAGACAGTAGTGACTTCTGTTGGAAATGGGTGCGATGTTTGTAGTGTCCTTAGCTGTTCACTGTTTTCTTTCCTTCCTGTTACAGAGTTAGGGTATGGGCCAGTCTTAGGACCAGAAGTTAGAGGGGTATTTCAAACATGCATGCAGGAGCCTGGGGTATGGAAGCTATTGTTCCTCTCAGAGTCCACTTCAACAAGTACAAGGAGCACATGAGAATTCACCAGTATGGCTTTTATCACACCTGCCTTCTTCTTCCTCCATTTTGTTCAGGAACTCTCTGGAATGGAAGACTCATCTGGATTCTTTGAGTATAGGAAGAAACTCGTATTTATGGGACTCATTAGCCTAGGTCCATCCTGCTTTGCCTCTGTCATACATGGATACCAGTTGAGGTTAAGAAGTGGGCTGATGGGCAGGTGCTGTAGAGAATGCCTTTAATCCCGGCATGCAGCCGTGGTAGGTTGATCTCAGGATCTTTGTGAGCTCAAAGCCAGTCTGGTCTACACCATGAGTGAGTGCCCGGCCATCCAGAGTGTCTCAAAAAGGGCTTGTGCTTCGGGTTCCAGGTGGATGGGAGTGTGGGGAGGGTGTGTGTGTGTGTGTGTGTGTGTGTGTGTGTGTGTGTGTGTGTGGTGGGGATCAGAGGAGCAGGTTAAGAGGTCAGTTAATCTTCTCTTTGGGGGCATTAAAGAGGGCGCACCAAGGCACCCTGCTGGCTCATTTGCAATGTGGATGTGTCCCTGGGTTTCACCAGTTGGGTTCTTGGTCCCTGGCATAACAGCAGTGAGGTGCTGACCCTTTGGGCTATCTTAGGAATCTGACGTTGTTCTGTTAAGCTCTCTGCAGCATGCTAGCCCACGCTCTTGTGTGACGCCCTTGGCCATGCTCTGATGTAAGCGGAAGACCCTCACTGCATGCTGAGTAGGTGCTATCGCTGTACTCTTGGACTTCCCAGACTGCAGAGCGGGGGGCTTAAATAAGCTTGCATGCTTTAGAGGTATTTTGTTATCAGAAAATAAGACAAGAGGTGTCTACTCAGGGGCTTGTGCTCTCTAAACGGTGCAATAGGCCTCTAGACCTTAGACACCCCCAGACCTTACTTAGCACAACTGACACCATGTTAGAAGCCCATTCAGGCCTTGGAAACCAGCAGGAGATAAAGGCTAAGCCAACAGTTCCAGGATGTGGCTGGGAAAATCCCGCAATGTGTTAACCTTGCTTTTCAGCGTCTGTCATTCTGCTCCTTGCTAACTGTTCTTGTTGACTGAAGTGTGTCACCTCAGATTATGGGTTTTTTTTGTTTGTTTCTTTTTTTTTCTTTTAGATATTTTCTTTATTTACATGTAAATTTCTCCATTCCCAGTTTCCC
>NW_022196911.1:106132820-106136678 GCF_008632895.1 Mastomys coucha
AAGGAATTACTTCAATCTCCTTGTATCTGTTGAGGCCTGATGTGTGACCAATTATATGGTCAATTTTGTGTCGCTGATGTGGCTGGGAAAATCCCTCAATGTGTTAACCTTGCTTTTCAGCGTCTGTCATTCTGCTCCTTGCTAACTGTTCTTGTTGACTGAAGTGTGTCACCTCAGATTATGGTTTTTTTTTTTTTTTGTACATAAAGGCTCAGGCAAGGTAAGGCTTGGGGCTGAATGATTTGCGCATGTTTCCTGTGTAGCTAGCTGGTTGTAAAGACTTTCTATTTGGCGCTAAGAGTCTGTGTGTTCTTTGAAGGGGCTCCCTCACAACTTGAGAAGATCCATGATGGAATTCTTCTAAAGTGAATCGTTGCCATTTATTCTTTTTAAAATCTTAAAGTTGATTTATCTTATATGTATGAGTGCTTACACTCCTGTGTGTCTGTGAATTCCGTGCATGCCAGGGGCCTAACGGCGGCGGTCAGAAGATCCGAAGAGGATGTCAGACTCCCCAGACCTGAAGTAGGGACGGTTGTAAATCACCATAGGAGCATTGGAAAGCGGACTTAGCATCTCTGCTAGAGCAACGAGTGCTCTTAACTGTGGCGCCATCTTTCCACCCCACCCTCCAATTTGCATATATGCTTGATTAACCTTCCTTTATAATGAATAGACTAGAGATTTCAGTTCCTGGGTTTTAGTCTCACACCTCCCTCTACCCCCTGCCTCCAAGTCACAGAACTTGTTCTGAGTGTGTTCAGACAACAACCAAAAGAAAATGACTGATGTGCCTAGTAACCCTGGCAGCTGGCAGTCAGTCCCTGCAAGAGTGTCTTCCTAGGGCTGAGCCTGTACCTGAGCTAAACCAGCAGAGGCTCTTCAGAAGAAACGTGCTGCTCAGTAAAGGGAACTGGCCCCTGGTTAGATCTGAATGCAGTTCAAGCTGCTATCTCCAGGATCAAATACTGGGGAGACAGACATTTTTGGTCCACTTTCCTCAGGGGCAAATTTCATGCCATAGCTGTGCTAAAAATAAGAAGCCCGGGGCTGGGCAGTGGTGGCGCATGCCTTTAATCCCGGCACTTGGGAGGCAGAAGCAGGCGGATTTCTGAGTTCAAGGCCAGCCTGGTCTACAGAGCGAGTTCCAGGACAGCCAGGGCTACACAGAGAACTAAAAGAAAACGGAAAAAGAAGAAACTCGTCAGAATATTTTCCAGATTCTACCAGAAGATGGCGCAGTCTGAAAACTAATTTACGCATCTCCACAGAACAAGGTCTTGCTGTTTTTCACACTGGGGTCTCACAGAACAAACATCTGAAGCAGAATTGGATGAAAGCCAAATATTACAAAACACAGTTTTTAAATGCTTATTATATATTCTAATATCGTAAATATCATGATAATTCTTTGCGATCCTTGGGGGGTATTTCTATGAAAAGTTTTTTGTTTTTTGTTTTGTTTTTATTTTTTGACTTTTTTTTTTTTTTAGGGAAAAAAACAAAATAAGGCATGTGCCGCAATCTTTGAACATTCTGGAATTTCAGAACACGTTCCCAGATTCCTATAGGGAAGGATACACGAACAAAGGATTCTTCTGTGGTTGTAAATAACAAGCTGGGCTGGGGCTGGGAGGAGCATGCTCTAGAAAGGACCCAATTTCACTGGCTGTGACTCTGTGACCTTTTCCTGCCACCCCAGAGGGACGGAAGCTTCCTCATGGCTCCAATCCAACCATTTGGCTTTTCTTAGTCTCATGGAATTTAAGAGTTGGATAGGACTCTTGAGAACACTTGGTCCAAGCATTCTCCCGGCACGGAAGTCATTCTCATTATCTCCCTGGCCGCAGTAAGAAACAACATCTGTCTGAACCTCAGTACAGCAATCCCACATCCATGTGGATCTTGGAGGCAGCCTCAAAAAGATGGGGGGGGAGGGGGGAGAGGAAGGGACTAGCCTCTTCAGCTGTATTGATAATGATAATATTTCACTAATGTTTCCTCATTGAAAACCGACATTCCTCTAAAAGATGTGGTACTCTGTGGGTCAGACAATAGGCAAACCAGATTGCAATGCCTCCCTTTACTGAATTCCATAGCGAGCCTCTGAGGCAGGTACTATTGTCCCCTTGTGTGAAAATGAGGGACTTGGTGCTCAGAGAGATTAAGTCACCTGCCCCCAGAAAACTTGACTCGTAGAAAGTAATGGGTGGGTGGTGGTAAACACAAGCGACTTGCCATGAAGTGTCTATCTGACCCAACGTTCATGTCTTCAACTCTGATATTCATGCATCTGTGTGTGACAAAGGGCCACCTGAGCCCTTTCATCTGAACCTCACTGGGTACAGCTACCTCACGAGGCTTCTAGCTCATTCTCCCACTGCCGCTCAGCGATGTGTCTAAGCTTCCGACTCACAATAACCGTCCAGATATCACACACTAACATCGTGTCTGTCAACAGTGCTCTCTTCCTAACTGCTTTCTAAAGATGTAAGGGCTGGGGAGATGGTTCAGGGAGTAAAATACTTGCCTCAGAATCATGAGGATCTGAATTTGATCCCCAGAACCCAGGCAAGAAGCCAGGCGCTGTGGCTGCGATCCCAGCACCGGGGAGACAGAGACAAGGCACATATTCCTGGAATCCATAGACCAGCCTGTCTAGCAGAATTGCTGAGAACCAGGTTCAGTGAGAGACCCTGTCTTGAACATTAAGGTGGAGAGTGGCTGAGGGAGACACCTGACATTGACCTCTGGCCTCCATATGAACTCACATGCACACATGCACGTACGTACACTTGTACATACGCATGTACAGACGCAACTATAGCTGTTAACCGTCTATCTATCTTATTGCCCCTTGTAAATCACTAATCCCCTCAGAGTCCTGTTTCCTTGTTTGTAGGCCTCATTGTATCATGTTGTAATCTTGTGAGACTCCAGTAACTCACTGGACATCTGCCTTCCCCATTAGACTCTGTGAGGGCCAGAGTTACTTTGTTGCCATCAATTCCCTGGGGCCTCATCCAGATCCCTGAATGGCGCAGCTGTTCAGTTGATAAAATAATCAGTCTACCAATGGGAATAATTAGACCTTCCTTCCTCCTACAGAAGATAATGGTGAGAAACAAATAAGGGGTCCGCTCATGCAAAAGCACTGTGTTCTGTTAAAAAAAAACAAACAAAAACAATTCTGTCATCACTAACAAACAAATTACATGTTGGGTTGACTAAGTATAACCAGCTTCTTTCTTGGCTCAAAGCCCCAAACAGTCTCATGCCGCTTGGCAGCCTTGGCGGAGGCCAAAGGTGCCAAATGTATTTGGGAGACTCTGCTCTGACGATTCTCAAGTAGTTTTAGTGTTACATCTTCACAGGGTCAGTATTGGGATCGCAGTAAAGGCCTACTGAGAGAAAAAAATCTCTGGTCAGGAGTCTACAGTCTGTGACTGGGCTGGAGACCTACCACTCTGGTTGGACTGGACCAATCAGCTGGTCAAGAGACCACCTCCAGGAAGAGGGGCAGCACAGGGAGGTGTTCTTAATCCAGACTAAGGAAGTAGGCAGAATAATTAACCTTTTAATGAGTTACTGCATCTCTTCTTCTCTGAATCCCCGACCTTAGCCCAGGAGCTTATTGAAACTGCATCTATGGAGATCTGAAAATCTACTTGATTTTGGGAAGTGCACAGAAAAGTGTGAGTTCACTTTTTCTTCTTCCTCTTTTGCAAGCATGCTTTCTTTGACACCTGGGGCTTCCCTAACACTATGCTCTCTTCTCTCCTAAAGACTCCTCCTTTCCCTTCTTCTTCTTCTTCTTCTTCTTCTTCTTCTTCTTCTTCTTCTTCTTCTTCTTCTTCT
>NW_022196911.1:106137023-106154588 GCF_008632895.1 Mastomys coucha
TCCTCCTCCTCCTCTTCCTCCTCCTCCTCCTTCTTCTCACTGTTGTCTTCTAGACATCATTCCCATCTGTCTCAAATTATGTCAGCTCCACCTTCCAAATAGATCTGGGACCTGACTTCTCCCCATTTCCATTTCCTTTCCTACACTAGCCTCTTCACCTTCCTTATCTCAAAAGCCTCCAGTGCTCCTTTGAACCACTGTTCATTTATTTTCCCCTAGTAGTATAAGTGATTCTTATAAAAGCCAACAATTTCCTGTCACAGTTGGTCTAAGAGTTCGTCTTTTTTTAATTTATTTTCTACACTCCATATTCGGTTCCCTGCCCCCCTCCCCCACATCCACCCTCCGACTGCTCCACATGCCACACCTCTGCCTCACCCCCACTCCGTCTCCACATGGATGCCCCCATCCCACCTGATCTCTAAACTCCCTGGGGCCTCCAGTCTCTTGAGGGTTAGGTGCATCATCTCTGAATGAACACAGACCCGAAAGTCCTCTACTGTATGTATATTGGGGGCCTCATATCACCTGGTATATGGTGTCTGTTTGGTGGTTCAGTGTTTGAGAGATCTTGGGGGTCCAGATTAATTGAGACTGCTGGTCCTCCTACAGGATTGCCCTTCTCCTCAGCTTCTTTCAACTTTCCCTAATTCAGCAACATAGGTCAACTGCTTCTGTCCATTGGTTGGGTGCAAATACCTGCATCTGACTCTTTCAGCTGCTTGTTTGGTCTTTTGGAGGGCAGTCATGATAGGTCCCTTTTTGTGTGCGCTCCATAGCCTCAGTAATAGTGTCAGGTCTTGGGACCTCCCCTTGAGCTGGATCCCACTTTGGGCCTGTTGCTGGATCTTCTTTTCCTCAGGCTCCTCTCCATCAAAACCATCATTTATGACGATCAAGTAGTAGGCGTCATTCGAGGGATGCAAGGTTGGTTTAATATATGAAAATCCATTAATGTAATCCACTATATAAACAAACTCAAAGAAAAAAATCACATGATCATCTCCTTAGATGCAGAAAAAGCATTTGACAAAATACAACACCCCTTCATGTTAAAAGTATTGGAGAGATCAGAAATTCAAGGCCCATACCTAAGCATAATAAAAGCAATTTACTTCAAGCCAACAGCCAATATCAAATTAAATGGAGACATACTTGAAGCAATCTCACTGAAATTGGGGACAAGACAAGGATGCCCACTCTCCCCATATCTATTCAATAAAGTACTTGAAGTGTTAGCTAGAACAATAAGACAACAAGAAGAGATCAGGGGGATACAAATTGGTAAAGAAGAAACAAAGGTATTACTATTTGCAGATGATATGATAGTATACATAAGAGACGCCAAAAATTCTACCAGAGAACTTTTCCATCTGATAAACAACTTCAGCAAAGTGGCTGGATATAAAATTAACTCAAATAAATCAGTAGCCTTCTTTTATACAAAGGATAAACAGACTGAGAAAGAAATTAGGGAAACAATTCCCTTCACAATAGCCACAAATAATATAAAATATCTTGGGGTAATTCTAACCAAACAAGTGAAAGACCTGTATGACAATAAATTCAAGTCTCTTAAGAAAGAAATCGAAGAAGCTCTCAGAAAATGGAGAGATCTCCCATGTTCATAGATTGGCAGAATTAACATAGTAAAAATGACCATCCTACCAAAGGCAATCTATAGATTAAATGCAACCCCCATCAAAATCCCAACACAATTCTTCAGAGACATGGAAAGGGCAACTTTCTGTCCTAATCTCTTTATCTTCTGTCAAGTGGCTGCTTATCCACCCTGGGTCCAACCCCCAGGCCAGCTTGAGTGGCATAGCTCCCCTGCTCCTCTGATTTTCTCCTCTGGGCAGCTGCCAAGATTTGTAGCTGGGAATTTATTTCCTGTCCTAAGTGTTTTTGTTTTATATACTAATGCAACTGTCCTCTTTTAAAAATAAAAAATAATGAGACTGGAGAGATGGCTCAATGGTTAAGAGCAGTGACTGCTCTTTCAGAGGTTCTGAATTCAATTTCAAGCAATCACATCTGTAATGGGATCCAATGCCCTCTTCTGCAGTGTCTGAAGACAGCCATCATGTACTCATATAAATAAAATAAATAGTATTCATTTGTATGGAATGCAAAACTCTAATCATTTATTCATTAAATTATCCTGTTGTCCTTCCATCCCGTGTTCACATAGTGTATTTTAATTAAGTTTTTATTTACTTATTTATTTTGTGGGGCAGGTCGTGTGTGTTCCAGACCATGTGGCAGACCACGTGCAGGAGTGAGGTCCCCTCACTGTGGATTCTGGGGTTCAAACTGAGGTGTTTGTGTTTGGAGGCTTGTGGTCCTTTCCCACTGAACAATCTCACTGACTCTGCCTTTCAGCATTTGAGTTCAAAGCCTGGAGGTGTGGCTCAGTTCTAGAGTTCTTGTCCAGGGTGCACATAGTCCTGGGTTTACACGGAAAACAAAAATATGCTTTTGCTTATGAGTTCAGCAAATGGTTTTCCTCTGCCACATATGTGCTTTTCCCTTGATCCCAATCCTGGCACTTCTTCTGTTGTTCCAGCTACATGTGTTAGCATTCTGCTATGGCTCTCTGTCTAACATGTGAGGAACCAGCTGGGCTTCTTCTGCACTGCTTAGATACATAATCCATATATTTGGTTTTCCTTCTTTTCTTTTCTAGAATTATTCTGTTGGTGGAATCTGCTGTTAGACCCATTTTAGACACAGAATGGTATTGACGAGTTTTAATTCATTTGCCTGCACCAATGGAGGAGGCAATAGAAAGCATGGATTAAAGTGATTTAATCACATCATGAAAAGTTAATTGTGGCTGAAAGTAATTCACCCCAGTCTGGGGCACTTAGGCTAAACGGATCATAAATAACCAATGCCTCGTGAAAATTTGCTACATTTTCCTTTTCCATAAGAAGTCTCAAAGTAGGACAAATTCAGTTTTACTTTCTAATGATTATCACAAATGTATTTCGGGAAAATTTATCTTGTTAGATTCTCCACAAACGATGCCTGATATGTATCCCTCTGGGAAACAAAACACACACACACACACACACACTCACAGAGAGACACACAAACACATGCACACATACACACAGACACACACACTCACACAGACACACACAGGCATACATACACACAGGCACATACACAGAAATATACCCACACAGGCACACATACACACTCACAGAGAGACACACATACATAAAGAGGCACACACATACACAGGCACACACATACACACACAGGCACACACACAAACACACAGAGACACATACACACACACATACACACACACACACACCTACCTTTGTTTAATCCATTGATTACTTATTTATTTATTGTTATTATTTTTGAGACAAGGTTTCACTACACTGCCCTGTCTGGTCTGAAGCTCACTATGTAGTTAGTCTGTGCCTAAGCTCACAGAGATTTGCCTGCTTCTGTCTCCTGAAACTGTCATTAAAGTCTAGGCTCAGTTTCCAAATTATACTTAGGTTTAGAAGCCCTATTCAGAAATATCTATTCACCGTGCTGCCAAGTATGGCATACATAGCATACATTTCCGTAGGGTCTGTTAGAATCCAACCCCGGCACCGTCTTGTTTCTCTTCCTTCCAGACACTGCTGTTTGCCAAAAGAAAATATACAGGACAGGCTAAAAGTCTTATCTCTTCTTATAATTTGAGCTTGATATAGATGCAGATATTAGATGAAACCTCAAAATTTGACAATAATTCATGGGGGTCAATGTTAAGCCTTCAACCTAGGCCAGTGGGTTTTTTTTGTTTTTGTTTTTGTTTTTTTGGTTTTTTTTTTGGTTGTTGTTTATTTACTTTGTTAGTTAGCCATCTGAAGCACATCTCAAGAAGTTCCTTTCTTTCCTGGCCAAGGAAAAGAACTTTCCCTCAGGACCAGCTGACACAGTCAAGACAGATTCTTCTTTGGGGAGAGCCAGCTGGGTGACAGGAGGCATTTTTTCCATCCTAGACTTTGGCCTTCAACACTGCGGCCACCCAAGCCTCAAGCACCAGGGATCATACTCTTTGCAAAACCCATGACTGTGCTCAGAGGAAAATCAGGACTCCCTTTCCAGCTGGCAACATCTTTGTCTTTGCTGTAGATCTCAGTTGTCCAACACTGCTCTACCTATGAGGGACCAGGGCAGGCTACTGGAGCAGCATCATTCTGAAGACCATGCACTCTCAGGAGACTCCCAGTTTGCTTGGCTCATGACTTCCCCTTTTGTGGTGGCCTTAGGAGCACAGATTCTTTTTTTTTTTGTTTTGTTTTGGTTTTTTGAGACAGGGTTTCTCTGTGTAGCTCTGGCTGTCCTGGTACTCACTCTGTAGACCAGGCTGGCCTCAAACTCAGAAATCCACCTTCCTCTGCCTCCCAAGTGCTGGGATTAAAGGTGTGTGCCACCACCGCCCGGTAGGGGCACAGATTCTATCTCTGGGTTCTAAGAAGGCTTATTCTACCTATTAGAGAATCTTCCTCCTCTTCCTCTTCCTCCTCCTCTTCTTCTTCCTCTTCTTCTTCTTCTTCCTCCTCCTCCTCCTCCTCCTCCTCCTCCTCCTCCTCCTCCTCCTCCTCCTCTTCTTCTTCTTCTTCTTCTTCTTCTTCTTCTTCTTCTTCTTCTTCTTCTTCTTCTTCTTCTTCTTCTTCTGCTTCCTCCTCCTCTCTTTCTGTACTGGGCTCAGCTCCAAGGCCCTGTGCATGGCACACAAGTACTCTGACAATGGTGCTGCATCCCCAGCCCACTTTCTTCTTGACATTCATACCTGGCTGGCTGTGAGTCTCCCAGTTCCTAAGTCACAGTCAAGCATGACCTGAAGGTGTCCCCATTGGGTTCAGCATGACCTCACACATATTGCCCTTTAATGGAGATTATACACAAGAGCTCTTTAAAACCTAATCCCCAGTAGTGAGCGGTCTGGTCTAGGATTCTTTCTTAGTCCATGATAATCAATATGAATCATATCAGCTGTTTGACCATGATCTTGTCCTGGCTCTTACCCTGGAGTGTTAGAATGTGTAGTTAGCTCTTATAGTGATAAAACATGAAAGTTTGGCATATGGAGTCTGGGCCAGACTGATTTCCGTTCCCATTCCTATATTTGCTGTTCAATGTTAAATGACCCTTAAGTTGTTCTAAATTTCCTTAGTGTGACTAAAACAAAATAGCATATAACAAAAAAAATGTGTGTGTATATATACATATATATACACACACGCACACACATATATATATATAAAATGGCACACACATACACACACACATATATATAACGGTAGCTTAGTCTTAATTCACATTTCCTACATACATTCTCTCACATAGGATCAATGTCTATAGATACAGATCACTCTAAATTCAATATTTGTTGCCTTAGAAACCATTATGATTATTGATTTACCTTCAGTTTCACTCAGCTTCCATCTCCAGCTAGCTATTTTATTTTATTTTTATTTATTTATTTATTACTATTTTTACTTATTCACTTTACATCCTGCTCACTTCCCCCTCCCAGTCATTCCCTCCCACAATCCTCCCCCATCCCCCTTCTCCTCTAAGCAGGTGGGAGCTCCCTGACAAGCCACTGACCCTGGCACATCAAGTCTCTGTGAGGTTTAGACAGACACATCCTCTCCCACTGAAGCCAGACAAGGAAGCCCAGCTAGACCACATCTCACTATCCAGACAACAGCTTTTGGGATAGCCCCCACTTCAGCTGTTCAGGACCCACATGAAGACCAAGCTGCACGTCTGCTATCTATGTGCAGGAGGCCTAGGTCCAACCTGTGTATGTTCTTTGGTTGGTGGTTCAGTCTCTAAGAGCCCCAAGGGTCCAAGTTAGTTGACTGGGTTGGTCTTCCTGTGAAGTTCCTATCCCCTCCGGGGGCCCACAAACCTTTCTCCTATTCTTCCATAAGTGTCTCCAAGCTCCATCCACTGTTAGTCTGCGTGTTTGTATCTTTCTGAGTCAGCTGCTAGGTGGAGCCTCTCACAGAACAGTCATGCTAGACTTCTGGGACACCAACCTATCCATAAAACTTTTGACCTAAAATTCATCCTGTCTATAAGAAATGCAGAGACAGGAGATGGAGCAGAGACTGAGGGAATGGTCACTTGTGGTGATTTGCATATGGCCGACCCAGGGAATGGCACTATTAGAAGGTGTGGCCCTGTTGGAGTAGGTGTCACCTTGTTGGAGTAGGTGTGTTACTGTGGATATGGGCTTTAAGACCCTCATCCTAGCTGCCTGGAAGCCAGTGCTCTGCTAGTAGCCTTCAGATGAACTCTTAGCTCTGTCTGCACCATGCCTGCCTGGATGCTGCCATGTTCCTGCCATGATGATAATGGATCGAACCTCTGAACCTGTAAGCCAACCCCAGTTAAATGTTGTCCTTACATGAGTTACCTTGGTCATTATGTCTCTTCACAGTAGTAAATCCCTAACTAAGACAGAAGTTGATACCAGGGATGGGGGTACTGCTGTGATAGGCCTGACCATGCTTTTGTTTGGAAGAATGTGCATTTGGGGACTTTGGATTGGGAAAGTGGTGGAAATGCTTTAAGTGGGGCTTCCTGCCATCCTGGTAGGAATTAGAAAGACCTTGTTTCGGAGGGTGACTTGAACTGTGGAGGCCTGCTTCTAGAGGTTTCAGAGGAGAAGACTTTTAGTGTGTGGCTGAGAGATTGTTCTTGGAGTGTTTTGGTGAAGAGTGTGGCTGCTTCTTGCCATTGTCTAAAGAATCTGCCTGAAGCTAAGGTGAAGAGACTCAGTTTAACTTCATTGACAAAGGAAGTCTCAGAAATTCCCACCATAGACTTTGTTCTCTGGTTAAGTCTCACAAAGAGCATTTTAAACAAGCATAGCAAGCTAATAAAGAAAAATATTAAATACATGCTTGGAGTATTAAAAGGCACCAGGAAGTGGAATGGAGCTGAATCCTGTGTTCAAGGATATTAAATTGGATTAAGGGAGTAGTGACCTTGGGCAAGATCCCACCCAGCTAAATTTAGGTCCAGGCAAGGTAGTACAAGCCTTTAATCCCAGAAGACAAAGACAAGCAGATCTTTGAGTCCAAAGTCAGTCTACAGAGCAAGTTCCAGGACAGACAAACTTAGGTAATGAAGGAATTGGAAAACAGAAAGCTGGTGATAATGTAATAGAACAAGGGGGCCATGTTCCAGCTCCAGCAAGCAGCAAAACTTGGCAGCTTTGGCCATGTGGCTTTGGCTTTAGAGTACAGAATAAAAGGGACTACTGGGACAATTGATGCTGGTTAGCTGGAGCTAAGAAATTAGTGGTCAACAAATATGAAAAAGGAGTTGGAGATCTGTCTTAGTCAGGTTTTCTATTCCTGCACAAACATCATGACCAAGAAGCAAGTTAGGGAGGAAAGGGTTTATTCATCTTACTTCCACATTGCTGTTTATCACCAAAGGAAGTCAGGACTGGAACTCAAGCAGGTCAGGAAGCAGGAGCTGATGCAGAGACCATGGAGGGATGTTCCTTACTGGCTTGCTTCTCCTGGCTTGCTCAGCCTGCTCTCTTATAGAACCCAAGACTTTCAGCCCAGGGATGACACCACCCACAAGGTGCCCTACCCCCTTGGTCATTAATTGAGAAAATGCCCCACAGCTGGATCTTATGGAGGCACTTCCCCAACTGAAACTCCCTTCTCTGTGATAACTCCAGCCTGGGTCAAGTTGGCACACAAAATCAGCCAGTACAAGATCTAAAGACTACTTTGACATCAGACATGGAGATGCTGAATTTGGAGTTTGCCCAGCTGGTACCCTGTCTTGCTTTGGGGATTACAGTTAAGTGATTGGATGGATCTCAGAAGAGACCTTGAACTTTAGGACTTTTAACATTGTTGAGACAGCTATAGGCTATGGGGACTTTTGAAATTGGACTAAGTATATTTTGCATTATGCTATGTTTAGGTATGTTTAAACAAGTCTATGGGGGCCAAGGGAGTGGAATGTGATGGTTTGCATATGCTCAGCCCAGGGAGTGACACTATTAGAAGGTATGGCCCTGTTGAAGTAGGTGTGTCACTGTGGTCTTGGTGTCTCTTCACAGGAGTAAAACCCTAACTAAGACATCAACCAATAACCAGCCCAACTGAAGACTCTTCCAATCCCTGACACTGTTAATCATACTTTGTCATTTGTTTCTTGATGACAACCACTTGACAGGAGTGAGGTAGACTCTCAAAGCTGTTTCAATTTGCACTTCCCTAATGACTAAGGGTGTTGAAGACTTTCTCAAGTATTTATTGTCCCTTTGTGTTTCCTCTTTTGAGAATTCCCGGTTGGGTCCATGAGCAGGATTACTGACTGGATGATTTGTCTCTCACCCTGGGGCTGTGGCAGACTCGACTCAGACTCCCCCCTTCTGTTCTCTGGCCCTCAGAATAGCTCAGTTTTTAAACAATAGATTTTCTCTTCAGGTGGAATGAAGCCAGTGCCTCTGCATTACATTGAGTGCGAAAATGGGGTTCCTCTCCACTGCTGATCCTCTGTCAGAGGAATCACCCTCACAAAACAAACAAACAAGGAAACAATCAACAATTACAAAAAAAAAAAAACCACACAAAGTTGGATTGATGCTGGTGAGGAGGTGGGCGTGTCCTGAGTGTAGCGCCGCTGGCTTTGTTTTGCCAGAGCTGCTTGGCTTACTTTGGGATCAAGTTTCTGCTTCCCTTCTTGCCAGCCCAGAGCAGGTGCCCGGAACTGGGTTCCTTTCATTTTATTCTACTGGCTGAAACACTTGTCTTTTCTTCTACACTTTTCAGGTCTCTGATCACACTATCTTCGTGGGTTTACTGATTATTTGACCAAGCAAAAGAACAGATAGCAAGTAATAGCTAGAAGTGGCGGACAGTCAACAGAAACCAGCGCAGGAAGGGGTAGTCATAACAGCAAAGCCCCGACTGTGTCTCTCCATTGACGCCCTTGGTTTTTGCCTTCCCCATTTCCTCTACAAGCATCCCACACCACTGGAAGCCATAGCAACCTCTGTTGCAAATGGTTTACTCTCGGTCTGCGTTTCCCTCTCCTTGTCAGGAGCTAGGGCTCGGCCTGACTTGGGACAGGAGGTCTTGGAGGCCACTTGATATAGATGTCCTTGAAACTGAGCCAAGAGAGGGCTTCTTGCTCCAGACCCCGCTTGCAGTACGCGTAAATAGCACCTGATAAGTTACCAATAGAATGAGTGTGACTTGGGCTGCACGGTCTTCTGGATGCTTCCTCAAACTTGCTAGAGAGCTGAGAATGAACTTGAACTTACAATTCTCTCACTTCTGGGTTTTTTTCCCCCTTGCTCATGCTTGTGGTTACTAAGAAAACATTGCTTAATCCAATATCAAAGGCTAACAACTACGTTCTCTTTCAAGAGTTTTAATAGTTTCAAGTGTATAGTTTAAGATTTGGACTCTTGAGTTTGAGAGGTTAAAATTTTCAAACTGTATTGTGGGAACTTAGCCGTTAGTTGAACTCAATGGGAGACTAGCTCCCAGGACTTAGAAGAATGGGAAACTAGCTCCAGGAACATAGAAGAATGGGAGGCCAGCTCCCAGGACATAGAAGAATAGGAGACCAGCTCCCAGAACATAGAAGAATGGGAGACCAGCTCCTAGAGCTTAGAGATCAGAGCGGCCTGGCAGGAGAAAAGAAAAATGAGGTAACAAACAATTGCCAGGTGGCTAATCTGCTTCTGAACTCTAGCACAAGCCAGTACCAATCAGAGGCTACCCCATACTTTCCCCTGCCTTAGTTTCCCCGTTTTCCCTAGCAACTGTGTGGGTATAAAAACCTGTTTAAATTTTTGCTTGGGGCCAGACTCCTCTACCCCTGCAAGGGATATGAGTCTCGCCCCAGCTAGCTGGAATAAAAAGCCTCTTGGTCCCTCCAGGAATCTCACAAGTTCACTTTTGTATGTCAAGTTAGGTGGGGGATCCAGTTTCATTATTTCCTCTACGGAAGCCTCACTTGACTGGTACTGTTTTTGTGCAGGGCAAAGGTCTAGACACGTCTTGAAGATTTTGCATTGTCTAAATCAGGAGGCTGATTGACTTATGTCCAATGTCAAGCATATGTTGCTAGAACCACGAGGTAGACAGTAGTTTCTCTAGCACCAACTCTTCCTCTAGAGACTCTTAATTTATCAGGACAGCTTTCCTCTGTAGAATTCTGAGGCTCTTGGGCTATTAGATTCACAACTTTGATGCAGACGGAGCTGTTGGCTGTGTTTGCGGTGGGTGGGTAATGGAATTTGGCTTGCAGAGATCTTGCAAAAGAGTCTTGACACCGAAGATGGATAACGTGACTGTAAGGTCAGTTCATGGCCCAGTTTAAGAGCTGACAGCAGGCTTTCCTCTGGGAAATCTTTCTCTCTTCTTTTCTGAATGTCCTAGGCACTCAAAAATACAAGACACAACAGAGTCAAAAAAATGTTAAAAATCCTGCCCTTTCCACCAAGGGGATGCCGAGATTAAAATGAATGGCATGGCAGTGTTTATTCTTGTTCCTTGGTAGATAGATGAACTGATTCTCCATTTCCAGTCTGAGAACAAGCCAGGCTTCCTGAGTGTTTTGGTAGAGTGCCTCAGGGTCTCATTTTTTAGGGTCATCTTGTCAATCTTAGATATGATTAGCATCCAAAGACTTCATTTGGATCAGTATTTCCCATAAGCCCCTGTTATCTCTTCTTGACATATATACATTGCGGGATGTATATATTGTTCCTAAAGAGTAGTTAAAGTAGGACATCTCTTTAGCCCGGGGTTCAACCCAAAGGGCTTGAACTGGCAGGTCCTTGGAACTAGTAAAGGGGTTATTTGTTCCTCTGAGTTGCTATATTTCACTGAAACAAGTGCAAGTTGTCCCAGCTCCACCAATAGCTCGGAGTGGAATGTCATGTCACCCCTTGGGGCGATAGGAGTCAGGCTCCTACAATTGAAGACCGCCCGTTTGCAGCCAGCTCTAAGGATGAAAACCTCATGGAGAAGGGGTTGCTTGTCCCCTTGGCATTTACAAAGCCCGTGTTGTGTCTGGGTGACATCATGTGTGCCAACCTTCAGCAGCACTGAGCGGACTTCAGTGTGCCACAGTAGCTCAGTACAAAGGCACCAAATGCCTGTGCTCTGACTACCCTGGATAGAAGGGACCCCCACGGAATGAGCAGCCAAGGGGCATCCCCAACCCCTTTGTCTCATATAACTCAGACTCCTATTGCTAACCCTCCTGCCTCCATGTCCTAAGTGCTGACCAGGATTATAGGTATGCATGACCATGCTCGATTTTTGCAGTGCTGGGGATCAAACCCAAGGCTTTATGTAGCTGGTAGAGGCAAATACTCTATCAAATGAGATACACCCCCAGCTTGGTTATTATTATTTTTCCCCACATAAACCAAAGAGAACCTCCATCATTAAGGAACCGGTGTCTGCCTTTGAGACTTCCTCCCTCTCTGCTGCTGGTCTCCACGGCATCAGAGATAACTAACTCATTTGATCTCAATCCTACCTTGGCTAAGGGGGAACAGTAGGGAAAGAACATAGGGGGAATATTTTAATCTGCTCCCACTTTGAGCAGCCAAATGCAGTCTTGTGGTTGGCGTTGCAGACCTGAAAGCTCATAGAGAGGAAGGATAAATGGCAAGAAGACTTGTATTGAAACAAGAGAGAGGTTGACCAGAGATGAGAGGCCAGAAACAGGACCGTTGTGTCTGTCCGATGCAGTAGACCATCCTGTTACAGAGACTGACACACGGTGGACTGAGACAGGCAGACTCTGGATGGTTTGCTTGGCGCTCGGTCTTTCCATCTCGTTCCGTGATGAGCACCACTAACCAAAGCAACCTCACAGTCTATCGCCCAGTGAAGTCAGGACAGGAACTCAAACAGTACCCTGGAGGCAGGAACCGAAGCAGAGGCCATGGGGCACTGCTGCTTGCTGGCTCACTTTCGTGGCTTGTTTTCTTTAGTAATCCAGGACCACCTGGCCTGGGGTGGAATTCCCCTCAGCAGTCTGCCCCTGTAGTGGTTTGAGTAGGCTTAGCCCAGGGAGTGGCCCTATTAGGAGGTGTGGCCTTGTTGGAGTGGGTGTGGCCTTGTTGGAGGAAGGGTATCACTGTTGGGGTGAGCAAGAAGACCTTCCTCCTAACCACATGGGAGCCAGTCTTCTCCTGTCTGCTTTTGGATGGACTCGCAGCTCCTCCAGACCCACATCTGCCTGGATGCTGCCATGCTCTCACCTTGATGACAATGGACTGAACCTTTGAACCTGTGAGCCAGCCCCAATTAAATGTTCTTTTTTAAGAGCTGCCTTGGTCATGGTGTCTGTTAATAGCAGTAAAACCCTGACTAAGACAGCCCTATATCAGACATCTATCAAGAAAATGTCACACAGATGCGCCTACAGGCCCGTATGACATAGATATTTGCTCAGCTGAGGTTCCTGTCTTCCAGGTGACTAAGGTTAGTGTCAAGTTGACAAAAACTAACCAGTAGAGTTAGGATATTTTCAGTCCTTTATCATTGGAATTTACTTGTCATTTGGACAGCCTTGGAGAGTTGATAACTCACTATGCTGCCGGGGGTAACGTGATTTCTGACATTAGCCCCAGGGTCTCTGCATACTGGCCTGTGTGTGGATCAGAAAGAAGGAACAGAGTACATATTGTCCTTTCATTTTTCTCCAAAGTCTAAAAATATAGTAATAGTCTGAGGAAATCAGTAATTAATATTACACATCACACACCCACACAAAATGTCAGGCATAGTAGGAATGTCCAAAACTGAATCCCATTTAGCAGAGAGAGACAGAAAGAGAGAGAGAGAGAGATGTTGGTGGCCAGATAAAATGACTGGACTCATTTGCCAGATAATTCTTAGAGTTAATTCTCATAGCTCAAGGAAGGCCCTTAATTTGTTGTTGATGAAACTGATGAATATTTCTGGGAATCTAATGAGACACTGCACAATACTAAGTGTTCTACAAAACAACATGGAAGCCAAACTTCTGACACTTCCTCTGTCTTCTCTAACTTATTTAATAAAGAATATATTACTATCATTCCAAAACAAATACTTTAATATCACTCCAAACTTGTTGAGTAATGTGAAGATTTGAAGAGAAACATAATGAACTGGGAGAAAGGAATTGATGGTTTCCATGTGTTGAAAAGCAAAAGAAGTGGCTGGACAGAAAGTAAAGCCTCTCTTCTCCTAGTCAGCTTTGACTGTTAATTTGATTACAGCCTAGGATCACGTGACAACTGAGTCTCAACTGAGGACTTGCTCAGATCACATAGTCTGTCCTGAGGGCATGTCTATAGGGGACTGTTTTGATTGTTAACTGATGTGGGAAGGCACCGTCCACTGTGGGCGGTACGATCCCTAGGCAGGTAGTCCTACGCTGTTCAAGAATCTGTAAACAGGATTCTGTTCTTTCATTGTTTTGTCTTTCAATTCCTGCCCTGACTTTCCTTCCTCAGTGGTGAACTGACCTGTAAGTATAAGCCAAAGAAACCCTTCCCTCCCTTTAGTTGCCTTTGATCATATTTGCCATAGCAACAGGGAGGAAACTAGAATAAAACCTAATCATTCAGAGTATCTTATAATTGAAAGACATTATTTACATTTCTTGATGGCATGTTGAATTTTGAGGATTCTATAACCAATAAGGTTTATTGGCTATGCGTAGTTGAAGTTTTGGCTAGAGACACGTTTATGTCTCAGCCAGTTTGAGATCTGTTCCCATGTGGAGGGATAGGCAAATCGTGTTCCTGTCTTGTTTGGGCTTTAAAAATTTTTCCTTTTCTTCCTGAAGCCAAGATCTTCAGGGGGTCTTCCTCTATCTGATCAAAGAATTGTTGAGGTTTCTCTTTTACTGTTTATTGTAATGCTAAGTGCAGACCCCCAAGACCCTTCCCCCAACTTAATTCTAATGGGGCAGAAGAAACATAGATGGGTTGAAGTTTCATGGGCTTGGGAGAGGGAGGACCATGAAGAAGAAGGAGAACATGGAAACCACCATGGAAGACGAAGAATGTGCAGGAGGGAGAAGGAGAGCTGTCATTGGCTAAGGGCCAAGAGAACGTGGCTCAGGGAGCTGCCCAACTGGGTTAAGAGCAGCCCAGATGGAATATAGCAGATAGTAAGTGATAACTTGGGGTTATTGAAAGTAGATCCTAACAGCATGGAGGGTGGGCAGCTGCCCAGCCATTGTGCTGCCCAGGGAATATGTAAAAATATGAAGGCTGTGTGTGTCTTTTATCCAGGAACATCAGTGATCTAAGGCAGAGGAGAAGCTCCATGCTGGGACTTTTAATACTTCTTACTACATTTCTTTCCCACCCAGAATGAGAAAGTAGAAGGTGGAAAATGTGACTCAGGAGAAAGAGAAAGTGACTAAGCAAAATGTCTGGGTGCTGATTTACCTAGAACAACCAGAAACTCAGACAGAAGAGGAGACAGGCAAGAGCTCTTTTCTCATATTCCATACTGTTAGGAAAAATGTAAGTGGCTAATTTTGATTCCTATTTCCACATACACTATAATCAGAAGGAGTTTATGAATAGAAGGTTTCTGAGAGTGGATATTTCCTTTAGTTTTGTGGTTCACTTCCTGGTGGAGAGTTGGGGTAACTGTATAATGTATAAAAGTTGTCTTTGGGTAGTCAATTGTTGATTGCCAAACTGGCAGAGATCTGGATACTGGCCACATCTTGGTATTGTTATTCATATGGTCTATCACCTGTCTCACATTTTATAAACATTCATCCTTCCTTTCTTGCTGATTGGAGTAATAAAGATCTGACAGCCAATAGCTGAGCAGGAAGTAGGGGGCAGAGCTTCCTGGCAGATAAAGAAGAAGGTGGGTGTGAGAGATTTACCAGGGAAACAGGAAAGAATAGGCATGCTGGGGGTGAGAGAGAAGTGAAGAACTAGATATGCTGTGGTTGTGGGCTAGAAGAATAATATTAAACTAGATGAACTAGCTGAGAGTCTGCCCAGCTCAAGGCCTAAGCTTAAAATACATGACTCTTTGTGTCTCTATTGAAACTACTAGTAACTCCTTGCAAGTCCCGCTATAGTAGAGAGAGACTCATTCCTGATACAACTATCTGATACAATCAAACATTCCTGATACAATCAAAACATCTTCTCCTGATCTGGAAGGGAGGCCATGTATCAGCTGCATTCTTTGATGTTTGTGTTTCTTCCTTTTATAAATCAAGGTTGGCAGAAGGGAATGACAATATACATGTTATTTCCTCTGTATATTAATTCTCAGGCATGGAGTACTTTCATGGCTTATCCTTAGACAATTTGCCCTATTTTAACTCTCTTCTTTCTCCAGATTTTCCTAGACTCAGTCAAACATCCCTACGTAGCAATAAATTGAAGTTACAAAGAGTGGCTGTGCTACGGATATAACCTCATTGTTAGTTAGAGCATACTGGCTGGGAAAACCATGCCTTGGGATTTTTACCATTAGTTATCCAAATCACGACTTCAAGGAATGCTATTAGGTCCTCACAGTTGTGAACCTTTGGAATTTTTCTGCTTTCCTACAGCTTTGCCATGCCTGCTGTTTTGTGCTTTGATGATAATTAATATTAGCTTTCAAAATGAACTCAAAATCTGCTATGAAATTCTATGCAATATGAAGAAACATCTGCATCTATGGTTGTTTCTGCCATGAAAGCTTCATCTGTAGAAGTCTTGATATCTCTTAGTCAGACAACTGAAGTAAAAAGGACATATGAAAAAACCAAATTTAAGAATACACAATCTACTGGGTGGTGGTGGCACACATCTTTAATCCTAGCACTTGGGAGGCAGAGGCAAAAGAATCTCTGAGTTCAAGGCTAGCCTGATCCATACAGTGAGATTCAGGACAGCCAAGGCTATACAGAGAAATGCTGTTTCACCCCCATCTCCAAAAGAATACATAGTTATATAAAATTTATTCTATATGGATAGCAAATGATGTCACTATACTTATGGTGTGCGTATGTATGCTATACTTATGGTGTGTGTATATATGCTTTCATGTGTGTGCTAATATGCATGTGCATATGCATATGTGTGTGACGCCAACCAAGAATCTTTTTGGATCACTCTTCTACCTAAGTCTTTGAGTCTTGGTATCTCAGTCAAAGCCAGAAGCCACCATAATGGCTAGTCTGAGGGGGGTCTCCTGCCTCCACATTGTGAGGCTAGAGTTATGGGCAGGTTGCCACCCTGCCTGGCATTCACAAGGTTTCTGGGACTTGAACTCCAGTCGTCAGGGTTGTATGGCAAGCTTTTTATCTGCTGAGCCATCTTGCCACTCCCACTTTTAAGTCTCACTGGCTTCCTCTTTCTTTACAAGGCATCATGTATCCATGACCCAAAGTGTCTTTCTCCCTTGTATAAAAACCTCTTTTCCAGAGAATTTCCTCAGTGCAGTATGATTTCTTAAAGACTTTGGGTCTGAAGAAGACACAGTCCCCTTTACACCCATGAAGACAACAGTCCCATTCCTTGTTTCTATCATTCATTGTCAGCAGAAGACTGGAGCCAAGGCTATATAGAACCTGACAGTTTTCTGATTCACAAATGAGGGCCAAATGCTGAATGCCAGAACTATTTAACTCAAGACCGAAGGCAGCAATGTTGTGCCTGTAAAAGCCTTGGAAGAAAAGCCTTTCTAGTATTTGTTACAAAACAAAACAAAACACCCAAGAATTTGAACATTCCCTCTTTAAAACCACTTGCTTTGGGGTGGAATCCAGTCGGGGTCAAGAACCCAGGGTGCTGGCACAGGGTGGCTTGAATGAAAAGCTTCAGAGCTTCACAAGCCAGTCTGTCATCAAGCCATGATGGAAAACATGGTTCATCATTTGAAGTTCTCAGAACTGGAAACTGACCACCGGGAAATGGGCTTGTGGTGGTGAAATGGCTGACCACCCAAAAAACGAGACAACACTGCTTCCATCCCACCACTGTGGGAAGTTCCAGCCAACAGGGAGTGTTACCACAGTAAAATACAGTGATGTTCTCACCAGGGCTTCCTTAAGGTAGGATTTCACAGGTGAAGGTGCTTATTTTGTATATAATTTCAAATTTTCATCTTTTTTTTTCCTCCTAGGATCTGCAATGTGACCAAAGAACACAAATCCCCAAGGTTGGCAGAAGAGGGAGCACTTGTAACTTAGAAGCCACACACACACAAAGTCATGGAGTTCCCTTACATAACCTGGCTTCATCTGTTTTTTAAAAACCTACCCACTTTCACACAGCTGCACAGAGCACCGGATGTTTTTTTGCTGAGAGTCTTCCAAGCTCAAGATGTTTCCAGCACACCCTGCCCCCCAACCCTCCCTAGTTTCCAGTTATTTACACAGAATCATCCATTATTCTCACCACCATGCAACTTGGAAAGACGTGTAATCCTCTAAGCATACTGCAGTAAAACAAAACAAATCAAAAAATCCCCAAAGCAAGCTATAAGGATGATAGAAATTAGGGAGGGA
>NW_022196911.1:106154661-106155248 GCF_008632895.1 Mastomys coucha
GAGAGAGAGAGAGAGAGAGAGAGAGAGAGAGAAGATGGTATAACCAAACCCACATATAGCCCCAGCTATGACCTTCATAGAAAAATATCTGTGACCAATAGAAGAAGCCATAAGAACACAGATATTCTGATTTTGATATTATTAATATCAATGTTGCTGCTATTGCTTTAAGTAACTCTTTAATTCCTAGAGATAATGAAAAACTTGTCTATCAATATGTCTTTCATGCAGACACTTGCCAGTTCAGAGTCCAGAGCCTTGGCCACTTAGTTTTTTTTTTTTCAATCCTTTATGGACTCTTCTAATCAGCCTCATTTTAAGTATCAGACAATTAGGGACAATCGCCTACTACTAAAAGGGTCCATGATTCACCAAAGTATGATACCCTGGACTCAAATAGTATGTAAAAACAAAGAGTGTTTTATTTTACAGAAATCCAGCATGCTGGGGCCTCCCTTTGCAAGATGGAGACAACCAAGCCAGCTTGCAGGCCCAATTTAAAGCATATTAGGGAAGTTCTGGGGTAGGCGACCTTTATCTTGTTCCATCTCTAAGGACATTCCAGAACCATTACGGGGGGGGGGGGG
>NW_022196911.1:106155264-106205471 GCF_008632895.1 Mastomys coucha
GCTGGAAACTGTTGCTGGGAGGTCTGGAAACTGTTGCTGGGAGGTCTGGAAACTGTTGCTGGGAGGTCTGGAAACTGTTGCTGACTCGTTGTTGTTGTTGTTGTTGTTTCAGGTCAGGTGGTGGGGCAGCTTCTGACAGCAGGGTAGTTTCTGACTAGCTGCCTGAAGCCTGGATTTTTTTCTAGTAAATGATTTGCCTGAGCTGGCCCAGTTCTTGGCCTAGTCTCCTGAGCTGCCAATTTGAAGCCTGTCATGGAGTCAGCCCAGCCTTCTCAGTACCCAAAAATTAGGGGTAGGTACTCTGCCTTGGATCCTACTGAAAAATTCTTCAGATAACCAGTGATAACCCTTATATGCTTAACTTTTCCTTCCCTTGAAAACTATAACAAAATTGTCTGTCCACGTTTTCCTCTTTTTTCCTGGTATTTGACCTGTTGTTCACTCCCTAATTGCCACTGTTAATAATATAGTGTGCCCACTTCTTTTGGGACAGGTGAGCCTAGAAATATTTTTTAAATGACAATTGTTCTTTTTAAATTTAGAATTTCATACATGCATATAATGTGTATCCATCAAATACATTCCCTATTTCGTACCCCGGCTCTTCTCCTTTCTCTCCACTGCTTACTGCTCCCCCATTCTGTCTCTTTCTGAACTCTGTGAGTCCACTTACAACTTTCTGTATATGCACAGGTGCAGGGCCATCTCCTGGAGCACAGTTAGTCTTCCTGTCTACAGACAATAGTCTTTTGGTTGGTTGGCTTCATCATACTTACATAAAGAATACAATTTCTTAAAAGAAATGAATTTAACTGTATTCTCAAAAGAATGCATGCTCAAGTCATACCCCCAGGAGCTGCAAATATGATTTTATTTGGAAGTAGGATGTAATTTCAAGGTATAGTATACTTATAAGGAGAGGAGAAGCTAAGAGACAGATGCAGGGAGATGCCACATAAAGGCTGAGGAGATCATAGTGATGTGGCTGCAAGCCAAGGATCATTAAGCATCATTAGAGCTGCTACAAGGGGATCCAGGGCAATCCAGAGAGAATTCTTTTCTGGGGCCTTGTGGGGAACACAACTCTACTAATGCCTTCATTTTGGGCACACCACCTTATAACTGTGAGTGGATGGATTTGTGCTGCCCTGAGCCTCTTGGTTGGAAGAATTTTGTTTTAGCCACCCTGGGAAACAAAGCAAAATATTACGTAGGTTACTTGACCCCTTTGCAAAGAGGAATAATATGAAATTCTGCTGAAAAGGGTGCTGTGAGCTAATAGAACAGAGAAAGGCCATGGTCCTTTAAACACAGGGCACTTGTCATGTCCCTCTCATTACTAAACACAGTTTTCCTTCTTGAGTTGAAAATAAAACTGATTTTGATAAGTGACTGGGGAAAGAGGAACACACATGTGCACACACATACACATGGAATAGTCACAGCTAATGCACAAGAGATGGTTCTGGTGGGTCAGGCCAGATACTAATTATTCTAACTTGCTTGTTACTTATTTATGATCTTATGAAGAAAAAAAATCCTCCACTGAAGATCTGGAGATCTGGAGTGGGGTTTGGATTCAAACTTCTCAGTCTTCCAGCAGGGCCCCAGTGTTATTAGCCAGAGCACTTGGGCTTGATACTGATAAATGCTAAAACATGAATAATATCTGTGGGGAGAAAGCAAAGCTGCTTTGGATATGCAGTTTAGTGTATAAAATCTTGGCCTGAAGCATTCACGAAGGCTGTTTTACAAAGTAGTTGGAGGAATGTGGGTCTGTGTTTCCAACCACTTAATATTAGATAGTGTGTTAGAAATAGAGTTTGGGTGTAAGCCTGGCTAAGACTGTGAGACAAGCTAGAGAAATCAGACAAAATCACTGGTTCAAGAGATTAAAGTTGCACAGTGCTGTAGAGAAGATCTGGCTAAATGTTTGAAAGTTAACATAGCTAGAGAAAATACAACCACAGCAGTTAGTTGTTCTTTGGGGAACACAGAATATATTTCTTAATAGCTTTATAATTCTTAAAAGTGTTATTACATTTCTTTATTGTGCAACTTTCTCTCTCTCTCTCTTTCTCTCTCTCTCTTTCTCTCTCTCTCTCTCTCTCTCTCTTTCTCTCTCTCTCTCTCTCTCTCTCTCTCTCTCTCTCTCTCTCTGTGTGTGTGTGTGTGTGTGTGTGATCACTCTCAGTTCTGAGGATAACTTGTTGGAGTCATCTCTCTCTTTCTATTGAGTGATATCTAACAGGTATAACTCAGGTCATTAGATTTGGTAGCAAGTGCCTTTATCCTCTGAGCTGTTTTCATGGCCCAATTTTCTATTTAAAAGATTAGATAATTTCTAAAAGTGACCTTGGTCCTTCTCACTGACAGCATCATGGATACTGATGTTCTGGTCACTTTTGACACCCAACTTAAGTGCCCTCTGCAGGAGTATTTTCCTCCCGAGGGCAATATCTGGTTATGCTATCATTAGCCAGAGTGGCCTAAGTATCACCATGTGATTCAGAACAAAGGACTACATCCTTGGTGGTGAAAAGGACCTGTTCCAAGCACCACATTGGCATGATATAGCAGCTCTGTTTGGCTGCATCCCATCTGGGTATCTTTCTGACTCCATCAGTCAGAGTGCCATAGAAGGGGTCAGCAGTCTCTCAAGCTTGGTGCTACTACTATTTTAGCCTGACAGAACTGCACGTGTTTCCTTTTCCTCACCCATGCTGAAAGTTCCGGTAGCATGTGCTGACTTCTTGGATTCTGTCTATGGAAACCTTGCTGCCTAAGGTACAAACATCTTGATGGGTGGCTTCTCCTGTGCTATGGGGCTCTGGTAGAAACAGGCCATCTTACACTCTGAGCACTCTAGGTGACTTTACAGCCTCAAGAGTGCTTTCTTCTTCAGTTTTCACCAACCCGATGAATAAAATCAAGCTATCCCAGCAGGGTTGTATCCTCAATTCAGACTATATTTAAAGCATGCTCAGGGCTCAGTCAGGCCTGGGCCCAAAATGACTAGCTGACTCTGCGAGCAGGTGGTCACCACACTGGATGGAACAGAGTATCCTGAAGGGACAAACTGGCCCCTTCACTGGCTCTTTTGGGGCCATAGTTTGAAGGGTCATAGCTAAAGGCATGGTCTCGTTGCTATGACCAATTGCCCTGCGAATGGCCGCCTCTTAATTAAGACTGGAGTAGGATGAGCCAAAACCAAATTTATCCAGTTTGAGGAATTGTGTGTGTGCCCCACTATACTTGATTTTCCTTACTGCATCTTTAGCAATTCCTGGAATGTGACAAATGGCTTCATCTTTGATTAAGAGACTGATAATGCATGGGACAGATCAATCTTTGTCATTCATATGGGTACTTGTGATGGCTAATGGTGGCTGGCATCAAGACATCTTGACACAGCTGGGAAGGGGAAACGTAATTGAGGAATTACCTATTTCAGATTAGCCTAGGCAGTCTTCCGGGCAGGCAGATACTATACACTAACCAGCAGCTACAGTCTAGTCCTTTCAGCAGGCAGACACCACACATCAACCAGCAGCTGTAGTTCAATCCTGAAGAAACCACAAGGCTCGCCAATTGGCCCAAGTGGAAGCAGTGAGTTTCTCTCAATGACTGCTTTACCACAAGTTGAGCTCAACAATGCTATGTATGTAAAGCAAACCAATACATGTGTATTTCTAATGAAGAATATCAAGGCAGATCAAACCAAACCAATGCTCAGTGCTCATCTCCCACTGTCTATGAGGTCATATTTATACTCCTTCATCACGGGTCCTTTCACATTTTTTACTACATCCAAACATCCTTTCACATGTGTCTGCTTCAGGAAAACATTCTTTCCCATATCTGTTCCAGCAAGACATCCTTTCACCTGTGTCTGCTTTAGCAAGACATCCTTTTACCAGTGTGTCCCACCAAAACATCACTTGACATAACTAACTTTTCAAAGAAACTAGAAGTTTTGATTTCAGAATGCCAAGACAAGAACGTGAAGCAGAGACCATGAAGAACATTGTGTGCAGGCTCACTGCTTTTCAGCTGGTTCATCTACATTTTTTCCTACAGATTAATGCCACCAGCCGAGGTAACGCACTGCCTACGGTGGAGGGGGACCTCCCACATTAGTCATTAATCATTAAGACCATGACCAACAGACACGCCCATAGGCCAATCTGAAATAGGTAATTCTTCCGTTACATTTCCCTCTCCCCAGCTGTGTCAAGCTGTCTTGATGCCAGCCATGATTAGCCATCACGGTCAGTACCTGTGGCTGCTGAATCTTATTTGGTGTTTGCTACAGAACTGAACTGCTGCCAAAGAAGAATGAGCTCGCCTCCAAAGAACTATTGCGGAACAGGTCCACTTTCCCCATAGCCTAATAACTTTTCTCTTTCACTATCTCTGCTGGGTGGTGGGCTAGAGGAGAGGTTGCAAAAATGTACGCCTACAGCATCCCTCCATTGGAGACTGTAAGAAGAAATGAACCGTTTCTTCTCAGAGTTGCTTTTTTTTTTTTTGGTTTTTCGAGACAGGGTTTCTCTCTGTAGCCTCGGCTGTCCTGGTACTCACTCTGTAGACCAGGCTGGCCTCGAACTCAGAAATCCACCTGCCTCTGCCTCCCAAGTGCTAGGATTAAAGGCGTGCGCCACCACCGCCCGGCGATCAGAGTTGCTTTTGATGATGACATTTATCGTAGGCCACAGAGAAGCAAACTAGAACATATAACCACGGAAAAATTTTAACAAGAGAGAAGAGGGATGGAATTCTCCAACTGACAAAGCATACATTGGTGAGGCAGTCATGAAGTTCGCCTGAAGTGCAGGCATGAACCAAATCGAGGAAGTGATCCTTGCAGATGCTTGTAGAGTCTTGTGATTTCTTTCTACCGGCCCAAGCCATACAATGCATAGAAACTCATGCATTGGCTCGACTTTTGAAGACTGATCACATTTTGCCTTTGCCAAGTTGAGTGATTGCATTTTAATCTGAAGAGAGAGAGAGAGAGAGAGAGAGAGAGAGAGAGAGAGAGAGAGAGCGCAGTGACTTATCTTCCAGCAAGGCTCTACCTCCCAACAGCTCCTTAACCTTCCCTAACAGCACCCCCAGCTGGGGATGAAGGTCTCAAGCGCATGATCTTATGTCAACATTTGACATCCAAACCCTAGAAGTAAGTAAGAGTCATACCCCACTCAGTTTCTGTCCATTCGACCATTCTCTGCCTTTGAAATTTTAGGATCAGCAGTATCTGGCATAGAGATATTTTGTCATGGTTAGAACCGTTGATCACTCATTAAGGATGCCCAATGTACATTGTCCTTGGAGAAGGAAGGTGGGACTTTCACATTCACTATGACAAAACACTTAGCGACCACTTTAAATAAGGGTTATTGAAGTATTTTGTGTTTGAATAAGGTTCAGACTCTAGGACTCCTTTTGCTTGAGTCCATGCAGAAATCTGGAAATCATACAGCTCGTGGCTTTCCAAGTCTTTTGGCAGCAGAGTGCACTGGGGAGCAGCAACCTGTCCCTGTTGTAGAGACTAAGTGTGTTTGGCAGACATGATGTTGATACTTGAAGCCTGCCTTCCAATCTGCAGACATCACCCTTCCACAGTTCCCTGCTGGGACACATATCCAGCTGCAGGCTGCCCAGAGGCCCAGGTCACAGTCTCTCAGGAGAGGCACCTGATACAACACAGTCACCCAGAAGTGGAAAACGGCTACTTCACTATTGCTGCAGGAACACTCAACATGAAACTTCTAGATCCTCTATAGAATTGCAAGATCGGGGTGTTTCTCAAATTGGATGCAAAATAGCATCTTTTAAATATTTTTATGTTAGAAAAAAAAAGAAAAATAGAACAATGGTTTTTACATCAATTAAAAAGTGGAGCCAAGCGCTGGGAAAAGAGTGGCTTTTGTGAGACTTTGGATGGTATCCTAATGATGAGCTCAAGCTTCGAAGGCTCTTTGCTGTTGTTAAATTGTTTTGGGTTTTGAGAAATTGGCAAAGGAACCTCATGCATCCTGGGAGAGCTGGAGACATTTTTCAGCGTTCCAAAGAGAGTTACAAACAAAGGCTTTTTGTTGATCTAAGTAACAGGATGGAGTCAGGGTTTTTAATTCTTCGTTCTTTCTTTCTTAGGTAATTAGTTACTTATTAATGAGGCAGGATGAAAAACAAGCTTCTAAGCTGTGACTGCTTCAAGGGCTATTTCCTAGTCGTTGCCATCAGTGGACTTCCTAAGGCTTGGCACCAAGGGTGATTCTGTCTCTCTATTGTGAATCGAGAGTGCTCAGGATGAGAACTGAAATTCTGTTTAGAAGCCGCAGTTTGTGGGAATATCTTTTACTGTGGAGCATATACTATTTACATTCATCATGCATGTCTTAGAAGTAAGATAGGCCCACAGCACAGAAATAAACCCTAGTTACTTGGCCGATGGTATAGAAAATGATGAAATACTTGCTCTTTCAGACTCCCACATTCCTGCCTATAAATGTGTTCCTGGTTGATTTGAGATGGTTTCTCAGGCAGGAAACTATCTGTTGGGAAGTTCTTACCATATTCATTATCGTTCTGGGGCTTGAGATTAGTGGAAGTTTTGATATGCTGTCCCAGAATTCTGTGACTCCAGCATATAAACTTGCAGAGTTCAGCTCTCCTCGGCTCCCGGGATTTCTGTAGACTCCACTTGGCATGTTTTTAGCATGTGAAGGAGGGTCTTCGTTGCACTCTCATGCCTTCCCCAGACTCACTGATATGCCTTTGCCTCGATACTGTCTCTTGTCACCATTTCCCAAGTGACTCCTCTTCCAACTTTATTCTCTTTACATTCCTTCTTATGATGAACTTTCTAAATGATTTTGACTCTACACTAAGAAGTGGGTTTCTGGTCATCAGATGGGTATTGGTGGGATGAGAAGACAAGGAAGTCAAAGGTAGCAATGATGCATTATACAGAGCTACCATACTCCAAACCAGTAGTAGACAGACAAATATTGATAGAAGGGTAAAAGGAAACCAGTCTAGCCTTGAACTTAGAGAGATCTGCCTGCCTCTGCCTCTTAAGTGCTGGGATTAAAAGTGTGCACCACACATGGCAGACTTCAGAACTTCTTGGAATGTTGTTTCCTAATTTCCTATGGTTCAGATTGATTCTTGGCTCTCACTTGAAAGCAAATAATTCTGTTATTAATTTTCTATACTTTATAACATGCATCTATAGGCACACAGGTGGCTACATTTTAAAATCCTCTAGTGACCAATGATCATGAGTTCTGTCATGGGTGAAGCTCTGTGGCCTCATGGAAATATTCAATCTGCCATTCTAGACGACTGCACCTCTTGCATTTATTTCATAGTTTCCTACCTCTGTACATTCCTGATCATTTCCTATCTCTCTCAGCTTGTGCCATTTAGCTGTGATTCTGCATGTGACTATGTGTTTCCTAGAGTCTATGAGAGTGTGTCAGGCTTACTATGACACACTCATCCTGGAGTCTTTTCTTATCCCATCTCCTTTCCTACCGTAACTCAGTAAAACAAAAAGAGAAAAGTCATGTGTTTTCTCCATGATTCCCACCCAGTGCTTCTCACGTCTCTGGATGCTCTTGTGTACTAAGCACTTGCTAGTCAGCACAGATATTCTTTCCAGCTCTTCTGTGCAATCAGAGCATCTGAGAACCCATCCTTCCAGGCATAGTGTCAACAGTGTGAAGCTCTATAAGGTACAGTAAAATGAACATGGGCTCAAATTTCAATGCTGAGGCTGCAGTCTGAACTCCTTCACCAAAGAGACAGGACCATCAATGAAAGAACAGATGTAAATACGACTCAGGGAGGAAGCCTGGAAATTCAATTTTCTGAACTAAAAGGAAATAGAATTTTATTTAAAAACCTAAGTGTTCTTTAGACAATTTGGTCAGGATTATTTTCCCATTTTCTAACAAAAAAAAAGAAAGAAAAGCTTGTTTACCATTTACATTTTGATTGCATTGGTTTTGAGTGTATTTTGTATCAAGGATGTTCACAACTTAGTAATAAGGATCAGTCTTTGTAACAAGCCATAGATGTTTCTATAGACAGTTTGATAATACTAAATGTCTTATCTTTCAGGCATTAGAAAGTTACTGTATGACCCCACTATTTCACTTCTGGGTCCATACTAACAGAACTAACTCTACACCCTACCATGAGGTATTTGCACTCTCATGTTTATCACTCTGTCTTATACACCATAACAAATAATTGAAATAAACCTGGTTGCCCATCAGCAGATGAATGGGTAGTGAAAATTCGCGATACATATGAATACCATCCAGCTCTAAAGAAGTATGAAATCGCAACATTTCTAGGAAAATGGAATTGACTTAGAATGTACATTTGGCGGAGAGAGGGAGCATTTCTAGGTAGGAGGGGAAGGAAGATGGCTGCTGCTGTTAACCGGAATGGCATTTACTAGCCACAAGTAGCTATGATTTCACAAGGTTAGAAATATTGGAATAAAGCTTTTATAATTATCAAAAAAAAAAAAAAAAAAAAGAATGTACATTAAATGAGGCCAAGCGATCTCAGGAAGAAATGTGAAGTCTAACCCATAAAAGATGCATATATGTAAACAAATGTATAAGCGGGTACAGATGACAATGCAGAAAAGAAGAAGAAAGGACAAGCAGGGGATGAGGAAGGACTGAGTGCAGGTGCTGAAGAGGACTTATGAAAGATGGTATAAAGTTATCTGCATTTCTGATTCCAACTCTGACATGGGCTTTTCAGTTCTGGTGGTGGGTAAGTGGATAACAATACATTCGATAGTAAAATGGTAGAATCCAGCATGAACGTACGCAGACTCCTGTCCCAAATGGCGACTTAACTGGTGGGTAAGTGGATAACAATACATTCGATAGTAAAATGGTAGAATCCAGCGTGAAGTTACGCAGATTCCCGTCCCAAATGGCGACTCTAACTGAATAGAAGTTCGGTGAGATGTAGAGTCATTGGGACTGGTTAATTTCAGAGGGTTGATATATTCATCAGTGTAAATAAATAGTCTTTAAAAAAATATCTAAGTCATGGATCCCTAAATTTTTCCTTAGCATCTTCGACTTCTCTTGTCATAAGAATACTGTCCCAACCCATGACATGTGACAGCTGAGGTCAAATGCTATGGACAGATCACTGCATGCAGCTCTCAGTATGCTTTATGTCAATCCAATATTGTCCCATTATTTCCTCTGTCGGTATTCTCAACTACAACTGGAGATAAACTAGACAGTAAATCTCAAATAAAGAACAGCAAGAACTGGCAAGTATATGAGGTAATGGATATGTTAATTAGCTTGAACCAGCCATTCTGCAAGGTGTGCATTTTAAGACAGCATGTCACCTTTGTTTATTTCTTTATTATGTGTATATGTAGCCTCATAGATGCCAAGGCATGGATATTATATATATATATATACATATATATATCAAATATAGTGCACATATATTATATATGCAGAGAGAGAGAGAGAGAGAGAGAGAGATCAAAGGTCAACTCAACTGTCAAGTGTTACTTCTCTCTTCTACATGGATCTTGGGAATCAAACTCAGGCCTCAGACTCAGTGACAACCCTCTTCAGTACAATACTTATTTCTCAATTCAAAGCAAGTTGAAAAGGTAGGGGGAAAAGAAGCCCACATGGTATCAACTTCATTAACTGACCACACATGTCAAGCGTCCTTAATCTGATAGTTGACATATTTTATCATGAACTGTGTTTTCCTTAAAGCAAATCACAAAGCCGTTACTGTCCTTACTGAGGAGTTATGACAGCAAAACAATGTCATCAACAGAGAAAACAATGCTTGTCTTTGTTTTTTTTTGCTAGGAGAGAGCTTGTACTTTACAAATCGAAACATCTGTGCAACATCTGGGAACCCCAGGGAGCTGAGGTCATTGAGCTCATGGGAGAAACTTCAATCGAAAATTGCTGAGCCTCAGTTTATTCATTTAATCAAAAGTTTTCCTAATGAGCAGATAGGAGTAGGACCCAAACTCTCAGGAGTTTGACACAGGAAACAAATAAACAAAAACAAAACTAAAAAAACCCTGAGACATCTATCTAGCTGTATTTAATTCTTATAACTTTCATAATATTTTCTCTACATGCGTTAGCTCCAGCACAGGGGCTCTGCTAACTGCATTTCTGATTCCAACTGTCATGGGCTTGTCAGTTTTTGTGGTGGGTAAGTGTATAAAACGCAACACAGAGAAGCTTTCGCTGTTTGAAGGTTTTAATGAGCTGGGAACTGTGCCAACAATTTGTACCAGACTGCTTATTCAACTCGGCTTCATTTATATTCTTTCAAAACTGGAAATGAAGGGAAGAACATTTTTAGGAGAAGGATTAGACTCTAATATTTTATGAAATGAGTTGGGCCTTCATAAAGTTGTCATGGGGATGGATGCATGAGGAAGAAAAGAGGCAACACATAACTATCACAGCTGAGCATAAAAGTATGTTATAAGATATATATATATATGTAAGTATATATACACATGTGTATATGTAATATATATTTTTTATGACTTTTATTTTTTACAGCCCAGTCATTACACCTCTCCCACATTTCCTCATCCCAGTCCTCTTCTCCCCTGTATCCAAGAGGATGCCCTCCCCCTACCCTCAACCCCTGCCAGGCTTCCCTGGGGCTTCAAGTCTCTCGAGGGTTAGGTGCATCTTTTCTCTCAGAGGCCAGACCAGGCCATCCTCTGCTATATATGTGTCGGGAGCCTTGGACCAGCTCATGTATGCTGCCTGGTTGGTGGCTCAGTGTCTGAGAGATCTCAGGGGTCCGGGTTAGTTGAGATTGCTGGCCTTCCTATGGGGTAGCACTCCCCCTAGGCTTCTTCCAGCCTTTCCCTAATTCAACCACAGTGATTCCCAACTTCAGTTTGTTTGTTGGGTGTAAGTGTCTGTGTCTGTCTCAGTCAGATGCTTGTTGGGCCTTTCGGCCATGCTAGGCTCCAGTCTGTAGGCACAGTGTAGTATCGGTAATAGTGACAGACCTTGAAGTCTGTCTTTGAGATGGACCCCTAGTTGGGCCAATCTCTAGACCTTCTTTCCCTCAGTTGCTTCTCCATTTTTGTCCCTGCAGTTCTTTTTGACAGGGACAATTCTGGGTTAGAGTTTTTGACTGTGGGATGGCAACCCCATCCCTCCACTTGATGCCCTGTCTTTCTACTGGAGGTGGACTCTACAAGTTCTCTCTCCCCACTGTTGGGCATTTCATCTAAGGCCCCTCCCTTTGAGTCCTGAGAGTCTCTTACCTCTCAGGTCTCTGGTACATTCTAGAGGGTCTCCCCACCTCCCAACCACCCTCCCCAGGTTGCATATTTCCATTCATTCTGCTGACCTGCAGGGCTTCTCTCCTGTCCCCCCTCCCCATATCTGATCATGCTCCCCCCTTCCCCTTCCCCTCCCCTTTCCCATCCAGGTACCTCCCTCCCTCTGCCTCCAGTGATTGCTTTTTTTCTTCCTTCCCAGTGGGATTGAAGCATCCTTACTTGGACCCTTCTGCATGGAAACCTTCATGAGTCCTGGGGATTGTATCCTGGATATTCTGTACTTTTTTTTTTTTTTGGCTAATATCCACTTATTAGTGAGTAAATGCCATGCATGTCCTTTTGGATCTAAGTTACCTCATTCAGGATGATATTTTCTAGTTCCATCCATTTGCCTGCAAAACTCAAGGTGTTCTCATTCTTAATAGCTGAATAGTATTCCATTGTGTAAATGAACCACATTTTCTGTATCTATTCTTCTTTTGGGTTGTTTCCAGCTTCTGGCTATCAACAATAAGGCTGTTGTAAACATAGTGGAGCACATGCCCCTGTGCCATGGTAGGGCATCTTTTTGGTGTATGCCCAAGAATGGTATAAGCTGGGCCTTCAGGTAGATCTATTTCCAATTTCTGAGACACCTCCAGATTGATTTTAAAATTGTGACAAATATGTATAAAATTTACCATTTTTTTAATAGTTTCTAAATGCAGTTTGGTGGCATTGGTTATACTCACATTTCTGGGCACCTGCCACTATCTTCTGTCCCTAGCACTCCCTTCAACTTGGAAAATAGAAGCTCTGCACTCATTAAATATTAACCCGCAACTGTCTTTTGCCTCCTTCTTGAATTCTAGGGTTTTGGAAGCCAAGACTAGCTTCTTTATAGCTTTGTGTTGAAGAGGAAATCCTATAATAATACAGTCATCTCCTTATTTCTCTTTCACATTCCGGTCACCTGCTGAGTTGTGAGAATCAATAAACACTCCCATCAGGAGATCTTGGGGCACAGTGTCTTTAGGAGCAGAGAACCAGATACTGCTGGCTGCGTTGCTGTGAAGTATTAGTATTACTGGAAGTTAGTGAACTTCAAAAACCAGACAGGAGCGGATCAGATGCAAATCACAACAGGGCCTTTTATTCCAGCTAGCTTGGGCCCCTCAGTGCTCCACCAACGTGTAGGATGGTTTTGGTGGTAAGGAGTCTGAGCCTGTAGGATGGTTTTGGTGGTAAGGAGCCTGAACATCTATCACGGCAAGGCTTTATAGAAAGTGCAAGCGGGGTGGTGGTGGTGGTGGTGGTGGTGGTGGTGGTTGGGGGAGGGTGAGTGTGCAAGCATCTCATTGGAAAGCTACTATGGCCTTTCGCATAATTGGCTGGTGCTGGGAGTCAATCATGTACTTAATTTCTGTTTCCCTCTGCATTGCAGGGGGCAGGCTTGTAAGCTGGGGGATGTAGATTTGTTGGGGGGAATAACCTGGAGACAGTGTTCTTGTTGTGGGTGTAACCTGGAGATGCAGGTCTTGTTGGGGGTTAGCCTAGAGACTGGAGCTAGGCTTGGGTTTTGTTGGGGGGGTAGCTTGGAAACTAATGCTAGGTACTAGCCTGTTTGCCCGAGTTTAAGTTCTCTAAAATGGAGTCAGAATTTAAGAGAGTTGGCTTCTCAGTTGGAAGTGGATGAAACAAACTGCTTGCCTAGTAGAACTGAAATGCTTCACTGTTAGGCAGCCTCCAAACACAGTTTGAGTTTTGCAAAACAAGTGTTCGTTCAATGCTTTCTGTTCAACCATGTTCATAACAGTGTTTATCAAACTAAGTAAGTTAATAGAGGTCAGATAACAAATGATTAACTTAGCTAGAATTAAAAGCCATTATTTCTTTTCAGTTATACACTTTTTTTTTCTTGTCACAATATTTTTTAAAATTAGATGTTTTCTTTATTTACTTTGCAAATTTTATCCCCTCCGAAAAACCCCCTACCCCATCCCCCATGCCTGCTCACTAACCCACCTGTTCCCGCTTCCCTGTCCTGGCATTCCCCTACACTGGGGCATCAAGCCTTCATGAAATCAAGGGTCTCTCCTCTTATTGATGTCCAACAAGGCCATCCTCTGCTACATATATGGCTGGAGCCATGGGTCCCTCCATGTGTACTCTTTGGTTGGTGGTTTAGACCCTGGGAGCTCTAGGGGTATTGGTTGGTTCATATTGTTGTTCCTTCTATGGGGCTGCAAATCCCCTCAGCTCCTTGGGTTCTTTCTCTAGCTCCTCCATTGGGGACTTAGTGCCTAGTCCAATGGATGTCTGTGAGCATCCACTTCTGTATTAGCCACTGGCAGAGCCTCTCAGGAGTCACCTGTATCAGGCTCCTGTCAGTAAGCACTTGTTAGCATCCACAATAGTGTCTGGGTTGGGTAACTGTATATGTGATAGATCCCTAGGTGGGACAGTCACTGGATGGCCTTTCCTTCAGTTTCTGCCCCAAATTTTGTCTCCATATTTCCTACCATGGTTATTTTGATCCCCCATCTAAGAATGACTGAAGTATCCACACTATGGTCTTCCTTCTTCTTGAGATTCATGTAATCTGTGAATTGTATCTTGGGTATTCTGAGCTTTTGGGCTAATATTCACTTATCAGTGAGTACATGCCATGTGTGTTCTTTTGTGATTGGGTTACCTCACTCAGTATGATATTTTCTAGTTCCATCCATTTGCCTAAGAACTTCATGAATTCATCATTTTTAATAGCTGAGTAGTACTCTATTGTATAAATGTACCACATGGAGCATGTGTCCTTATTACATGTTGGCTTGTAGAAGAATGCAAATCTATCTATTCTTCTCTCCTTGTACAAAGCTCAATTCCAAATGGATCAAGGACCTCTACATAAAACTAGATGCACTGAAGCCAATAGAAAAGAAACTAGGGAAGAGCCTTGAGCACGTGGGCACAGGGGAAAATTTCCTGAACAGAACACCAGTGGCTTGTGCTGTAAGATCAAGAATTGACAAATGGGACCTCATAAAATTGCAAAGCTTCTGTAAGACAAAGGACACTGTCAAAAAAACAAAACTGCAACTAACAGAGTGGGAAAAGATCTTTACCAACCTTATATCTGATAGAGGGCTAATATCCAATATATACAAAGAACTCAAGAAGGTAGACTCCAGAGAAACAAATAAGTTATTAAAAAATGGGGTACAGAGCTAAACAAAGAATTCTCAACTGAGGAATACTGAATGACTGAGAAGCACCTAAAGAAATGTTCAACATCTTTAATCATCAGAAAAATGCAAATCAAAACAACCCTGAGATTCCACCTCACACCAGTCAGAATGGCTAAGATCAAAAACTCAGGTGACAGCAGATGCTGATGAGGATGTGGAGAAAGAGGAACACTCACTCATTGCTGGTGGGATTGGAAGCTGGTACAAGCACTCTGGAAATCAGTCTGGTGGTTCCTCAGAAAACTGGACATAGTAACTACCTGAGGACCAGCTATACCATTCCTGGGCATATTACCCAGAAGATGCTCCAACATGTAAAAGTCATATTAACTTAACATTGAACCATGTTTTCTTTTCTTTTTTTTTTTAAAGATTTATTTATTTATTATATGTAAGTACACTGTAGCTGTCTTCAGATGCACCAGAAGAGGGCTTCAGATCTCATTATGGATGGTTGTAAGCCACCATGTGGTTGCTGGGATTTGAACTCATGACCTTCCGAAGAGCAGCCGGTGCTCTTCCCCGCTGAGGCATCTCACCAGCTCCTGAACCATGTTTTCTTTACTGCTTATACTGCCTGAGAACTCATCAGACATAGATTTGGGTAGAAAATCCACTCTCTTCAATTCTTCACAATTCAATCAAGAAGGAATCTATAGATATTTACTGCAACACAATAAAGAAATCTCAAGGGCGTATGGTCAAGGACTCTTGTTAACTTCTATTAACAAGTATTTCACTGAAGGGGTGGAAATCCATTTTGAACTAGAAACAGCTGATGAAACTTAAAAAAAAGTTTTTATTTATACTTTGAGAATTTCATACAACCTAACACTTGTTCTTGTTCTCTCTCTTCCTCTCCCTCTCTCCCCCTCTCTCTCCCTCTCTCTCTCCTTCTTCCCTCCTTACCTCCCCTCCCTCCCTCCTCCCCTCCCTCTCCTTACTCCCTCCCTCCCTCCCTCCCTCCCTCCCTCCCTCCCTCCCTCCCTCCCTCTCACTTTCCCTTCCTTCCTTCCTTCCTTCCTTCCTTCCTTCCTTCCTTCCTTCCTCCCTTTGAGACATGGTTTCTCTGTATAGCCCTGGCTGTCCTCAAATTCACTCTGTAGACCAGGCTGGCCTCAAACTCACAGAGATATGCCTGTCTTGGCTTCCTAAGTGCTGGGATTAAAAGCATGTGCCACTACCACCCAGCTTCTGTCTCTTAAACAAAAATAGCAAACAAACAAACAAAAAATCTCACCCCAAAACCAACCAAAGAAACAAAAAAACCAGAGCCAAAACCAAACCAAACACATGAAGCCTTATTTGTGTTGGCTGATTCTTGGATATAGAGTCTGTCCTGTAGTGAGGTTGATACGAAGTGTCACATCATTCTAGAAAACAGACTGTTGCCATTTGCTTGCTGTCAGGTGAGAGAAAGCCAGTTCTCTTCCCAAGTGCTGGGGTCACAAGTGTAAGCCACCATGCCAGGCCCTTCCAATAGTGTTATTGCTTGAAACATTTGCTTGGAGCATAACAGTGAAGGAACCACATTGGGGCAGTGAAGGGACCACATTGGGGCCGCCATTAAGTTACTGTGATGGCTATTCTCGGTTGTCAACCTGACTACATCTGAAATTAAGATAACCCAAGTGGCTGGGTGTGCCTGTGAGGGACTGTTTTTCCTTAAGTCAATCATTCACAGTGGAAAGACTCTGAGGTGGGGAGATTCACATTTAATCTGGACCACATCTTTCGCTGGCTGCCTGTAGAAGAACATGGAGAAAGACCTCGTGCTCTCTCTTTCCTGCTCGTTATAGCTCTTGCTGCAAGTCCATTCCTTCACTGGCATTAGAGCCTGCTTCCTTGGGATTCTGGCAAATACTGAAGACTAGCTGAGACATCCAGCCTCTTGGACTGCACAAGCCAGTAAGCAGCACTCCTCCACAGCCTCTGCATCAGCTCCTGTCTCTAGGTTACTGCTCTGAATTCTTTCAGTGACTAACAGTGATTTGGAAGCATAAGCCAAATCAACATTTTACTTCCTAACTGGCTTTGACCGTGGTGTTTTATCACAGCAACAATAACCCAAACCAGGACAGTTTTTATTCATGGACAAGCTCTAGTGGCAACCCTGGACCTTTGCCATTCTACCCTGACCATTGGCTGGGTAGCCAGGGGCCTTCGCATTACGGAGCAGGTACATTTAGTTCAGCTGTCCATGATGCTTTGGAACACCAAAAGATGGCATCCGAAGATAATGGTACCCAGAACCATCCACTGGCTATGGTTAGAGGATGGAGGAAGGAAAGAGGTGGTGATAGGTGGGTTCTGGGACAGGGATTGTAAATAAGAGTTTGGATAACTTTGTTCTAAGATACACTATTATGAAATGGTGGGATGAGGTTGGGTGGGCGCGGTACGTAGTGGGGCCATGCCAAGGTGGCCCCTGAGAAATCATGCCATACAACAGAACTGGTATAAAGGGGGGTTTATTTGGGGGAAGGGAGGGGAGTGAGGGCCTGGAGAAGGAGTAGAAGCAGACAGAGCCATGAGGGGGACAGAGAAGGACAAAAAGGAGGATAGAGTGACTGGCATGGAACATATGAGAAGAGAGAGAGAGAGAGAGAGAGAGAGAGAGAGAGAGAGAGAGAGAGAGAGAGAGAGAGAGAGAGAGAGAGAGAGAGAGAGAGAGAACACTGGACACTAGGATGGCCAGCAGTCCTTTTATATGCTTCCCATACCTAGCAGTGCAGGTGATGGCAGCAGGTGATGATGTAAGCTGTTGCTAGGTTCCTGGGAGGGGCCTAGTGGAATTGCCTGTAAGCTAACATACATGATGCATCGTCTCAGAATTTGCAGGCAAGCCTTCCATGCATAGTTAGTTACCTTGGAGCTGGAACTGCTCAGCCTTATCCTTGACATAACAGCTATACTGATGTTCTGAGGCACACCACGAAAGCAGGGTTGCTCATGGCTTGTTATGTGAGAGTCCTATCCACTCACGGACTCAATGGATGAGGATCATTACTGAGCCACGCGTGACTGAGGCATGTGGATTAGGGTATTATTGAACCATTCACGACTGCCACTTCTGAATGAGGCTAATTACTCGGTAATTTATGATTGTGACATGTGATGGTGACTATTATTGAGCCATTCTCAATTGTGCTTGTGGATGAGGACTGTTATTGAGCCATTCATAACTGCTACGCATGGCAGAACTCCAAACCACAAAGGGAGCCCGGCAGTGAACTCAGAGACTGTTGATACGAGAACATTCATCCCATACTATTTTGGAATAAAAGGAAGCAGTATATAGTAGATATGTTCCCTTAAAGATGTTGCAGTGAGCCTTGGTCACATGTCCCAAGTATAAAATTTATACCTGATTAGGTTATCTCCTGATATGAGCTTTATTGGGAGAGGGGGCCCTGAAGGGTCGATTACAGATGTGGCTCTCACATAAGAGCTACATTAGGAGAGAGAGCAGCTCAACAATAGCAAGGGATATCTGAAGAAAAAGCCCTGGAATCCCAGCCCTTGGGATACCCCTGTGAGTATCCCCCACTCACAGGGGATACTCGACTTTGTAAGTTTCCGGAAAGCAGGGAGAAGATCCATGATGGGAGACCGGCTCTTTAAGTTCAGACTCCATTTTAGAGAACTTGAACTCAGGTGAACTAACAGGCTAGCACCTAACATTGGTTTCCAAGTTATCCCCCTCCAACAAAACCTGAGCCTAGCTCCAGTTTCTAGGCTAACCACAAGACCAGCATCTCCAGGTTAATCTCCCCCAGCAATCGAGCTTTTCCAGGTTATTTCCAACAAGCCTGCCCCCTGCCTAACACCCACCAATGCAGAGGGAAGCAGAAGTTAAGTCTATGGCTTGGTTGCTAGCACCAGCCAGTTATGCTAAAGACCACACAGTAGCTCTCCAATTAGATGCTTGCTAGGCTAGAAAACACTCTCACACACACATATCCTTGTTGCTTCTTATAAAGCCTTATCCTGATAGATGTTTGGTGGGCTCCTCTCCACCAAAACCGTCCTGCCTGTGAGCGGTGGACTAAGCCCAAGCTAGCTTGAATAAAGTGCCTGGCATGATTTGTATGGGATCAGCTCCTGTCTGTTCTTTTGGAGGTTCACTAACACTTCTCTGACACTAGAATACCATGTGATTAATTTAGCCTGGCCCAGATGCGCTCAGAGGTAGGTAGGACCATACAGTTATCTTGCTATTGCTACAAGGCCCTGCTTGTTTTCTTGCTGGTGCTCTGTTCCAAAGAATTACAGGGGGAGGGTGAGAGGGAGGGAAGGAGGAATGGGGAGAGGGAAAGGGAGAGAGAAGGTCTCTCTCCCTCTGTGTGTGTGTGTGTGTGTAAGTGTGTGTGTGTGTGTGTGTGTGTGTGTGTGTGTATGCTTTAGCACATATACAGTGTGTCCTGGCTGTTTTCATAGCTCACTACTGTGTCCTCCCACTCTTCCCTCTGAACTCTTTTTTCCCTTTAAATTTCCATTCCCACTTTCCTGTGTTTTGGGTTGAATTTTGTATCTTTGTGACCCACTGAGTTCAATCACTGTTGCTCTCAAGAGCATGGGTGGGGAGTTATTTACCAGAGCATGGCCAAGTTCCCAGGGGCTATACCACTGGGTATAAAAATGAAGTCACTCCCTGTCAGTTAGTCCCATGAGCTCCTCCTCAATCCATGATTGCTTGCCCTATTTTGCACAGCTCTTGCTTGTAGAATATTTGGACTCCATTTTCTTTTGCCTTTAGTTTATAGAACATGATAAGCCATACTGTGTCTTTTTGGCTATGGCATTTCTATTAATATTTTAATGCACAGATTCTCACCTCAAAATAAGACATTTTTGTTCTTTTTTCTTTTTTTCTTCTGTCTTTTTGAGACAGGATCTCACTGTTTACTGTGCAGTTCAGCGTGGCCTTGAACTTGACCTATGGCCCTCCCTGGCTTCTAACTTGTATTCCCCCTGTCTTGGGCTCTCAAGGGCTGGGATTCCAGGCAGGTGCCACTGTATCTTAATGTTAGTTTTGATGGAAGAGGTCCCTTGTCCAGCAGACCTCTTTAATGAGAACATTCACTTGAACTAGACAGTTTTCACCTTTGCCAGATTGGCTGAGGATGTGAGTTGATTTATTATTTATGTACAGTTCTCCAGAAGAAAAACGATTACTAGGGGAGCTTGCTTTTTCCGATGTCAAGATGAAAATTTTCTACAGCTGCGGGGAATCAAGAGCTTAATAAGAAACAGCACCAGTGTCTAATCTGTTGAGAGTGACCACAGCCCTAAGTTCCCACATTAGTAAAGGAAGGATGGTTCTAATTCAAGCAGCATGACTCAAGGCAAGCTCCAGCCTCTTCTTTTCAAGTTGGTTCAGAAAGTTAGGGCTCAGTCCCAAGATGAGGCCTCCCTTAGCCTTTCATCATTGTCAGCTAGGTGTCAGAGGTCAAGGGCTTCATAGCTTCCTTGCGAGATTGAGATAATATTTAGCCATAATTAATTGCTGACTCCAACAAGAAAGCCATGACATTACAAGTGTTTCCCGTTCCTCTTCCCTCTAAGCGAGGACATAAATTATAGACCATATCTCACATGTAGCCTGGCTGCTGGTGGAAGGAGCAGTAGGTGTCTTCTACAAAGCACAAGGAAGTGTCAGCCTGAGGTCCAAGGGAGAAAGAATAGACGAAGGAGAAAATGAGTCACATTAGAATTTATCATCTCATTTTTTTTTGTGGTAGCTCAAGACTATTTTAATTACTTTATTCATTTATTCACTTTACATCCCAATATCTGCCCCCTCCTCCCAGTTTCCCACTCCCTCGGCTCCTCCTCCCACAGCTTCTCCTCCCATCTCCCCTCCCCTTCTCTGATGGAAGTAACTACACTTTATTGGAGCTGGTAGGTAACTTAGTAAGCAAAACCAGAGAGAAAGCACATATGGCAGTAACATTACTTTATCTGAGCCTAAAATCATGTCTTGTTTTTTGTTTGTTTATTTTTTGTTTTTTTTTGAGACAGGGTTTCTCTGTGTAGCCCTGGCTGTCCTGGAACTCACTCTGTAGACCAGGCTGGCCTCGAACTCAGAAATCCACCTGCCTCTGCCTCCCAAGTGCTGGGATTAAAGGCGTGCGCCACCACCTCTCGGCCATGTCTTTTTTTTTTTTTTTAATCCTGAGGTATTTCTCCTCAAAATTTTTGGAAGTAAAGCTTTACATGAATTTTATTTTGAAGTTTAGATTGAGAATTATGATCTTCCACTAATGATACATGTATATATCTCCATGAGCATGTTCATTTTTTTCCTCAGGTGTGGGTGTGCATACAGTTATGTAGCTGTGTTTTGTTCTTTAGCATACTATCTTAATTTTTTTTTTTAATGACAGGTCTTTTCATTAGCCCACAACTCACCTATTTGCTTAGCTTGACTGGCTATGGAGTCCTAAAGAATGACTTTATTCCACTTCCCATTGCTGGAATTACAGACGCAAGCCACCATGTCTAGCTTCCTTACATGGGTTCTAGAACTCAAACACAGGTCCTCCTGCTTGTGTGGCAAGCACTTTATTAGCCAAACTACGTATCCAGCCCTTTAATAATATATATTAACGTCCACATTCCCTTTAATATTATGGCCAGTTAGAAGACAAAGATGACGGCCATTGTGGAGAAAAATTGCCCAGAAGTGCTATTAGCTCGTTTTTAATTGGTTCTCTAATACACTATTTACATTCTGGGACTTATAATATTTTATTGGAATCACCTAATTTATGTTCTATCTCTTCTATTTACTTGTGTTTCTTGAAAGTAGAGAATATATCCTTTTCATCTTTGTGTGCTGGTAATATACCACATATTAGTCATCCCACAAAGCATGAGTTGAGTTAGTGAACAAAATAAGTGGTTTAGTCATTGGAGAAGTGCAAACAGTGATATATGCATATATTGTTGTAAAAAGAAAGAGCTAAAGTTTTGTGAAGTAAGAATCTCACTGAAAAATTGACATATTGACAAATATGTCATAGTTAACTTAAAACTGTGTTATGACTTTTAAAAATAGGCATTATTGAAAGCTGGGAAATGTAGCTTATTGATAAACATCTGAACACTATGTGCAAGGACTGTGTCTGTACACACACACACACACACACACACAGAGGGGACAATCTCTCACACTCAGGCATGCACACATACAAACCCACACATGCACAGAGGCAACCTCACACACAGAGGAATAACTGACATTTGCATATAGGGCAATAACCAAGACTGCTTTGGGTGATGTAGCTCCCACTGTTGGGTCTACCAAGAACCTCCTGATATCTACAGCTTTTCCTGGGGTCTCAGCCCTTGCTCACTGCAAGGCACTTCAGGGACACCAAATGATTGTTGATCCGCTGTGGTTCTGTGCCTACTCATTATGCAGGTGCTGGAATAAACTCACTTAACACATGGTCAGAACTTTGTACATACTTTTAAATAAAATAACCACAAAATTATCTGGCAAAATTATTATAAAATTAAATGAACATTTTAAATAGCTGAGTACCAATTTCTTCAAAGAAGACTTTCTCTTCTGGTTCACACCTATTTACTTGGTTTTAAATCCTTCTTAACTTTGGACTCACTAATAATGGTCAGATGAAGCTCTGGCAGATTAAATTTTGGCATTTAAGTGAGTAAAAAGAAGAAGAAGAAGAAAAGGAAGAAGAAAGGGAAGAAGAAGAGGAGCAGTAGGAGGAGAAAGAAGAAAAGGAGGAGGAAGAGGAGGAGGAGGAGGAGGAGGAGGAGGAGGAGGAGGAAGAAGAAGAAGAAGAAGAAGAAGAAGAAGAAGAAGAAGAAGAAGAAGAAGAAGAAGAAGAAGAAGAAGAAGAAGAATCCAAAGTCCCCAGCAACAGATGAGAAAACTGCTGTGTGTGCTCGTTGACGAGCAGAATTATAGTTTTGGAATTATGTGCTAAGTTGCTGTCTTTTATAACAATATTCATTGTGGGCTCTGGATTCTTTCAATCCTATTGTATCTTCAAAATACCATAATACCATTGGGCTCCTCTACCCCACTTCTCCCAGTGTCTACTTCACTAGGGATGGAGCTCTGCATCTACCATCCCTCTCTTTTTCTGTGGTCCTCTGTGATCTGTGTTTTAGGACACATTTCCATTTTAAGCATGCTTTTTCTACACAAGAATTCTCTATAGTTTCTGGCCTGCCAACTGCCTCATTTATTCACATCTTTCATTTCCGTTATAAATTTGCAACTCCCCCCATCTCTGCTCATTTGGAATGGGATGGAAGGATAGATTTATCTTGGAAAGGAAATCATGCATTTTGGATCAAGATAGCAAGAAGCAGGGAAAACAAATATTAACTTTTTTCTCTTCCCCACTCTGTGGCCCCACAAAAGCATGGTCTTCTTAGTATATTTGACAAATTATGGGTACACTTTACTACCAGTCATTCATGACTGGGTGACTGAAGCATTTGTCGGAAGTGTGTCTCTCCTTCTGCTGTGAACAGCCCAGGCTTTGCTGCTGTATTTGGGTTAGATTCTGCCATGCATGGTGGCTTCCTCACAGCAAGCTCTATTGGAGAGATCTTTGAGTGGGAACAAGCTTGTACAATTCTTATTCTCATTCTTTTTATTCTCTGAAGATTCTACATAAATACTTTACTGAGTTATTAGGGTAGCAGCGAAAGCCCCGTGAGGCTCCATTATTCTCCTGTGCAAGTAAAACCCCAGAGTGTGTTTGGGAGAGGGTCTCCAGGGCATCCCAGGATGGCTGGTGAAAACTAACTCATCACTGCCAAAGTCTCCACAGCAAACAAAAAGAGAAATTCCTCTTTGTTGTAGTTGCCCAGCTATTTTGTTTTTCTCCTAGCATTTATCAAAGCATTTTAGTACTTTTTTTTATTAGATGTTTTCTTTATTTACATGTCATACAGTATCTCCTTTCCCAGGTTCCCCTTCAAAAATAAAATAAAATAAAATAAAATAAACAAAATCAAAACCCAAACCAAACCCCTGTTCCCATCCCCTCCCCCTGCTCACCAACCCACCCCTTCCTGCTTACTGGCCCTGGCATTCCCCTACACTGGAGCATAGAACCTTCACAGGTCTAAGGGCTTCTCCTCCCATTGATGACCGACTTGGCCATCCTCTGCTATATATATGCTGCTGGAGCCATTAGTCCCACAATGTGTACTCTTTGGTTGGAGTTTTAGCCCCTGGGAGCTCTGAGGGTACTAGGTAGTTCATATTGTTGTTCGTCCTAAGGGGCTGCAAACCCTTCAGCTCCTTGGGTCCTTTCTCTAGCCTCTTCATTGGGGACCCTGTACTCAGTCCAATGGATAGCTGTGAGCCTCTACTTCTGTATTAATTGGGTACTGTCAGAGCCTCCTCTCAGGAGACAGCTATTTCAGGCTTCTGTCAGCCAGCACTTGCTTGCATCACAATAGTGTCTGGATTTGATGATTGAATATGGGAAGGATTCCCAGGTGGAGCAGTCTCTGGATTGTCCTTCCTTCAGTCTCTGATCCATAGTTTGTCTCTGCAACTCCTTCCATGGGTATTTTGTTCCCCCTTTAAAGAAGGATAGAAGCATCCACACCTTGGTCTTCCTTTTTCTTGAGTTTTTGTGGTTTGTGGATTGTACTTTGTGTATTCTGATCTTCTGTGCTAATATCCACTTATCAGTGAGTGCATACCATGTGTGTTCTTTTGTGATTGGGTTACCTCACTCAGGATGCTATTTTCCAGATCCATCCATTTCCCCAAGAATTTCATAAATTCATTGTTTTTAATAGTTGAGTAGTACTCCATTGTGTAGATGTACCACATTTTCTGTATCCATTCCTCTGTTGAGGACATTTGGGTTGTTTCCAGTTTCTGGCTATTATAAATAAGGTTGTAAAGTAGCTGGATATAAAATTAACTCAAGCAAATCAGTGGCCTTCCTCTACACAAAGGATAAGTAGGCTAGGAAAGAAATTAGGGAAACAACACCCTTCACAATAGTTACAAATAATATAAAATACCTTGGTGTGATTCTAACTAAGCAACTAAAAGATCTGTTTGACAAAAACTTCAAGTCTCTGAAGAGGGAAATTGAAGATCTCAGAAGATGGAAAGATCTCCCATGCTCGTGGATTGACAGGATTAATATAGTAAAAATGGCCATCTTACTGAAAGCAATCTAGATTCAATGCAATCCCCATCAAAATTCCAACTCAATTCTTCACAGACTTAGAAAGAGCAATTTGAAAATTCATCTGGAATAACAAAAAACCCAGATAGCCAAAAATATTCTCAACAATAAAGGAACCTCTGGTGGAATTACCATCCCAGATCTTAAGCTGTACTACAGAGCAATTGTGATAAAAACTGCATGGTATTGGTACAGTGACAGGCAGGTAGATCAATGGAACAGAACTGAAGACCCAGAAATGAATCCACACACCTATGGCCATTTGATCTTTGACAAAGGAGCTAAAACCATCCAGTGGAAAAAAGACAGCATTTTCAACAAATGGTGCTGGCTCAACTGGCGGTTAGCATGTAGAAGAATGCAAATCGATCCATTCCTATCTCCTTGTACAAAGCTCAAGTCCGAGTGGATCAAGGACCTCCACATAAAACCAGGTACACTGAAACTATATAGAAAAGAAAGTGGAGTATAGTAGAGGATGGCCAAGTTGGTCATCCATAGGAGGAGAGGCCCTTGGCCCTATGGAGGTTCTATGCCCCAGTGTAGGAGAATGCCAGGGCTAGTAAGCAGGAGGCGGTGGGGTGGTGAGCAGAGAGAGGGTGGAGGAAACAGGGGTTTTAGTTTTTGTGTTTTTATTTTATTTTTTTATTTTTATTATTTTTTGGAGGAGAACCTGGGAAAGGAGATAATGTAAATAAAGAAAACATCTAATAAAAAAAGTTTTAAAAAGACAGATCTTGTCATTAGACAAATAAGTCTTGTTCACCACTCAGATGCTAATTCAAATGTTAGATTTCAATACAATAAAGTAATATTTACATCAAAAAAAGAAAAAAGGAAAAAGAAAAGAAAGTGGGGAAGAGCTTCAAGCACATAGGCACAGGGGAAAATTTCCTGAACAGAGCACCAATAGCTTATGCTCTAAGATCAAGAATTGACAAATTGGACCTCATAAAATTGCAAAGCTTCTATAAGGCAAAAGACACTGTCGATAGGACAAAATGGCAACCATCAAATTGGGAAAAGATCTTTACCAATCCTATATCTGATAAAGGGCTAATATCCAATATATACAAAGAACTCAAGAAGTTAGACTCCAGAGAACCAAATAACCCTATTAAAAAATAGGGTACAGAGCTAAACAAACAATTCTCAACTGAGGAATACTGAATAGCTGAGAAGTGCCTAAAGAAATGTTTAACATCCTTAATCATCAGAAAAATGCAAATCAAAACAACCCTGAGATTCCACCTCACACCAGTCAGAATGGCTAGGATCAAAAACTCAGGTGATAGCAGATGCTGACGAGGTTGTGGAGAAAGAGGAACACTCCTTCATTGCTGGTGGAATTTCAAGCTGGTACATCCACTCGAAATCAATTTGGTGGTTCCTCCGGAAACTGGACATAGTACTGCCAGAGGACCCAGCTGTACAACTCCTGGGCATATACCCAGAAGATGCTCCAACATGTAATAAGGACACATGCTCCACTATGTTCATAGCATTTCAATCCTTTCAATGTGAACTTCTCTCCCTTGTAACAGCCATAAAATAAAGGATGTGTGGTTTTTAATAGCATCAACTCCAAGGTCCCAAACAAGAAATCCAAAGCAAAGGGTGTTAGGATTTTTTTTTTCATTTGTCTCTGATGGTTGATCCTATTTGTGGCATTTCAGATTTCTCTCTTAACTTTGAAAACAAATTCTTGAAATATTAACACAGTTGTAAGGTATTTCTTATCAGAGTAAATGTTTGATGCTTGGTGAAAAATTGCACAGATATGGCCAGTTTAGATTTGAGGGAAAGGAAGAGTTAAGCCCCCAGAGTGTAGCATGAAGAGAACCTGGGATCCAGCAGAAGCGTTGGTGATTCTGGAGGCTGGTGGATTCGTGAAGAGGCCCTCCAGGATTAGAAAACAAGGGGACCATCAGCCAGGCCAATGTCCAAGAAGATGTCTGAGGTGCTAAGGATGTAGATGTGAGGCACAATCCCGGGGAAATACAAAGATTTAAACTAGAGGAATCTTTGCATGAAGAGCTTGCATGTAGCGGGTTTATTTTGGTCTAGAATGATTTATTGCGGTATGAAAAAAGATTTTGTATGAAGCCTGAATATTCCAAAATGTTAAGACTTGTAATAATTGATGAATATTAAGATGTGTGCTAGCCCCAAGGCACGGAGCAAAAACACCTGCAATCTGATGTTCTGTTTGTCCCTGAGAGACAGGCTGCTCTCACAAACCGTTCCAGAGCCATTCCCATCCAGATGTTCTCTCCTGAGAAGCTGTGTTTTAAGGGACTATATCTCTTTCACTATGAGTCATTTCCCCCAGCTCTCTGAAGCATTCTGTGATCAAACCAAGAGCCTTCCTCAGCCTGAACCATCACACAAGCCTTCTTAAACTGAACCCAGTTCTTTGAATATGGTAACTGAGCAGTATAATACATCTTAAGCCTTGGTAAATGGCAGGAGTAGGCTCCACTATGAAAACTAAACATTTCTTTTTGCACTTCTCTGGGGAAACCTGGGTAAAGCAGAGATACTCAGTTATGACATTCCTGCTTGGGCCTTTCAACCTAGGGAAGGTAATTGCTAAAAGGAAAGAAGAATCAAGTTTATTTCGTGGTAGTATTGACCAACCATATTGAGATTCGATGGCTGAATCCAATGATTTTGGCATCTATGATCTTCTGGTAGTAGTGATATAGTTGAGATCTTGATAGAGATTGTCTGCCAGGGCAGCTGAAGTTTTCTACCACCTCACTTTTGGTTCTTGAGACTAATTCTTTAGCTTTTCTAGAATTTTTGTGAAAACCTCCAATACCTTTACATCAAACCATTGAACATCAGCTAGATGGACTTCTCTCGTCAAGATATTTAAAGTGTCTACTGCCCCTGGATGCGTTGGCTTGGGAGTAGAACACCTTTTAAGTTGCTGGTGGTGGCACAAACTTATGTATGTGAAAATTCATGAGTCATTGTATACGTCTACTGTCTCGTCTCATCAGAAGGCTGGAAGGGAGAAAACCATAACTGGGTAGATGAGTTTGATCCAAGTCCTTTTACTAGATATGTCACTATTTTGATTGAAAGCCAGTCAGAGGGACAAAGAGGTCATGCACACATTGATCCTTGTCTGTGCCCACCTCCCACTAGGAAATGTTTAAACAGTCTTTGCCTTTGCTTTTGTGTGGGTACATTTTCACAGTGTATGATGCTCCAGTTTTTTTTCCCCCCTGTGGAGTGACAGCCTTGACTTGCCTTGTTCTATATGTCTGCATTGGGCATATGTTTTTAGGATGCATGCCCATCACTATCCTATTGTCTTGGTTAGGGTTTGACTGCTGTGAACAGACACGATGATCAAGGCAACTCTTATGAAGACAACATTTCATTGGGGCTGGCTTACAGGTTCAGAGGTTCAGTCCATTATCAAGGTGGGAGCATGGCAGTGCCCAGGCAGGCATGGTGGAGGATGAGCTGAGAGTTCAACATCTTGTTCTGAAGGCAAACAGGAGAAAACTGGCATCCTGAAGCAGCTAGGAGGAAGGTCTCAAAGCCCACCCCCACAGTGACACACTTCCTCCAACAAGGCCACACCTCCAAGTAGCGCCACTCCCTGAGCCAAACGTATTTAAACCACCACACCTACTTTAGTTCTTGATACTAATATAACCTGATTCCTTTTCTTGTCTCCAAATGCCCCTGAACCACGTGGAGACCATGGTTGCGTGACACTGAATCACTGGATAGGTTGAGCAGACAAAGACGGTGATAGACTACAGATCTCCCCAGCATCTTTTCACTTTGGAAATCATCAATTTAGGCAGAGGCTAAACTGCAGACACTTCAGACGTGCAAGGACTTCTCCAGTTGCTGCATGACCCAGGTGAGAGCCATAGAAGGGCTCCATTCTCACATCCCTCCTCAGCTTTCAAACTTTGTCATCTGTCATGGCATCTCTTACACATCCAAAGGTCTGCACACAGGAGTTTCAGTCACCTTTGCTCTATGAAATGTCTGACAGAAAACAAAAATCTGGGAGGCTGTGTTCAAAGAGAGCTTGTAGATTCTGGTTTCTGCTTATATAAGTGGCTAGAAGACGGTCTAGAACCAGGCTCATATGTAACCTTTAAAGGTCTGCCCCTGGTGATCTGCTCCTGCCAGGTAGAGCACATTTTTTTTTTTGTGACAGAGTTTTTCTGCATTGCCCTGGCTTTCCTGGAACTAGCTCTGTAGACCAGGCTGGCTTCAAACTCAGAGATCTACCTGTCTCTGTCATGCAAGAGACTATACTTCTTAAAAGTGCTACACAAGCTTCAAAACCTCACTGTAAGCTTGGGATCAAGTGCTCAAAATATGAGCCTCTAGAAGCTGTTTCAAAGTCAAACATAATCATAGTCTTGTGTGGAAACGATTAAACTTTCTTGGTCTTTGGCATCTCTGGGTCTCAGCAATGCCTACTGAACTTCAACCTAGTCTGCTTACTGGCCTGCTGACTCCCTGACTTCCAGTGGCAGAGCTGTGGGTGTTTGCGGCTAGCTCTAAACTGAGCACATCAGCTCTTTCCCCATGTAAGGCACATGGAAGGCTCTGCACAACCTATAAGCGAAGAGACGAGGACACGTCAGACAGGAGCACCAGGTGTTCGCCATTGTCCCTCCACAGAAATCATTGTTATCACAGAAATGGTTCTCATTACATGTCTTTTTCAGGTCTTTCCATTAGCACCTCCGGATGGTCCCTCTTCATCCATTTAACATTTCATCTAGTTTCGCGTTGGTCTCTGTGAAGGGAATTATCTGACCTCATGTAGCTTTTTGCTGGAAGCTGTCTTCATGACTCTTCTGGGAAATCCGGCAGATGAATTTAAGGTTCTCATAGATGAGCATTTCTATTTTTTTTAACAGAAAAATTAAGTTTTTCTTGATACAATGCCAGTATTCTAGAGTTATTTGCTTATACATATACAAAGAAAACAACCCCCCATATCTTCATTTCCTCTCTAGTTTGCGGGATATTCCTCATGCATGTGTCTTTCTGTCCCAGAGGTCTCTAGCAGCTGTAGCCATTTCAAGTGTCTGTTGATAGTGAAATGTGGCTGGGCAGATGAAATTAATCCCTCAGAAATACAGCTGTAGCCACTTCAGATGGCAAGAAAGTCTAGCATTTTCTTCTAAAAACCATTTGTGAAAGTTGAGATAGAATATAACTATGTGCCTAATTTTTTATGCACCATTTACCTCCTCTCACATGTTTTCCACATGTTAGTAGTTTTTTTCTATTTTTTTTTTTTACCCTTGTCCAGAGAGCGGAGTTGTGTTTTTATTATTGAGTGTAAGCTAGCTTCACTCCTTTACTGCAAAACAAGAAGGAACAAATGAGAGTGTTAGAGAGCTGGGCATATGGCTCAATCAGTAAAATGTCTGTTGTAGAAACACGAGGATCTAAGTGGAGATCTCCAGTTCCCATTTCAAGCTTACTAAAAAGCCTGGGATGGTCGTGTTCATCTGGAATCCTAGCACCATGTAGCAGAGCTCATTGGCCACCAATCCTACCTGAACCAAAGAGCTCTAGAATAAATGAAGAACAAATCTCAAAAAAAAAAATAAGTCAAGATAAGTCAAGAATGATCAAGGGAAAACTCCAGACCACAGCCTCTGACATCAACATGCATCCACATGCATACACAGACACAGAGACATGCCCATCTCACACACATGGCCACATGCATGAAACACAGGGCCACACAAACCAGAATGTTATGCTATAATCCTCTAATTTTCTCTTCCAAATACTTGCATGTTTAATTTAATGGGCATATTTTATTCTCCATAGGGGGCAACAAACAGCTACTGGGTGACTCCCATGCTTTCTGCACTTGTTTCCCACAAACATCCCAAGAGAACAAACAAACCCTGTGACCTCAGTTCCGCAGTCTTCAAAGCCAAGGTACAATGATACATGTTAAATGATCTAAGTGCTGTTGTCCTGCTCTTGATACTATGGGGAATGTTTAATAAAATATCCACACATTAGAGACACATTAGTCTATCAGTTTTGTATCAGGTGCTCTCCATGAGACTAGCCTTTCGAGATCCATATGTTTGAATACTTGGTTCTCATTAGTGGAACTGTTTTGGAAGGATCAGGAAGTATGGCCGTGTTGAAGGAGGTAGTCACTGGGAATGGACTTTGCAGTTTCAAAAGCATCATGCCATTCCAAGCGGCCTCTCTGCTTCCTATTTGTGAGTCTATTGTGAGCTGTCAGCTGCTGCTCTTGAGCCATACCTGACTTCCTGCTGTCATGCTTCGTGCTGTCATGCTTTGTGACATCCACAGGGGACTCTAACCACCAAACTCTTCTTTCTATAATCTATAAGTTGCCTTGCTTATGATGTTTTATTACAGCAACAGGAAAGTAACTAAGACAGAACCCAAGTGGAGGGGGCTGACAGAGCTCTGGCCTCTGTTGAGATATTGGCTTGGTTATATTTTAATATATTAACATAATTAGCTGCCCTGAGATAAAGTTTGTAATAGAACTTAATACCATTCAAATTCCAGATCCAATATAGATATGGGGCTGAAAGTACCTGCTTCTGCCTGTCCAAGAGACTTATTAGACTATTATTCATTCTATATTTTGGTAATTATTTCAACCAAAATTAAGGGAACAGCGTGAGATAAAGCACTGGTCAGTTTCTTGCTCTAAAGTTTCTGGAATATACAACTGAATTACCATGATGCCATAGTTAGGGCCAGCTGTCAACTTGACATACCTTGAGATACTGGAGAAGAGAGAATTCAACTGTAAAAATTTCCAGATCGGATTGGCCTTTGATAAAGTCTGTAATCAATTTCCTTAATTTCTAGTTAATAGAGGGGCCAGCCCTATTAATTAGAGGGCAGTACCATACCTAGGTAGTCAAGCATGGGCTATAGAAGACGTGTGTGTTTCTTGGGGGTGGTAGAAGCCAGCAAGCAGCATTTCTCTATGGTCTCTGCTTTAGTACCAGCATCCAAGTACCTGCATTAAAATCCTGTATTGGAGTTATCAGATGACAGACGATAATCTGTAAAATGAGATAAATCACTTTCTCCTCAAGTTGTTTTTGGATAGTGCTCTCTCACAGCAGCAGAAAAGCTAAGCAGGATAGATATTGGTACCAGAGAATAGAGTCCTGCTATGATAGAACTTGGCATGGTGTTTGGGGGAGGACTCTAGAGCTTTGGGCTAGAAAAACCATTGGGTTTTCAAGGCCATTCTGTGGGAACTTTGAGGATAGGAATGAAGTCCTGATTTGTGAAATTTCAGAGGAGAATTTGAGAGTCCCATCAAGGCTTTTTGTTTGACATATTTAAACTAACAGTCTTTGGAAGTGAAGTCTTCCAGGCTTTACTTGAACAAAGGATGCTGGTCAGCTGGGGTTCAAAGTTCAGCTGTGGTTAGTAAGACCAGCACCATTGAGATGCAATCTTCTGAGAAGTATTTCCTTAAAGTCAACACAAAGAAATTGTGGTCCACAGGGGACCAAGGCTGGATCATATGCTGCAGCTAAGCTTTGTCATATTTAATGCCTTCTGTTAGAACCCATCTAGGAAAGGCTAAGTCAATAAAGTGAGCTTTCTGGAGATGGCCCACCGGTTTGCATGGCTGTGATGGGCGAGCTTTGAGAGGCAGGGTTCTCAGAGACTTTATCCCAGGATTGCTTTTTGCTGCTGATGTGCCTTTCCTATCACTCTTACACATCCTGATGATTTCTGGGCATCAGGCCATACATAAGTATTGGGTAGATTTCTTACCCAATGTACTTTCATGTAAAAATGCCATGTGGATGAATTGATGATTTTTATAGGACTCCTAAATTGATACAAGTAATTGCAAGAACCCTATAGAATAAAAGCTGCAAATAGAGCTCTGTAGACCTACATGTGACATGGGTTGAATGCACTGGGAAAAGAAAACAGGCTTGGAAAAAAATTACAATCTACGAAAACATTCCGTCTGGATTGGGAATGAGGCCACTATCTGGTAACTAAAGGTCATAAACTGGCAACGAGCAATTTATTGTAGGTGCAAGGACAGAAAATAAATGATGGACTAGTTTATCTATACAAGACTTCTAAATAATAAGACAAAAGGCAGATGATTTAAATAATTGGCAAGAGGTGGAAAGGTCAAAGTTAGCTTCAGATGTCAACCTAATGAAATCCTGAAGTCACCTAGGCAGAAGAAACCTCAACTGAAGAATTACTCAGATCAGATTGTTCTGTGTCCATGTCTGCCAGGCATTTTCTCAATTGTTAATGCATTGATGAGGGCCCAGACCAGAAAGCAAGGGGAGCAAGACAGAAGGAACAAACCGATAAGTATCACTCCTCTGTGGTCTTTGTTTCAGTTCCTGCCTTAAGGTCCCTGACTTGACTCCCCTCTATTAAAGTCTGTAACCTGTAAGGTGAAATAATCCCCTTTCTCCCCAACTGGCCTTGGTCAGTGTTCTACTATCGCAACAGAAAATCAAACTAGGACACATGGTTTAATAGAAATAAAAACCACCAGCATTGTCTTTGACATCTTGGCTGTTAGAAGTAGGTTGTATAGAGCTTTTTGTAGAGAACAATGCTGTCTTTCTTTTATTTTGAGTTTCTGTATTTGTGCTAAGTTGCTTTTCTTCACTAGTCTCAGAGGCTTTGATAGCTTACTGATCTCCCCTACTTCCTTTGATTACAATGTCCTGACCTTTCACCTTCTGGATTTCCATCAAGTTTATTATGATTCAAGTAGTGAAAGATCCACCTCTCCCTCCATTATTACTCTCTGACACCATCCCTCTGCCCCCCAGGCCCCATCTTTCCCTTCTTCTGCTTTCTTTGTCAACCTTCTGCCTTTCTTGGCTTTCTTAAGAGATCTGGCATCCAGGCTCTTGGACTTTCTGGATCACAGACCACATTCCATTCTAAATTCCTGTGTTTGAAACATCAGACAGGCAACACAATGCTTCAGAAATCTGTGTCTACCCATGTAGCAACCCCACATGTGTAAATATCTCTGCCATTCAAAAGTCCTTTTCAGATAAGCAAAGGAAGTAGCCATTCATAAAGGAGCGAAGAGTATTTATACCAACTAGAGACAGAATGTCATTGCCAGACAGCAGCAACTAAGTGGGCAACGGCTATGGTTTGGGTTTTACAAAAAAGAAACCAGAACCCCAGTAAAATCTGATAGTGGATGGCCAAAACCTGTGGCTGTGCCCATTCCACAGAGTCAGATGGCCTTTGGTTCAGAATGGTACAGATCTGAAGGTAAGTCACTCCAGGTATCTCTCTGCTTTCTCTTTCCTTGTCCTCTTTTCTGGCTTTCTAGATGATTAGCATTTAAATGATTACCTTGTGGGTTAGTGGTCTCCACCTCCTCCAAATCACAATAGAATTAAGCTACTTGCTGTATTTGATTTGTCTTCCTAGTTATTGACTTGCTGCCATTCCATTTGAGGCCGACTTTGCCAGTTTCCTTTGAACCCTAGAAACCCAAGGCCTGTAAATAGAAGGGCCAGTTAGTTGCCTCTGAAGAAATGTTTGCAGACTCTTGGTCAAGCAGGTCACCTTTGGCTATGTGCCTTGCATTGAAGTAAGAACAATTTATCTTTGCTAACACTCCAGTTGCTTTTCAGTAATTCTGCTCTGCTGTCACCCATAAGCATTCAATGTTTCCTTCAAATTCAAGGATAAATGCCTTTCAGCTCACATTCATCAGGCAGGCTAGTGCCAAAATGAATCTCTTTATCTTTAAACATTAAAAAGATTTGTATCTATCTATCTATCTATCTATCTATCTATCTATCTATCTATCTATTTGTGTGTATGCTTGTGTGTGTGTGTGTGTGTGTGTGTGTGTGTGTGTGTGTGTATGTGCATATGGAGGTCAGAAAAGGATGTTTGATCTCCGGGAGCTGTAATTAGAGTCATCCAAAGTGGGTGCTAGAACTGAACTGGAGTCCACTGGTGGAAACAACCAAACCATCTCTCCAGCCCCTTCTTAAAACATTGTCATGAACACTTCTGTTGGTAGAATGTAGCATGACAGGGGATAATATGCTAGTTATCTTTTCTGCTTCATACCACATATGTATGATTTCATTTCTGATTGAATTTGGAGCACATTGGGAAGGGTCTGGGGTTTCTACACCTGCTGTCTTTCAATCCAAGTAATTAGTATGAGATTGAGGCTGCTTGGGGTGATGAGAAGATGGACTGTCAGTAGGGCCCTGAGAAGCCTCTTTAGCTCTTGTATGATTTTGATTAATCTACTGATCTTCTTTGAATATTGATTTACAGAAATAGAGAAGGAGATGAATCTAGTTCCTGGGATTCTACTGTAACAACATAGTATGTTAAGGCTTGTTTAGGATTGGGCACTATTCTAATCATATATCTAGAAAGCTACCAGCCTGGCCTTATAGTCCTTGTGATTCCAAAATACTACATCTTTCTAGATAATGGAAAAGGTTAGTTAGGTATGCAAACTCAGTCGCAGGAAAATAAAGTCATGACATATGTCTTCTTCATTAGTTGCCTGGATTTATGATGATACACATGAATGGGGATAGAGGGGTTTTGTAGGCATATATTTTTCACAATGTAGTTTTACAAGGGTTCAACCTCCCCTCTAGCCCACCAACCACCAGAGGTAGTGGAAAAGAAAGGTTATTAGGATGTGGGGGAAGTGGACCTGTTCAGAAACATTTCTTTGAGCTGATTCCAATCTTTATTGTTTTTAGTTCAGTCCACTCAGTAGACACCACACAGGAACCAGCAGCTGCAGTCCAGTCCACTCAGCAGACACCACACATGACTCAGCAGCTGCAGGCCAATCCACTCAGCAGACACTGCACATGAGTCAGCAGCTGCAGTCCAGTCCACTCATCAGACACCACACATGAATCAGCAAGGGCTGTTCAATCCGGTCCAGTCCATTGGGAAGACATCACATATGAATCATCAAGTCCACTCAGCAGACACCACACATGAATCAGCAAGGGCTGTTCAATCCACTCAGCAGACACCACACAGGAACCAGCAGCTGCAGTCCAGTCTACTCAGCAGACACCACACATGAATCAGCAAGGGCAATTCAATCCACTCAGCAGACACCACACATGAATCAGTAAGGGCTGTTCAATCCACTCAGCAGACACCACACATGACTCAGCAGCTGCAGTCCAGTACACACAGCAGACACCACACATGAATCAGCAAGGGCAGTTCAATCCAGAAGAAACCATGAGGCTTACCAACCAGCTGAGTCTTCAAAAGCCACAAGAAACTGCAGGAATGTCATGAGAAGTTCTTTGTTGAGCTTTTCTCTATGAAGTCACTGCAAGCAAAGCTTAGCAATGCAATGTAAGGTGAACCACTACATTCATGTCATCAGCAAAGATTATCAAGGTGTAGCAAAGTGAACCAATACCCCAGCTCCCATGGTCTACGGGGTCATATTTACATTCTTTCTAAACATCACACATCCCGTCATGTGTCTGCTATAGCAAAACATCTTTTCACCTATGTCTGCTTCAGCAAAACATTCTTTCACATGCCTGTGTTTAGGAAAACAGCCTTACACATTTCTGTCTCAGTTAAACACTGTTATAACCTAACTAGGTCTCCAAAGTAACCAGAAATGTCCATTTTTAGGGTTTGTTTTAATTATACTTGGCAGACAATATTTCAAACATAAGTTCAAATGTTAGCATATCTAAATCCTCACAAGCTCATGTTAGCAAATATGCTTGATTATTTTAGCAAATATTTTAAAATGATTTTAAAGAAATTATTAAGTATGAGGCACTAAGGAAAGAAAGAAAAAAAAGACATGAAGAACAGACATGAAATGGAAAAATTAGCCAGATGTAGTGGTGAATTTCTTTAATCTCAGAACTAGGGAGTCAGAGACAAGTGGAGTTTGAAGCTAACCTAGTCTACACAGACTGTTCCAGGCCAGTCAGGTCATAGTTAGACCCATTCTCTCTCTCTCTCTCTCTCTCTCTCTCTCTCTCTCTCTCTCTCTCTCTGTATGTTTGTATTTCCTTGCCGCCTTACTCCCCCACCCTCCCTCTCTCTTCCCTCCTTCCTTTTCTCTCCTCCTCCCTCCCTCTCTCTTTCTTTGTTTCATGATGTGTATGTGTATGCATGTGATTTTACTTTTTCATCTGCTTGGTCATGTCATTGAGAATTGTATTCAAGATCTTTCTGAAGCCATATACTAAATGCATATGGAAGGTCAGTTATAATTTAGGGGTCTCTAATGCCCAGATTTGATGTTACAATAAAAATACAGCACAACCAAGTTCTAATAGCGAATTTTGGCTTTTCAGATTGTGTCTACATCATCAGGTGGTCAGTGGATAACTTAACTATGTGGGTACTGGGTGCTATGACCAATAGCACTTCACTATTTTTAGCTGTAACTGACCCTTTAGAACAGCAGGTATCCTGAGAGTAAATGTATGGATTTCACATTCTAGATTAGAAAAGCATGCTTAAATATTTTTTGAAGTGAAAATTTCTAGTTTCTTTGGAGGCTCAATTGTGTCATGTGATATTTTTCTGGAAGCTGTCTTATGAGAGGATGTTTTGCTGAAGCAGACAGGTAAGAGGGCATATGATGTTTTGCGAGAGTGGACACTGGAAAGGGTGCATGTTTAAAAAGAATATAAATATAATACCATAGACAACGAGAGGATGCTCTTGCATTGGTTTGCTTTGCAGCACTTTGCTGGTATCTTTGTTTGCCATGCTATGCCTTCATAGAGAAAAGGGCATTAAAGAACTTCTCATGGTATTCCAGCTGCTTCTTCCCACTTCCATTATCAGGGTTGGGGGAGCAGCCCCGGCAGGGTCTTTTTTCTTGTTGGTTCTTTTTGAGGCAGTGGAGGGGGAAGAATGTTGGCAGATGGTAAGACTTTTGTCTTATGAGATATGGGGGCTAAGACTATTGTCTTACAAGATATTTAGGGTTGCTGTATAATAATTAAAAATTTACTTATCTAAGTCTAGTTTACTTTGCTACTGTAGCTGACCTGCTTTCTGTGTTCCTCTGAGTCCAGAAACTGTAGTCTGTGACATTTAGCACCTCGTCCTAAAACAGCAGGAGATTAAGTAAATGATTAAACGCTAGAGATTTTTCCCTTTTGTCCAGATGCCTCTTGCTTGTCAGGCTAGGGGGAAGTTTGGAGCAATAAACTCCTATTGAACCAGGAGAAGAGAATAACTCTAGCAGAGGAAAAACTTTTACATAAGCAAATATGCATAAACTCACATAAGTTCACATACAGATTCACAATTCATACATGTGCATTTATACATTTCCATTCAAACAAGTTTGGCCCATCTTGCATGCACCCTCACAATTACATATTTACACATACATGCATTCATTCATTCTCACAATTACATTCTCTCTCTCTCTCTCTCTCTCTCTCATACACACACACACACACACACACACACACACACATCTGTAATTGCATATGCATATGGAGAAAAAGATCAAGGACCAGTGCAGAAGGAATTCACTCATTCTGGATGAAAAACGAGCTCTTTGTTCCTTTTAATAAGACTAAGCCTGCCTTATATTAAGAAAAGGCCTATTATGTCCCATGCTAAGAAGTCTGCCTGCTCCTTCTTTTTTCCTCTTCCCCCTGCATTCTGCACATTGCTCTCTTATTTTTTCATATTACCTATAGTTTCTAAGTTATTCCACTCTGCATTCTCGTTCTAATCTTGCTCTCTCCTTCTGCTCTGATGTCACAATAATGCTCTAACTCTCAATACCTTTTCTCCCAATGCTATTATTTATAAGTTCTTTTTGAGGTGAGATCTATCTAAAAAGTTCTCTTATGTCCTGACTAAGAAAAGGATCCTTAGTTCCATCCTAACCATTCTGTTCAGATTTGTCTAAAAAGTGTTCTGTCTAAAAAGTTCTCCTCAGCCAAGTTCTGTCTCTTTTCTTTGTCCTCAGCACTTAAACATCTTTCAAAATATATGATCATATGGTAAAAAGTTCATCACAAATTTACATAAAAATTAAAATCATGAATTGAAATGGAAGTTTACAACAGGGAATGTTTACATGTATATACATTAGAAGTAATTATCTAGCTAAATATCACCTGTCACAGCTCCACAGGTTCATTGAAAATTAAAAACAACTAAATTATTAGTGAAATTTTATATAGATAAACTCAGTCAATACTTTATCTTCTGTCCTAGCACCTATAATAAATTGTTAGTTTCCTTTTTATGACCTTTGGTTAATGGTTTTACAACCTCTTGGGTTGTGCTCTGAGTAGTAGAAATTGCTTCCTATCAGAAGCAATTAACTGGTGACACCTGGGAGACTGGCAGAGTTCTCATTGCAGTTTTGACTATCAGAAAAGGACTTAATAGCATTAAGTCATTATAAAAGAGCTTAATAAATACTGATATAACTTTAGGACTTCTTATAGAATCATCACTAAGTATTAAGAAGTCATCTATTAGTCTATATAGAATCACTACAAGGCAGTACATCTTCATAGGTCTGCAGAGATCTGCTCCAAAGGGTGGGCTAATACCTAATGATTGTTATATATATTTAGTAACAACAGGAAAAGCATATTAAGAGCTTCCTAAAATAATTTCCTCATAGCTCTCTTGCCTACTGGAGTTCCATGATAGATTTTAATCTAAGGCTGTCATCTCAGGAAGATCACCTGCTAGTTATTAGCTTTTCCTGGGTTGGCTCCTGACATTCCATGGATTCATTCTAATTCAGTGGAGCCTTGCAGTTTCTTCTGGATTGAACTGCTGCTACTGATTTGTGTTTGGTGTTTGCTATTGGACCGGACTGCCACTACTGATTCGTGTTTGGAACTGGCCCAAAGGACTACTTCTAAATAGATCTACATCCCTCATTTCCTATTAACCTTTCTTCTTACCTACCTTTGGTTGGTGGGATAGAAGGGAGGTTGAAGCATTTAAGAACCCTTATTAAAGTATATTTTCAAAAATCTAAGCCTACAGCTTTGATACAAAGAATTATCTGAAATATTTTAACTAAATATATCATACCCAGAAATGGAAACAATTGTATGAAAGTAACTGTTTATTTAACATTCTACAGAACTATGGCATCAAATGCCCTAAAGGCATGTGGAGAAGACTAGGCAAGCTTCCCTGTGGCCCAGCCTCTATCCAGCACTCACTCCTTTTCTCCAGTCCCTGAAGAACATCATAGTGTTTATAATATAGGTACTAAAATATTTCATTGATCTTATATAAAAATAGATGTCTTCAAGGAATAACACAGTCTTCTTTTTAAATTAAGTTTTATTGCATTATGATGAGAAAAGGTACATAATTTCAGTTTATCTGAATGTGTTAACATTTAAAAACATATTTTAAATAAATAGAATTATATCATATTCTTCATGACCTTTGTACCCCAACTCCTCCCAGAGATCCCCCCTTCAATGCCTGCAATACCTTATGTTTTTTGTCATATTCTTTAAAATTTATAAAATATTGTAAAAATAAAAATGAGTATTATAAAAGTTTGATATAAAACAACAATCCATTGAACAGTGTTATGTAGATGCTTGTCTACAGAATACTGAAAATACATGTTTTTCTCAATATAATTTTTAAATAACTCCAAACATATTAACATATATTTTAAAATAAGACATCACTACTAGTTTATTTTTAATGAACATAAATAGATAAAGTCTTTTTGTTTGTTTCCTTGTTTTGTCTTTAGTAGAACTTAAAATCTTGGCTCTTACTGTGGTACAAGCCCAAAATAAGAACAATTTTTAGATATTGGAGTTCATTGTAATAAGGCAGTACTTCAATGACCCTCACATCACCAAAGGATTTTACCTCCATCGTAGCTAAGCTGAGAGTTGACAGTTCTGCTGCGCCAAGGAATGAATTGTTGGCACAACTTTTGGGTACAGATTTCCTGCTATTGTCAAAGCTATTTGACTTGAGTGATTGTCTTCATTCTCAGCCTACAGAGAACAGGTTACATTCATTTAAAAAATGGTGTGTGTATTAAGATGGTCATTCTATAAAGTCATTCACCAACTGTTTCAATGAACAATGGTTCTGCTTGAAGGGTGCCACAGACATTAGGTGAAGCTAAGAATTTGGTTCATTAGCTGTGATAATTTGGAAAAGCATTCATCTCAGAGAAAGAGTAACTTTCTTCTTCAAACTTGATACAAGAGCTACAAACGTCAAGCAAAGCATTCAGTCTCACTCTTTGTTGTTTTCTTTCCTACAAGCCACCTCCTAAGTTAATTGTCTATGTCTCTCTTGGGTATATAAATACTTTTGAAATAGATTATCTGTTCTGAAAACCATAGTATAATATAAAAACATGAAATAAACAATACTACTAATAGAGAGGCTGAGATAGGAGAAGCATGATTTCAAAACCACTATGTGGTACACAGCAAGGCACCATCAAGTACAAACAAGCAGAAAGTGTATATGGATTGTACAATATTGGACCTATTTCTCCAATTACCAAATTAGAGAGACCACTGGATGATAGCCAACAAATTTCTAATTCCTCATACTTTTGAATTTCAATTGATTAGGATATGTTGGTAATATTAATTTTCATATTAAGAGATGTTAAGAAAAAGTAATTGTTACTTCCTATTATTTTTGTTGTTAGAGGTGGAATTATGTTTGTGTGGGTTTGTTGAAAGATTACTTTCTTGCTTCTTCTAGGGTATAGTTTTTGCTCCTTATATTGGTGTTTTCCCTCTATTATCCTTTGTAGGGCTAGATGTGTGGAAAGATATTGTGTAAATTTGGTTCTGTCATGGAATGTCTTGTTTTCTCCATCTATGGTAATTGAGAGTTTTGCTAGGTATAGTAGCCTGGGCTGGCATTTGTGTTCTCTTAGGGTTTGTATGACATCTGCCCAGGATCTTCTAGCTTTCATAGTCTCTGGTGAGAAGTCTGGTGTAATTCTGATAGGCCTGCCTTTACATCTTACTTGACTTTTTCCTCTTGCTGCTTTTAAAATTCTTTCTTTGTTTAGTGCATTTGGTGTTTTGATTATTATGTGACAGGGGGAATTTTTTTTCTAGTCCAGTCTATTTGGAGTTCTGTAGGCTTCTTATATGCTCATGGGCATCTATTTCTTTAGGTTAGGGAAGTTTTCTTCTATAATTTTGCTGAAGATATTTACTGGCTCTTTAAGTCGGGAGTCTTCACTCTCTTCTATACCTATTATCTTTAGGTTTGGTCTTTTCATTGTGTCCTGGATTTCCTGGATGTTTTTGGTTAGGAGTTTTTTGCTTTTTGCATTTTCTTTGACTGTTTTGTCAATGTTTTCTATGGTGTCTTCTGCCCCTGAGATTCTCTCTCTTATCTCTTATATTCTGTTGGTGATGCTTGCATTTATGACTCCTGATGTCTTTCTTAGGTTTTTTAACTCCAGTGTTGTCTCCCTTTGTGATTTCTTTATTTTTTCTATTTCCATTTTTAAATCCTGGATGGTTTTATTCATTTACTTCACTTGTTTGATTGTGTTTTCCTGTAGTTCTTTAAGGGATTTTTGTGTTTCCTCCTTAAGGGCATCTAGCTGTTTACCTGTGTTCTTCTGTATTTCTTGGAGAGAGTTATTTATGTGCTTCCTAAAGTCCTGAATTATCATCATGAGAAGTGAATTTATATCTGAATCTTTCTTTTCCAGTGTGATGGTGTGTCCATGGTGTTACAGTGGGAAAATTGGGTTCTGATGATACCAAATAACCTTGGTTTCATTTGCTTATTTTCTTATGCTTGCTTCCTGCCGTCTGGTTATCCTAAGTGCTACCTGCCCTCGCTAAATCTGACTGGGGCCTGTCTTTCCTGTGATCCTGGTTGTGTTAGAACTCCTCAGAGTCAAGCTGTCTCCATGATCCTGTGATTCTGTGATCCTGTGATCCTGGGCCCATTAGAGCGCCTGGGAGTAGAGCTTCCCTGGGTATTATGGGACCCACTGAAGAATTTGCACCCAAGGTCTACTCAGGGCACCAGCCCAGACAGACCAGAAGCAACTCATGCCACTGAGCTGGCGGAGTTCCTATGTGCCTGGGTCCTGCTGGTCCCAGCTACCCCTGGTGTTGGTACAGATGTTGTGTCTTCCTCACCTTTGATCCTATGATCCTGGGTGTGTTAGAGGATTTGGGAGTAGATCTTCCTTTGGATGTTGTGGGACTGGCTGCAAAATTTACACCCAAAGTCTGCTCAGGGCACCGGCCTAGACCGGAACAACACAGTCTTATGAAGGAACAGGAAATATTTTTGGCTTAAGCCTCTTCCTGTGGGAGGAGCTTCCACCTTATGGAGGAATCTAGTCCTTCCTCAAAATCATCCAGCTCCTGCTCCTTGGAGAGCTCTAGGAAGACCTGGAAAAGATGGATGAGAAAGAGAGATGTCACATGTAGCTGCAAGTGAATCAGAGTAGCAAGTTATGTGTTTGCATTTTGTGGGTAGTAAAGTCATTGCGGATGACCCACCTGCTCCAGGGTAGACTGAGAGAGGCTGTACTCCTCCAGGTCAAAGGTCTGCTTAACTGTGTAAGGAGAATTGCATTTAGGAGTATGTATATTTTCTTATAAAGATAGTCTCATAAGCCAACAGCAGGCACACATAATTAAAATGTTAAATATGTTATGATAAATCCACTCAGTTAAAAATACATCAACATGGGCTGGAGGGATGGCTCAGTGGTTACAAGCACTGACTGCTCTTCTAGAGGTCCTGAGTTCAATTCCCAGCAACCACATGGTGGCTCACAACCATCTGTAATAGGATCTGATGCCTTCTTCTGCTGTGTCTTAAGAGAGTAACATTGTATTCACATACATTAAATAAATAAATCTAAAAAAAAAAAAGCAAGCTATTAATCCACAAAAGCTTTAAAAAAATACATCAACACATTTACTTTGACTGGGGGAACACTGCTTGTATTAAGCTAACATGCTGGGTACTTTTTGGATTCTGGGCTTAAGGGAGAAATGGGAATGAGAAATGTTCTTTTCTTGTGCATAAGCCACTGGTTTTGCACAGCCACATAGGAAGATGCAAATGAAAGATGCTTGAATCAGACTGCTTTGGAAGATTCTAGAGAAGGACGTCAGGTTTACTAGAGAGAGAATAGCTTCATGCACTTTTTCTAAAAGACACTGAAGAGTCCCATGATTTAACTTGGAACCTTCCTTGTCAACCAGAATAGAATGGGAAGGGCATGGCATAGAATTGAAGCCAAACCACAACTAGAAACAGTCTTTCCCCCAGTAAATAACACAGTCTTGGGGTTGACAATGCAATCAAATATCCTGCAACGGTTTCCCTTTCCCTTGTTCCTTCTCCACCCCTTTCCTCCCCTCCTCCTTTTCCTTTCTTTTCCTTTCCTTTCCTTTCATTTCCTTTCCTTTCATTTCCTTTCCTTTCGTTTCGTTTTGTTTTGTTTTGTTTTCTTCTCTTTTCTGAGACAGTGTTCACTTTGTAGCTTTGCCTGGCCTGGAGCATGTGGTAATCCTCTTGTTTAGTCTCCAGTTAAAGGCATGAGCTACTATGCCTTAGAGTCAATTTCTTAATATACTAAGGCAATAAAACAATATATCAGTCCATAAAAATTTGGTGAAAATTAAAGTAACATATGCATCAGTATTCGAAAAGAAAGCATTTGCTTAAATGTAGTTAAGTTTGACTTAGACTGTATCAATATATATGCAAAGACATACCAAAAGCCCAGAAAGTGGAAGTAAAATCCATTCCTGCTTCCATTTCCCCTTATCAGCCCTTATCTCCTTGGTATTGTGCTTCTAAAATTCATTTTAAGATTTAAGTTTTGATCTTAATGTGTTATGAAACATTTCATTTCTGTTATGAGCATAGATTATTGTATGATTTAAAATAATTCCCTCCTCAGTATCTTACTTTCTGAGACACAGGTCTTACCCTTCTCTAACTTGAAGAAAGCTTGGGATAAAGGTTGCACATCTTCCACTGGTAATTTGTAAACCATCAGAGGAGAGTACCTGGGATCAGAGGGAAGACACATCAGCTAAGGCACATGTAAACTAACTACAACCTCACCGTCCAACTGTCATTATTTTTAATCAGGACCAAGAATTGTCAACAGCAGATCTACTCTCTTATTTTTTTGTGTGTTTATGTTAAGTGTGGTAAGTCTTTCTGTGTATGTGGGTACACACACATATGCTAATATATGTACAAGGGTGTACATGCACACTTGGAAGCATTGCACACTTGGGCATCATTCCTAAGACATTATCCACCGCTTTGCTTTGTTTTTCAGAGTCTGGACTGCAGTCTGCCACGTAGGCTGGGTTGGCGGATCAGTGAGCCCAGGGATTTTCCTTTCCACACTTCTCTCCGGACATCCCCAGAGCTAGGATTACAAATAGGTATCACCATATTCTTAATATTATTTTATTTGAACGATAGTGATTAAACTCAGGGCCTGGTGCTTGTGAGGCAAGTACTTCACTGACTGGCCGTTTTCTTAGCTCATTATCAAACTTTTAAGTGCAGGATAGAGTTAGGATGGCTAAATGCTGTACTGCTGACCTGCAGAGAGTGGTGTTGGCTCTGAGCTCAGTGTGGCACAACTGATCTACAAAGAGAGATGATGGCTGTGTAGTCAATACTGCAAGCTGACCTACAGAGCTCATTCATCTTGTTTAACTGATGCTCCTCATTTCCCTCTTCCTATATGCTGGAAAGCAACATTTCACCTTGAGTTCCTAAGGATTTGACAATTTTTAGATACCTCACAAGCAGAACCATGCAGCATTTATCTTAACATGATTAGTTTATTTGCTTAGTGTGAAGTTCTCAAGACTGTGTATTCCAGTTTCCTTCTATTAAAGGTAGAACACTATTCTAACACACATACACATGTATGCATGCACAACTTTAAAAAAGTCTATTATCTGCTTATCTATATCATGACCCCACCAGACACAAAAAATATTATGAAAGAGGGGGCAGAAAAACTATAAGAGCCATAGGGAGGAGCCATGGGGAGGACTGGCTTGGAACCATATCCTCAGGATACAACCAGAAAACCACATTTATGAACACCCAATGGCAGGGGTTGCCTGCATGAGATATGTATATATATATAGTATCAAGAATGTCAGCAGCCCAGAATGGAGCAGGAAAGGGCTTATGAATCCCACCCTTAACCAAAGAGCTATTGACAATTGCTGGCTTCTGCAGGAGAATCAGTTTTCTTTTAGGGTGTGGCCCCTAGTAGGTAGACTATGCTCCAGTGGATGGCCCTCTGTATGCATGAGCTGATGGACAAATTGGAAACAGAAGGCTATTTAAAAAATTAAAAAGAAAACACAAAGTTAATGTGGTGTGGTGATAAGGTGGAAGTCAGATCTTGAGAGTGTTACGGGGTAAGAGTGGAGGGTGAATATGATCAAAATACATTATCTGAAATTCTTAATAAATTAATAAAGTAGTATTTATTCACATGTTAGTGGATGTTTGGGCTCTTTCTATGTTTTCTCTTTTGAAGATACTTGTTCAGTGAATGTGAGGGAATAGACATCTACTGGAGATGTTTATTTCAATTCTTTGGATATGTACCAGAAGTGGGGTTTTTTGGTCAATTGATGGTTATGCTCCTTACACCTAGCAGTTGAGCAATTCTGCATTTCTACCAATAGAAAACACATGTTCTCCATGTTCTAGTTCTCCCATATCCTTGCCAATGGCTGCCTTCATTTTTAAAGGTAATTATCCATCCTGCCCTTTGTGAGATGATCGCTCACTGTGATTTGGATTTATATTAACCTGAATAGAAGTGACACAGCACCTTTAATATACTTGTAAGACATTTGCATGCTTTCTCTGAAGAAACAGCCACTCATTTTTAAAATCAAATTATTAGGTTTGGGGCTTATTTTGTTTGCTTTTTATAATTATCATTTTCTTACATTTTTTGGATACAAATCTACATCAGATACGTAGTTTGACATTCTGCAGTAGGCCACCCTTTTATCTGGTTGACTCTTTCTTTTGCTGTATAGAAGCTTCTCAGTTGATGTAATCCTATGTGTCTGAGTTTTTATGGCCTATGACTCTGGTATTGTATCCATGAATTAATCCTCAAGACCAATGTCTCACAGTTTTTTTTTTTTAATTGATATTTTCTACTTCAAGTTTCAGGTAAGTGCCAATAGGGTTTCAGTTGATTTTTTGATATGGTCCAAGTTTTGACCCATTTTCCTTCATTTTCTTTTTTCTTTTTTGTTGAAGATTATCTCTCCTCTCTATTGTGTTTTCTTGCCACTCAGGTTTGAGATAAAATGATCAGATAATTATGGCTTTATTTACGAGCTTTCTGTTCTCTTCTGTTGGTCTCCATGTCTTTCTTCATACAAATGTCATACTATTGAATCCACAGTGAGGATTAATGGGAGAGTAAGACTCAGAGGGTTTTGTATTTGTGGGTCATTGAGTGGAGGTGAATAGATTATAAGCCTGACTCGCCTTTGGCCTCACTGTCAAAGCTGAACATTGGCACTTGGCGGCTGCTCCTCCTCCTCCTCCTCCTCCTTCCCCTCCTTCTCCTTCCAAGCTCTGAAACTATCAATTTCTCAATGTTTCATATAGGAGTGAAAACCTAGATGACTACCGAATGCCAATCATATTCCTCTTACCCCATCATATTTACCAGAGAAGAATGTAACTTCTGACAAAGAGACAAGGAATTCATTACCATATAATGTCAGTAGTGGAGATTTAATAAATAACTATTTTTTTATATATAAACATGGCCATCACAGAGGCATAGAACATATTTCATAATATACTTTCTCACAGCCTATAGGGCAATCATTCCCATACACTGCTCATTTTCTATTCCTTCATTATATATTTGTTTGATTTTGAGCTGTAACTTAGTCACAGCATGATTTAAAGGGCCAGACTCTCACAAAACATTTTTGGAATCACAGTGTGTGTGTGTGTGTGTGTGTGTGTGTTTTGGCAGAGCATACCTATGCAGTGATCAGATAATAACTTTGTGTGTCTTTCCCTGTTGCTCTCCACCATATTTTTTCACAAAAGTGTCTCTAACTGTACCTGGATCTCACTAGTTCAGCTAGGCTAGCTGGCCATCAAAAGAACAAGATTTACCTGTCTCCACTCTTGGTGTAGGGACTACAGGGCTGTACAGTCACACTGGGCTTTTTATGTGGGTGTTGAGTAACTAAATTCAAATTCTCATGCTTGCATAGCAAACACTTAACCCTGAGTTACCTTCTAGTCTCTCAAACATATTATTTTAGTTTAGAATGACAATCTTGATCCTGAAAAGTCTTTGTGAGGAAGAAATGATATAAGCCAAGGATGGGACATAGCACATAGTAGGGCCACAACATGTGGTGCATCTGCTTTTACATCAGCTCTATCTTCTCTACTTTGCTTTGCATCAAGTATCTATCAAGTAATTTTTCTGCCAAGTTTCCTTTCAACTGACTACAAACCAATGTAACTGGCAGGGGGAAACCAACATTTGGTATCAGATCAAAACCAAAGAGCAATGTTACCGTTCCTGCCGAGCAGCCTGGGGGAAAAGCCTGAGGACCTCTGTGTTGAGCGGCTCCACCTGTGTGGGAGTCTTCACCTTCATCTCCAGCAGGTAATCTTTGCCAAATTTGCTTTTGAGATGTTGGATGGATCCAATACATCTGGGAATTAGAGAAAGATGTGTTCAGAATAGGGAAAGAGAAGTATGTGTGACAGTGTTTGAAACCCTCAGCTTGATCCCAGGTCTGTCTCAGGGTCTTTGCTGTTAACTGGGGTATAGCAATTCTAGCCACTATACTTACTTCCTCGTCTATGGTAAAAAAAAAAAAAAACCATCTAGTCACACGCTGAAAGAGTGAGGGTGATCTCAAGACACTCACCTCAGCTTTCCAGACACCAGGATGGCCACTCGGTCACATAGAGCCTCGGCTTCTGCCATGTAATGGGTGGTCAGCAGGGCGCCCCTCTCTGTATTTTTTATGATGGCCCTGATTGCTTGCCTATATTGTCAAGACAGCATTCTCAATTTAGAGAGTAGTGTAATAAATAAGAAAATGACAGAGACAGGAAGCATGCATAGAGAGAACACCTGCAGTATGCAATATTTATTATGAGCTTGTACAAAGAGGGAAATTCTGTTAAAACAGGCATGTACATGGGGACAGAATGATGCAAAACTCAACCGTGTCACCCAAGCCAGCAGAAGGAAGTCATTGCAGAATAAATGACAGTTTTTACAATTTACCGAGAACCACTGTTCTCATGCCCAGCACCAGACGCTTGATTGTGGTGCAAAAGTTCCTGTACCAACCCGGAGATACCTGCATACCTGCGCTGCTCTGGTACCCACAGGGAGCATCTTGAGCGGCTCGAGCCTGTGCTATATGTGCATCCTTCCTCAGAAATGGTAGAGAACTATTATTAGAGAAATGCTAGTTTGCAGACCATCGGTTTTACTAAGGGTATTGGCAGTTTTGTTTTTTTTAATGTACATAAAAAGTTTTAAGATATACTTTTGTAAGTCTTTCTGTGTGTTTTATATGCCTGTGTACATGTGTCATGTGTATGTATGTGCACATGTGTGCATGTGTAGGTAGAGGCTAGAGGCCAAGGTTGGGTATCCTGTTATCCACATTAATTTTTGAAAGAGCAGCTCTCGCTGAACCTGGAGCTCACCAATTGGCCAAGGCCGGCTAGTCAGTGAGCTCCAGCTCTCCTGACTTCAGCTCCACGGTGCTGAGATTCCAGCAGGCATGATTACCCCCTGGGTTTTTATGTGGGTGTTGGAAATCTGAACCCTCATCTTTTTGTGTGAGTGAAACTGTTTCCAAGATCCCTTCTAGGTGTGAGTTCAACCCCATGGCAGCACCTCCTCACCATATTTGCTGCTGCCCCTCAGGATCCATCCCGGTGGATGGCTCATCCAGAAGCAATATAGATGGGTTCCCCAGGATGCTCAGCACAAAGCACAGCTGCAACAAGAGGGGCAGCCCATGTGGCATCACCTCAAGTGTGTCCCCTGAGGTATTGCTCGAAGCTCTTCCCCCTGAGCCCTGCCTGTACCTTTCTCTTCACTCCCTCTGACAGCGTCTTCACCGGAGACTTCAGCTGGTCCTGCAGCTTGAGCGCATCCGCCAACCTGTAGAGAAACAGTGGAGCATCACTGTCCACTCTGTGATGAAGAGAGATGATGGGAGGGTGGAGCAGTGAGCTTGGTCAAGTTTGAGGAGTGGGACTCATAGGTAGAATTCTGGAGCTATTGTGTGTGTGTATGAGTGTGTGTGTGTGTGTGTGTGTGTGTGT
>NW_022196911.1:106205764-106210668 GCF_008632895.1 Mastomys coucha
AAAAAAAAAAAAAAAACACTTAAAACCCCTAAACAGGAAAACTAATTCCTAATTGTAAATCTGCCCAGCATCTTGAGCATTTCACCCCAAGTTTTCTATGAATACTGTCACCCCACTTCCTCCCTGACCTCCTCCTGTTCTAGGTGTACCCACATTCATGTACCTTGTGATGGCGACTGCAGCATGACTTTTGCTCAAGCCCTTCACTGCAGCAAATACCTCCAGGTGTTCCTTCACAGTGAGGTTGGGCCACAGAGCGTTCTCCTGAGGACAGTATCCCAGGAATCCCAGGGTGCCCCCTTCTCTGCTCCCTTTCAGCAGCACCTATAGATAAAAGTTCATCACTAGGGCTGATATGATGCACAGCTTCAGGGAGTCCTTCTGTGCCAGCTGTCTCACAGAAACTCTAAGTCCAAAGGGAATTTAACCATTTGCTGTCACCTACACTGGAGAGAGCTTGGTAGTAGTCATTACCTGTGAATAATGTGTGCCCAGTCAGAAACTTAGTCTTCTAAGTGGAATATCAAGAAGCTCCCAGTGTCATTTTGGTCCCTAGTTCATACCCAGTGTTTTCATGACTTCCTAAATGAAGTGTCTTAGGAATGACTCTTTCCCCTCACATGCTCTTCCGTGTTCTTTTGAACACCTCCTCTGTGACAGAAGCTGTACTTAATGCTCATAGATAAGGGGCTTAAAATAATTAGTGCCTTGTTTTGGAATTTCTGTTCTACAGAGAGAACCAGGCAAGCAACACACAGAGGAAAGAGCAAATGGAACAAGATGAGTCAGAGTGCCGCTGTGGTGGCCACCTGAAGGCTTAGGTGGAGAGTAACTGCAGAAGTGACCTTGGGTCAGTGGATTAGCCCATCATTCTCTGAGGGATCATTTCAATGGAAGAGGAGAGCTTGCCAGTCATGGGGTAAAAGACAAAGGCTTGGAGGGGGATTTGGCACAGAGCAAAGAGCAAGATCTAAGCCTATGAAGGAATGCAACTTGGTATGCTGTTCCTAGACCAAGGCAAGGGCAGGTGTGCTGGAGCAGAATGAGTGAGAGGATGAGGAGAGCTGCAACGCAAGGACAGAGGGGTCATCTCCTGTAGCCACCTGCAAGACAAGTAGGAGGTGACTTGACAGTCACAGAGGAGAGGAGTTGTGAAAGAACTGAAGCAGGAGAACAACAAGGCTTCAAACCCTCACGCTGGCTGTTGTGACTAAGTCACTTCCATGATGCCACCTTCAGGGAATGTCTGTCTTGTTTACTTATTTATTTTTGATACAGAGTCTTTTATTGGGCTTGTAGCTACCAACTAGAATAGGCTCTCTGTCCAGCAAACCCCAGGAATGTAGCTGCCTGTCTCTAGGGCCCTAGGACTAAGGTTAAGAGCATACATCATAATGTGTTCCATCACAATGTAAAAATGAGAAGTTATCTGCTGTCTTTCCATACCTCATGAGAAGTAAGTCAGTGAGTTGGGGTCAGAAAAAAATGACTGAGGTGGAGAGCATTGGAGACAGGGTGGAGCTGAAATGAGGGTGCAGCTCACCACCATTTCCTGATGAGTGCCTTCCATGTCAAGCTGCTGTCACCTTGGCTTCAGAGGGACATGGTAACTTGCCATCTTCTCTGTCTTTGGGGGGATATCTGCCAATTGTATCCCTGACTATCTTGACCACCAACTCCTCTTCCAAGGTGCAGGTCCATAGACTTCTGCTTTATTGTTTGTCCTGGCCTCCCTGGACTTTGCAAAGTGAATTTCAAGATTCTGCTGCAGAATCCAGGGAAAAGGTTTCATTTCTGTCCTATGATGCCTTCTTTTAGTTGTCTTGCCTACTTTATTCAATCACTTCCTGTATGTGTGATTTAAGTCCACTTCACTTATCTAGTGTTCATTTTTTACAGTTTATTAAAAAAATGGTCCTTCTAAATAGTGTATTTGAAATAGACACACACACACACACACACACACACACACACACACACACACACGTATATTTGAGCAACTTTGTGGTTTCTAAAGAACAGTAATATCCTAAAATTTTATAAACATTTTTACTCAAGATTAAAACACTACATGCTAAGAGGAAAGTGCTCATGAGAAATGTTTTATTGACAAGTTAATAGAATTATATGGGTTCTTATATTGGTTTTGAAATCTGCCACAGAGCATTCTTTCTGTGTGCCTTTGAAAGTATAAATAATTGTTCTTCTCAAGTGCTTAGTTTCTATAGAATATGCATATGAATTTACTCTCCTGTATATTATATTTATCACTTCAATCATCTTGAACAGAATTTTATGGTTTATAAAGCTGTGACATCTGACAATTTTTCAAATAATATGCCACCTACCTGCCCAGCTGTGAATTTTGTATCTCCACTTATCATTTTAAGAGATGTACTTTTGCCAGCTCCATTGTGTCCCAACAATCCTAGAATCTCACCTGAAACACAGGAATTATATTGAACTTAGATTTACAGTAAAACTAAGCATAAAATATACTCTGAACTCTCACTGTCTGATGTACTTCATGTGATATGTTTTGTACATTGTATCCCATTTAACTGTCACAACTATCCCAAGAAATCACCACAATCTCTTCTTTCATTCTTGGTGATAAAAAGTTTCAAGAATGAGGTATTTTCCCAAGATTACACTAATGGAAATTGGAAAGGCATTCTTAGAAACTAGGAGTGTCTGATTCTGTTCACTGTGATCTTAAGTCTTTGGTAGTAATGTTAGAAATTGAGTTTCTTCAACATAAGCTTTCAGTAAATGCTGATGCATCCCCCAACCCCCAACCAATTCTTTTTAGAAAAATAATAAACTTTAGAATGTCAGTTATGTGAGTTTAAGAGAAAATTTAATGACTTTCATGGAGCATATAGTAGTGTTGGTTCCTATGTAGATAGGGCTGGGCCCCTATTCTTGGAGTGAATGAATGTACTTAAAAGTGAAATGTGTAAAGGGGTTGTTAGGCTATCCTGGAGAGGAATCCACACATGAGTGAGCAGATAGTGTGTGAAGGATTTTCCTCAAAAACTAAGAAATAGTTCAATAGATTCAATATTGAGCCAACTATTGAAAAGCACATGTCTAACCTTTCCTGACACAGAATGAGACATTCCTGGTGGCTATCTTAGCCTTCTTCTTTGAAAGGCAATGCTTCCGCTTCCCTGCATACTCTTTGCGTAGGCAGCTGGCAACAATGACTGGCGTCTGTAAATGAGAAGAATGTCATGTGAGACTGTTCTCTCCACTGACTTTGAATAAGCTGTATCCCCTACACTGCCCTAACTCTGCATCAAAGAGATCCTAGTAGGCACCATTGCAACCTACCACTTTTCTATCTTAGCCCTTCTTTGGAAAGCATTCAATGATCTTCCCCTACAAAGACATCTACCAAGAAACTCACTGTTTTAGAGAGTGTGCCTGACTCCCCAAACATGCAAAAGACAGGAAAAGCACCAGACAGTATGCCTTATGATGAATACTGTACATTCTCACTAGAAACAGTGACGTTTGTCATTACATGCTCAGTTTCTCAAAGTCCTTCATGATATTAGAGATTATATCTATTTTTTTTTTTTTTTTAGTTTATACTGAGGAATTGGACACACTGACTTCCAGTCTGCTCATTTTAATGTAGAAAACAAGGGCCACATTCTAAAACAGTGACTCTCTTTTGTTAGGATGAAGGAAACAAAGCATCGTTAGAGAGCAAGTCTGGTAGACCAGTTGCTTTAGTGAGTACATATTGGCATTGTTTGGAGAGTCTGGTAGACCAGTTGCTTCAGTGAGTACACATTGGCATTGTTTGGTAAGCTAGCTACTCTGTGTGCTTACCTCATCAGAACTGGTGGACACCAAAGCACTTGCTGTTCTCATCCTCTCCATTTGAACATCTTCATCCTCGTCTTCTGGCTCTTCTGGGTTTTGATATACATCATTGTTTCTTGGAGAGATCCTAAGGTCAAAACTACCCATTAATAATTGACTTGTGGCCTTTATCTTTGTGTCAATAATGATTCGTTGTTCTAAAGCCATTCTCAGGTAGGCCACAAGATGAGAAATGTATCATGTTCCCCTTTGGTGCAGCCTGCACTCAATCCATGTGACTCCCCTTGCCCTGGTCAGCACTACCATGCTTAGCGACCATCACTCTTTACCTATGTTCTATTCTACTCAGCTATGGGAAGATTACTTTCAATGCTAGTGGATAGTTCAGAAATAATCTGAAAAATCCTTTTGAAAATAGTATAGCCCAACAACATAAACTATTTTGTTCTCATGGGAGAAATGGGCCAGAGTTTTTAAAATTAGTCCTGTATCAGAAAATAAGATACTGTGAGCACTTAGTCCAAAAGGGAACATCTGTTTCATCTCTTTCCTCAAGGCTCAGGAAATAACAGGAAGGAGTGGGCAGAAGGAATTCAAGAGCCAGAGAAATGGGGAGGACTGCTGTGAAATGTTCTATGGTCACGACATGGTGTTGCACACATTACCATGTTGTGCAGCAGCCGTGGTTACCTGCATAAGACATGGGCAATATTAAGTCAATTAAGAGAGCTCTGGGCTCTCTCCTCAGTCTGGAGGAGTCTTGTGGGACCCTAAGAGCACCCTGCTTCCCTGTGGAACCCTTCAGGGGCCCCAAAACTAACCAGCTTGGAACTCTGTCCCACCAAACCCTTCCCAGCTGGTCCTGCCCAAGACACAGCCTGCCAAGGTGAGTTGTATGCTGTCCCCTGGGGCCCTATTGTCTAGCTCTGGGCTTGTTCCTCAGTCCAGAGGAGTCTTGTAAGACTCCAAACGCATCATAATTCCCCATGGAAACTTTAACATTACAAGATGGCGATGACATCTGGCTTGCCGTTGGCATAAAAACGCCTTGTGCGCGTGTGCCTGTA
>NW_022196911.1:106212682-106213837 GCF_008632895.1 Mastomys coucha
TGTACTGCAGAAGGATCCTGTGTGTGCCGCGTTGTTCCTGCTGGCGGGAGATAGCGCGGGACACCAAAACTAAGCAGCTTGGAACCCTGCCCTACCGATCCCATCCCAGTTGGAAAGCCTGGGACACAGCCTTCGGAGCTGTGTGTGGTCCTCCAATCTCCATTTTGTATCTATCTCTGGACTCACTCTTCAGTCCTGAGGATCCTTGTAGGACCCCAGGAGCTTCCTATTACTCTGTGGAGGACTGTGAAGCTCCAAGAACAACCAACTTGGAACATTGCCTCACAAATTCCTTACCAGTGGGGTTGGCTTCAGGTACAGCCAGTAGAGTCAGGTTTCCTGGCCTACATTGTCTGGCCCATGGCTCCCCCCACCTGAAGCCCTGCTGCCATCAGGATCATCCAGCCTATACCAGGGAAAACCAGACGCCTAAAGGACAGTGCAGGAAAACAATCAACAAGTTCCAGGGCAATATGGCATCATTAGAGCCCAACTATCCTGCTACAATAAACCCTGGATATCCTAGTGAAACTGGAGCACAATAAGAAGATATGAAATCTGGAGTGCCTTAACCCAGAGACTCTGGTGAGAGCCGCCATTTTCTTTCTGGTGAGTTTCTAAGACCAGAGCAGCCAACCAGGAGACACGGGCCCCACGAGTCCTAGGGAGCTGCAGGGCGGCAGGGACAGGATCCTCTCAGTTTCCGAGTGACAGAGGTGGATCAGCGTCCTTCTCTGCCCCTTCCCTGCAAGTAGAGGGCCTACCTTCAGGGAGCGCCTTAACCCAGAGACTTGGGTGAGAGCCACCATTTTCTCTCTGGTGAGTTTCTAAGACCAGAGCAGCTAGTGGGGAGGCACAGGCCCCATGAGTCCCAGGGGAGCTGCAGGGCAGCAGGGACAGGACAAGCTCTAGTCAGAGACACTAAGAACATCTAACACCAAAAATCAAGAGATGGCGAAAGGCAAATGCAAGAATCCTACCAACAGAAACCAAGACTACTTGGCTTCATCAGAACCTAGTACTCCCAATGCAGGAAGTCCTGGATATCCCAAAACACAGGAAAAGCAAGAATTGGATCTAAAATCATTCTCACAGTGCTGATAGAGGAACTTAAGAAGGACATGAATAACTCCCTTAAAGAAATACAGGAGAATA
>NW_022196911.1:106215311-106215534 GCF_008632895.1 Mastomys coucha
AACCTCTATGCTCCAAATGCAAGGGTACCTACATTCATAAAAGAAACTTTACTAAAGCTCAAAGCACATATTACACAGCACACAATAGTAGTGGAAGATTTCATTACCCTACTCTCTGCAATGGACAGATCATGGAAACAGAAACTAAAACTAACCAAGGATACAGTGAGACTAACAGAAGTTATGAAACAGATGGATTTAACAAATATCTATAGAACTTTTT
>NW_022196911.1:106216160-106223417 GCF_008632895.1 Mastomys coucha
TCAAGATCAGATCAACGATCTAAACAGTCCCATATCTGCTAAGGAAATAGAAACAGTCATTACTAGTCACCCAACCAAAAAAAGCCCAGGACCAGATTGGTTTAGTGCAGAGTTTTATCAGAGCTTCAAAGAAGACCTAATACCAATATTCCTCAAACTATTCAACAAAATAGGAACTGAAGGCACTCGACCCAATTCGTTCTATGAAGCTACAATTACTCTTATACCTAAACCACACAAAGACCTAACGAAGAAAGAAAACTTCAGACCAATTTCCCTTATGAATATTGATGCAAAGATACTCAATAAAATTCTTGCAAATCCAATCAAAGAACACATCAAAACGGTCATCCACCATGATCAAGTAGGCTTCATCCCAGGGATGGAGGGATGGTTCAACATATGGAAATCCATCAACGTAATTTACTACATAAACAAACTCAAGGACAAAAATCATATGATCATCTCACTAGATGCTGAGAAAGCATTTGACAAAATCCAGAACAAAGAATTTTTAAACTGCAAGAGAAAAAGTCAAGTAACATATAAAGGCAAACCTATAAGAATTATACCCAATTTCTCAACTGAGACTCTTAAAGCTAGAAAGGCCTGGACAGAGGTCTTGCAGATTCTAAAGAGACAACAGATATCAGCTCAGACTATTGTACCCAGCAAAATTCTCCATCACCATAGATGGAGAAACCAAGATATTTCATGACAAAACCAAATTTAAACAATACCTTTCCACTAAACCAGCCCTACAGAGGATACTAGAAGGAAAACTCCAACCTAGTGAGGCTAACTACATTTAAGAACATACATGAAATACATAATTCTACACCATTCAAACCAGAGTGAAGTAACCCAGGTCCAGAAAACAAGCATGGTATCGTACTCACTTAGAAAGGATAACCATGCTACAATTCACAGATCCAAAGAAACTACAGGGCCCAAGGGAGGGAATTGGGTAGGAGATACGGCGAGGAGCAGAAAGGGGATGGGATCAGATATAGGGAAGGGAGTGGGAGAGGGCTGGGAGAGAGAGTGGGAATCAGTTGAGAGCATCTCTGGGACTAGCTGGAGACCTGGGATGGGTGAGGCTCCTGGGTGTGATGCATGGTATGTACTAATTATAACTGAATATTAGCCATAAAGTACAGGGTAGCCATGCTATAATCAACAGACCCAAAGAAGCCAAATAACAAGGAGAGTCGAAGGGTGGATGGTTGAATCTTTCTTAGAAGGGGAAAAAACAGTAGATATTGGAGGTTGATGAGAGGAGAGAATTGGGTGGAAGAAGGGATTGGGAGGGGAGCCAGGCAGAGGAGGAGGTCATATGCAGGGAGAGCAGGGGAGATGGAAGGGAGATCAGCTGTGTGTGGAGGTAATCTCTAGGACATGCCAGAGACCTGGGATGGGGAAAGACCCCAGAGGATTTAAGGGGGGTGAATCTAACTGAGATTCCTAGCAGTGGGGGATATGGATCCTGAAGAGGCCACTTCTTGTAGCCAGGCAGGACTCCCAGGGAAGGAATGAGGACAGCAACTCACCCACAAAACCTTTGATCCAAAATGTATCCTGCCCGTGTACAGGGACCAATGGCGGCATTCTTTTAAACCACCTCTCTATTCAAATCGATAGCTTTTTAGATCCAGCCCCATTGCACCTCCTCCAGGGTTGTACTGCAATGCCCTGTCAGAGACTTTACTGTCAGCAGTGTGGGTCTGTTTTTGTCACTGCATCATAGATAGCCTTCTTTGGCTTGTGTATCTGAGCCTCTGCTATCTTCAGTACATCCTTCATCCACAGTCTATCCTGACACAGTGGCATAGGCTTATTAATTGGTTTGTTTATGCATTAAAGAAAAAAAAACCCAGAATATTGATTGGTGAAACAAAATAACCCTCAGTTTGATCTCTTCCTACCTAAAGATGGGATCTTTCCTCATTGTTTTCTTTCCAAACTTCCATTCCAGACATCGAAGGGTAAAAATAAAAATGAAAAAATGAAGGTAAGGCTGGGAGAGAGAGAAGGGGGAGAGTGCATTAGAAAGCACAAAACGGTCATCGTCTTAGTATGAAGTGAAGTAGTATAATACTTGACAAGAGTTATTATATTCAATAACAATTTAAATCTCCAACATCCTCCTTGGTGCATTTGGAAGTCATTCATCTTCATTACAAATCAGCTATAATTATGGGCTATAATTTTTTCTATCACAGGTACAAGTGTTCTTAATATTTGGCGAGTAATTATCTTGTCAGTTAACCTTTGTAAAAAGAGTTGTCTATGATTTTACAAGTGTTATATTTGTATTATGAAAATCTCATCTCTTTGTTAGCAAATATACAGCATGTCAAATGAATTAACATTGTTGAGTATGATTTAGAACCCAGTAAAAAGAACACATCCTTACTATAAGGAATACCAGGAGTGGCTCTACAATCGGTTTTTCATCAAAGACCCAAAACACAAAAGCCTAGAAAAGAAAAAAAAAAGGAGTTAAATAGAGAAGTTTCATCTCACAGATTTTTCTCATTAGGAATCTGAATTGGCCCTAAACAGTCTCAATGACATTTTCCCAAGTGCACTAGAAACTTCAGGCAAGTGTTCATCCTGACATGTGCAACTGAGGAGTTGTCTGAAGCAATGAGTTTCATTGATCACTCGGTGAGAGAGGATCTGAGTTATGTTGAGCCAGCCCTCCTCAAATGATGAGAGATCTACTTTCAGTTTTATTCCAGAGAACTCCAGACACTTCCTGTGCCCCCTGCTTCTTGCCTGATGCCTCGTCTCCATTCCTCCACCTCACTGGTACTTCTTTTCTATGCCCGGCAACTTTCTTCTTACAGAGGCATAGATATATTCTCCAACACTCCCCCCCCCAAATCACGAAGCTTAACATCATTTTATCCGCATCCATTCGAAGCTAAGTAAGCCTAGAAACATGAAAGGCATAAAATGACTGTGAACACTGTTCTGTTTCCCACCACCTAGTCCTAGTCATCTCCACGTGTTAAACAGGGGTCACCCGTTCTGTTAAACACCAAGCAGACCACGCTGTCCCACCTGGGAGAAAATTCACTGGAATCTCACGCATGTTCTGCAAGTTCTAGAGACCCACGAAGATGTCAAACTTCTATAAACTGTCATGAGTTCCAGTGCCACACCACCTCCAGTAGAATGATCTGTGTGACAAGTTCCACAGACTGAGGCAGTTGACCTCAAAAGGGGGAGGCCTCCTGGAACCGGTTGTGGAACTCTTTGCTGGAGAAAAAATACTGAGCCATAGTTCTCATGGCACTCTATCTGTTTTGTTTTCTCTTACTCCTTTTCTTATTTACATGTTCCTGGTAGCCAAGATCTTAAGTGAGAATAATGGGTAAGAAACCATCCCTAGAGATGGGGTCACTAACCTGACCTCATTCCCAGGGAAACCAATGCTTTACTTTTTAAATCATTTATAAAACTATTATGATAGGTAAAAACTTTCCCAACAATAAAATTTCATATGGCTACATATGTGTCACCGGAGGTGGGTTTTGGTATATGGTAAAGAAAGCCTTAATTAGAAAGAAATAAAAGAGTTTAAATTTATGCATTGAAGATTTATTAAAAAAGTCAGACATTAGATGTTAAATAATAATTGACTACATGGGGCTGGAGAATTAGCTCAGTGGTTGAGAGAATTGACAATAAAGATTTATTAACCAGCTCCTGAAATTATGCCACTAGCCTTGGACAATTGCCCCCACTGAATATATCCTTTTAGAATTGTTATATTTGACTTATATTAATTATGATGTCACCTGTTCTGTTGTTTCACTGGATACAGTTTCTAAGAGATACTTTTGTGCTTTATTGTGCCAAATGATTTTTGATAGTATTTGTGATTATTTCATTGGAAACAGTTTCTAAGGGATGTAATGTTTTGGTTTTAAAGTATAAAAATCCCCTGCTTGAGAGCTGCAAAATACACTCAGATTCAAACTGCCTCTGTTTGTTTCTGTTCGTCACCACCAAATCCTTACCCACCTGGCCTCGAGAACCCACATCCCAGGGACCCCCATACCCGGCTGGGGTGGTCTGTGACATTCCAGGATGTGAGACAGTAGTCTTACTTACATGCAGATATAGGATCAAACATCCAATCAGAGTTGACGGTGGGACTAAAATGATGATGATGCAATACAGTATACCACCTGCATTGAAATCCAGCAACATTGCAGCCACCGAGAACATGGTGATCTGCAGGGAGTACAAACATATAAGTTGGTTGTTCTAAATTTTGTGTTTTCAGATGAAGAGGTCTCACGATGAAGATAATACAGTCCAACTTTCCTTCTTACTTCTGTAAGTTAATTTAAGAGGTCGGCACACAAAGCAGTGAATTTTATGCTGACATCTTGTCCCCCTTTAAAGTCTCGTATGCATTATGTCACACATTGTATCTCTAATTTAGATATGCATGAGGGAGGAAGATGTGGCAGGCCAACCTTCCAAATTTCAACTCCAACTTCCCCATTCAAAAGGAAAGCAGTGTGTTTGCGTGAACATCCTCGGTTTTTAACAACTTAGGAAAATTGCTCTGGCTTAGACTTCCTCATGTCTGGCTTAGACTTTCCATCACTAAATAAACCTAGTATCTGCTATATAAAATACTTTAAATATGGACAAGGGTGAGAAACTGGCATGTTTTTCTTCTTGGGGTCAAATTTAGAATAAGATAAGCATTAATTTGAAATTGATATTTGACTAGAAAAAAAAGCTAACAGCAACAATAGCAACAGATTATTTTTGTTAGCTGTACCAGTGGAGAAAAATAGGCACAAATTCTAAAAGACAAATTTCTGGCAATAGGAAAAATTATAGGCATACAAACCCTTCACTTTTTTAATAAAAATAATGTGTGGTGACCTACTCAACATTTTCACCACTTCCAGAGATTTGTGTCACTGCTTTACAAACTGTACAGGTTTGTACAGTTGCTAGAGGCTTCTTCTTAGCTTATTTCCCGTATCGATCATCCATCCTGCTAACTGCCATGAGCTCTTGGGAGAAGCTGGGTGTCCTGGGAGAATCTGGGTGTCTTGGGAGAAGCTGGGTGTCCTCCCCTCTAAGGTTGTGTTCATCTCTTATGTTCTAAGTCGGACCACTGTATGTTCTCCAGATTTCATTTCTCCATTTTTGGTATGTGGTGTGTGTGTATGTATGTGTTTATGTGTGTGTATGTGGTATGTATGATATGTATGTATGTATGGTGTGTGTCTGTACATGGTGTTTGTGTAGTGTGTGTAGTATGTGTGTATATGGTGTTTATGTGTGTATGTGATATGTGTGTATGTTCATACGTTTGCATGTTTGGGTTTGTTTGGGCCTGAGCATGGCTAAACCAAAGGCTACCATTTTGCTAGGTTGGCTAGCCAGAGGATCTACCCATCTCTATTCCCCAGCACTGGGGCTACAGTCACATATGCAGCAATTTCTCTTTCTTTTCAAGCCTGGTGTGGGGATCTAAACTAGGTTCTCATGCTTACATAGCAAACATACCATACACTGAGCCATCTCTCTGGCCCTAGCTTTTACTTTTAAAGTGAAACTTGTGTTTCCATCTTCTTAAACAGCCCTACTAACTATTTTCATAAAGCTTATTATTTGTTGTCTAATAGACCCTTAAGATGGAAAGGAATGCAGATCATTTTTATTACATTCAGTTTAATAAATTGTTGTCTACTAACTGTAATCTTTTATAACTCAGGGATGACACCATCCATTTTTCTCTCGCAATCAGCCTTCATTTTCTTGACTGCTGAGTCACTTTTCCATCCCAGCTCCAATGGTTTCTACTTTTAACTATTCCAGGAGCAGACTCTGTAGTGTGGTGAATTGTGGAGGCCTTTCTAATCACATCACTTTCAGGAAACATGCAGATGATCTTCTGGTTTTCTCCTAAACCAACATTTTGTAGTTTTTTGAAACAATATGACCTTTTAATGAAAGACAAGTACAGAAATAGACTGGGGGAAAGTGCAGATTTCAAAAGCTATCTGTTGTTGAGGTAAATGTAGATATTTGGAATTGAAAATATAAGTGACCATTTTACCAAGGACATAAAGTATTATCTTAGAAGTTTATATCACATATGCACAGTAAATGTCCACAAGTAACATACTTACAATATAGAAGCTTAGTGACCAAATGCCGCTGTTTTTTTTCCCCTTGCGAGAGATGAATGAAATCACGTATGTTAAGAAGATCAGGGATATGGCATAGCCAAAAGAACATGGGATCTAAAAACAACAATGGGAGCATGAGTCTCAGAGAGAGCCTACAGAGAGGTAGGAAAACACGTGGGCTCCAAATACTACCACGGTGCCATCTTATAGTTAGTGCCACGGTACCATCTTATAGTTAGTGCCACAGTGCCATCTTATAGTTAGTGCCATGGTGCCATCTTATAGTTAGTGCCACGGTACCATCTTAGAGTTAGTGCTACGGTACCATCTTATAGTTAGTACCATGGTACCATCTTAGAGTTAGTGCCACGGTACCATCTTATAGTTAGTGCCACGGTACCATCTTAGAGTTAGTGCCTGGCATGAAAGCAGTTTGCTTTACAAATTTACAAAATTTACAATTTTTTTTTGCACTTACTTGTATAATATGACTTATAATAGGAAACATGGCATCTGGGAAGTGTAAAAGGTAGTCCATTAGAGACATGAAGAGGAAGACAAAGCAATACAGGGGAATGTCCACCAGTGCCTGCCCGAACCAGTAAGCAGAGGGGAAGAGGCCGGAGACCCGCAGCTGGAACCAAGCTTTGTTCTGTCCAGGAGAGAGAAGAGAGACACAAATGTGACCTTAGCTTGAGTTTTAAAGACCATAGAATATTTAATGTTGATGTTTATTTATAATAACTCTGGACTGTTGTGATAAGTACTACCTAGGCTGAGAGGTGTGGATGACTGACAGATGTAGCTACCAATCAACTGCTTTGGTGAAGGTCATGCTGAGGTTCATCATATACTTGGGAGGTACATGAAGATTTCCTATAATCAAACATCACCATGGGTGGGAGAGACTTACAAGGCTGGGTGTATGAATGGAAGGCTTATCTATCAAGCAACCCACTTCCCATTTTCTATACAACTGTATAACTGCACATATAAAATATGTATGTAAGTGACTTAGTGACTTGGTTTAATTGTATTTTTTTTTAAAGACAGGGTCTAATATAGCCCTGACCAGTCTTTT
>NW_022196911.1:106223427-106260225 GCF_008632895.1 Mastomys coucha
GCCTCGAACTCAGAAATCTGCCTGCCTCTGCCTCCCAAGTGCTGGGATTAAAGGCCAGTCTTAGACGCACAGTGCAAGGTCCTTCTGTAGCTACTATCATATTTGATTTTATGTTGTCCTACTAAGGACTGAACCCAGGGCTTCATACATACTAAGCAACTCGATCAACTAGCTGTACCTCAGCCCTTTATGTCATCTAAAATACTATATATAACAGAGATAATTATATGATAGATATAGTTACATGTACTATACACCATATATGTGACTAGACTTACATTTTATACACAGTAATTTCTAGCTATTGCATATGACATATACTAATACACAATTATATAATATTCAATTGCTATATTTTATATTCTACAGATTATAGACATTTGAATCAGAAAAACAGTATAAATTAGAATTTACAAATTGCCATTTAAACATTGGAAGTTTTAAAATAGTTATTCTGAGAAATATTCTATTGTATTCCTGGTTATGCCCCAATTTGTTTACTAATTCATATCTCGATGGGCATCTAGGAGGACAGCTTGCATGAGAATTTCGGTTTTCCAACAGCAGAGGCTGATTCATGCCAAGATCTATTTTGGGTAAAAGTTTCTCACTCATGATGTCAGCCATTGTTCTTAAACTATTTCCCACTTGTGTATCTTCTTCAGTAAACTATTTGCTCAAACATTGGCTCATTTAAAAATTAATTTAAGGACTCTGTATGTTTTCAATACCTTTTAGGTTGGAAATCTATTGGTGATAGATGAATAGATTCATTTTTTCAAATTTGAATATTTCATTTTGTATAGCTGCATGGTTGTATTTAACTAACACAGAATTATTTAAATTTATTAATTAAAAAGCGCATCACTAGGGTGTGTGTATGTGTGCACGCCTGTAATCACTATGCTTTCAGCTTTTAATTTAGAAACCAATTCAGGTTCCAGTTACTCATAATTCATTATTACCTTATAGTCTGTGACACTGCTCATGGCAATATAAGGAGGGCAAATGGAGGTCAGAATCAGCCAGAACGCAGTCTTCCCCAGGAATTCTATAGGATGAATAAGTTCATCCTGAAAAAGAAAAGCTGGATGAACAAAGTCTGAGTTTCTTTTCCTGGCATAAATTTTAAAAATACTAAATTGATTGTATGCCTTGGGTGTCTGTCGGGATCTCCAAACTTTTCAGGGACCTTCCGGTTTGCAAGCTTTGCTTTGGACTACTTCACTTCATGTTCAAACTTGCCAGCTAAGAGACTGATCCCAGGAGCGTACACCGATCAAAAACATTACACAGTGGGAAATTATTAACCATATAATTTTATGTCATTCATTCTATGATTTACTGTGATGTTAGGTAATACATGCTAAGTCACAGCTGACATCCTCAGTTTCTCAACTGATCTTTGATAATCTCAAATGTGGTAGCTCGGCTCAAGAACCATATCAAATAGCTACAACAGGAGGCCAGATCAGTTCTGGTTGGTGATCCCAAAGTAGAGATGGAGTGTAAGGAGGGGATGTGAAAGAGCCAAGCAAAATGTTGTTGCTGGTTGTAGCTGCTCCAATTCTCTTCAAGGAAAGAAGGTGCACAAACTCTCATCACCCACAAAGCCATCATCATTTGAAGATTCACACAGCCATTGCTTGATTAAGCATAGACTTAACTACACCACAAAGCCAGAGAGCAGAATGGGACAGAGTCAATGTTGATCCCTGATATTCATTTAGTGTTTAGCAAGTAAGTTACTAAGTGCTTACTGTGTCCAGGGGTTGGCCCTGGGTACCAGGTATTTATGTTAAAATGTGTTAAAAGATGTGGGGCTGGGGAGATGGCTCAGCTGTTAAGAGCACTGGCTTGTTCTTCCAGGGGACCCAGGTTCTATTCCCAGTATCCATAAGATGGTTCACAATCATCTGTACCTCCAGTTTTAGAGGATCTGATGCTCTCTTCTGGCCTTAGAGGGTACACAAGTGGTATACAGACAAGCATTTAGGGAAAACACTATATACAAAACTGTTCAGAAGTTAAATCAAAAATATTTTTTAAAATGCAGTGTTCCCTACATCTGTAACAGGGAGAAATATATTTGAAAACAAAGGAAACTTTTCAAAAGACGGCTGCCTAGTTTCTAAATTTGAAGGGATGTTTACGTCCAACTGCTCAGACCTTGGGCTAGAAATACATTTTTCTTTGTCCATGCACATAGTATGGGCAGGGAGCAGAGGTTAACATGGGTGTCTGTCTTATGCCTTATCCATGTTACACATTAAGGCAGGGCCACTCATTTGAACATAGATACAACTAGGCTAGTTATCAGCTTCCTGGGGAACCCTCTGTCTCTGCCTCCCAGGCTCCCGTAAGCTACCATGACTGCCCCGCAGAGAAATGGAACTTTTTTCTTTGCTCTGTATTTGGAAAAGCTGGCATAGTAGGTCCAAAGTAGGCCAAAGGAGTTACTGTTTCTGGCAAGAAGCTGGAGTGATTCTAATGAGGATAGTCTGAATTCTAGCTTGAGCTTTGTCTAGATTTCTTTCTTTCTTTGGTAGCATTTGTAAAAGTGATGAGTCTCTCCTCCCTTCCCCTCCCCTCCCCTTCCTTATTTCATTCTGTTTGTTCATTCCTTCATATTACTCACAGCACCATACACTCTTATTCTTGTCCTCTCTTATCCTCTTTGGAAAATGTTTTAGCTTGCAGTTTTAAAAGCTAGAGGTCTCGGAAGGTGTTGGTTTTCTAAAGCCACAGAAGCCAGTGTGAATCCAAGTTTTGTCTATGGTTTTGGTGGACTCCAAAAGGCTATGATTCCAGAACTTTAAAAGATGATCACAGAGGATGCTGTAAAGGACTTGAACTTACCATGAAATAAGTGCTTCTATCAGTTCGGATGCGGGCTGATGGTTTAACCATTCCAAGTAGCCCATTGCTAAGGATGTCCATTAGAACTGGGAAACAGTTCAGTCTCTTGGTATTGCATGCAAACGAAAAGCTGTGGTTCTAAAAATATAACAAATAAAATCTCCTAATTATCAAAGAATCTTCATTTTTTTTTCCTAAGGAAAGTAAAATTTGGGATTTTAAGATGCAACTGCATTGTGTTTGTTTCTTGATGGTGCTTGGGAATCACGCCCACTGCCTCATATTATGGGAGTCAAACTCTCACCACTGAGCAGCACTTCCAGCCCCAATGACATGTTTTAAAAATGCTATCACATACTAACAAAAGAATCCCACAAATGCTGTGAGCAAATTGCAATCTCAAAAACAAATAAAAATACTGTGTAAATCAAACTAAACCTTGGCATAAGTAAAACAAGGCAGGTTTAGAATAAACCCAAACCATGCATTTAATCTGCCAGCTGCCTTGCTTAGGGTTAGAATCATGTTTTAAAGTGTTTATTGTCATAGACAAAGCAGCATTTCTAAGATATATGTGGTATAAAAATCTTTAAAGGGAAATATGAATTTCCTGACTTCAAGTATAACATCAAATATACAAACTTGAATAAAGTATCTATTTTGCTATCACATATGGGTTTTGTTGGCAAGCATGATAGAAGAAAGAATTATTTATTATATCAATGAATAAAGTCCACTGAGCAAAAAATATACAGCACTTGCTCTTGTTTCAATTTCTTAGACTGTCGACCTGAGTAATTTAGGGCTATATTACCTTTATACACTTTTGTGGAAATTCTGAGCTAGAGACCAGCATACCTTCTCATCTCCAGACACTATAAGGGCTCCATTGTAGGAAGGGTCATCTGTGCCATCTCTGGCTCCAGAAGCATCGACTTCCAAAGCTATGTTCTGGTGCTCCACAGAACGGATAAAGTCATCAATGCTTGCCTCTAAGATGTAATTCAACATATTAGGTATTTCAAAGCTAGACAAGTCCATGTTAAGTTCCATAGCTCAGTGCTTCCATACTTACTTTCCCACATAATAATCCCGTTGCATTATGAATTAAAAGTTGATTTGTTGCTCTAGGAATTCATGCTACAACAAATGTATTTACTGATAGTATATAATAACTCTTTCATACCATATGACTCTTGAAATAACTTCCTTTTCTAGAATCTTGCAATGAATCGCTGTGGAGTTTTAATGGGAGGTAATTTCTAATCACTAAATGTCTGAAAACAGAATTCATTATTATGAGATTATTACTTGTTTTTCCAATAGTTTCTTGATGCAGGAAGGCAGCCTGGTGACATGAATAACTTTGCAGAGCTTCCACCCAAAGAAGCAACCAGTATGGAACTCTTGAAACTATCCTAAGTATGTACAGAAATGAAGAAGGATATACTTAAGAAAATCTACTAACATTGGCAAGAACTCTTCTCTGAGAAAGTCAATGTGCACACAAGAAGACCTCATCAGCAAAACATAAATAGACACCAGAGAGGAAAAAAGGACTGAGGAGATCATTCGGTCAATAGTGTGCTTGCTGAGTAAGATGATGTCCTAAGTTCCACCCCCCAGCACCCACACAAAAATCCAGGTGTGTCGGCACATGTTTATAATACTAGCATTGGGGAGGCAAAGACAGTCAGAGCTCTGGCACTCACTGAAGAGGCAGCGTAATGAGTTCAAGTTTCAGTGAGAGAGAGTTTTAAGCAATAAGGTGACCAAGGAAAATATCCAACATTGACCTCTGGCCTCTACATGCACACTCATCCACGCACACCCTTGTTTACAAAGACATGCACACACATAGAAAACGTATCCACCCAAAACAGAAGATATCGTGTGACTTGTGTGAGACTTATAAAAGTCAGGAATGAGAATCATCCAAGAGGTGTAGGAATTTGAACACATACATTGCTAGCATACACATACACTTACTTTGAAAACAATCTGGCAGGTCCTTAAGAGTTTAAGCATATGCATTATATGATACAACAACTTCTAGGAGGATACCCCCAGAGAAATGAAAAAATCCTTACAAAAAATACATAATCACTGATCAACATATTATTCATAATCATTTGTAGGGGGATGTATCTATTTATAGGTGAAAAATACACTGTGGTATATGTACATAATAGAACACCATTCATACTATCTTTAATTAAACAATTAAAATGAGACTATAAGTTCTCAGATATCTCCATGGTATTTTTGAGTAAAATGTGTTTTTAATAGAATCTCCTTTTCCTTGCCTCTATATTCTGCTACCTTTGACCTTCCTTAAAACCTCCCCATCATAAGTCCTTGTTCAGCGCTTTAAGAATGAAATACAGATACATATGTGAATTGGAAATACATTATTACCTGTCTTATTGATGATCAAAAGCTGAGTGAGCATGCCCTGGGGCTGTTGTCCAGAAGCAAGGAAGTACTCATGTGGGGAAAGCTCCCAAGTGTAAGGGCTTTGAAGTATTTTCATCATGATATTTTCAAAAAGAAGAGGGCAGATGCCAACTGCCAGAACCAAGAGCCTGTGGAGAATAAAGCTGTCACCGTGAGCATATTATGACTGATTCACTAATCACAAATATTAAATGGGTAACTCTTGCCTATATTTTTTAAAAGTTTATTTATTTATTTATTTATTTTTATTGTATATGACTACTCTATTGGCATGTACACCAGCCTGCCAGAAGAGGGCATCAGATTCCATCATAGATAGTCATGAGCCACCGTGTGGTTGCTGGGAATTGAACTCAGGACCTCTGGAAGAGCAGACAGTGTTTTAACCTCCGAGTCATCTCTCCAGCCCTGCCTATATTTTAAGAGTGTTTTGTCCTCCCACTTCTAAATTTGAGGGGACAAACTGTAACTTTACTCTTTGATTACTTCTCTTGCTCTTCTACCCTTGGGTATCCCATACCACATATCTTGGGGGTGGGTGTACAGCCCTACAATCTGGACACTCAGACTCTACCTATCTCTTGTGAGTCCTGTGTGATTCTCCACTTCTCTGCTGGTTAATTCATCATCATCCCCTCCAACAGTTTTCTTCAAATCAACTTTAGTTCCCATAGTAAAGTTCTGATTCTATGATGACCACATGATCTCTTTATTCTCCAGACTTACATTTTAATTAACTTACAGTTTAGTTTATTCTAAATTATTGTTATTTAATAAAAAATTGACCAAAATATATCAATTACTAACTACTAATAATTTTTAATAATTTTCCTTTACTCCCTGTTTCAAGGAAATTAACAAATCCTAAAACACTGTTATCATATTAGCTACTTTGAAACCTTCCTCCATACCTAATTTAAAAATACTTCTTGCCTAAAATCTTTGGAAATGACTGGCATCCTTTCATTCTTTACTCTCTATATATTACCTACTATATTGGTAATATAATGCAAAATTTTTCCTTGAATCATTTTTGTTTCTTTGTCAAATTTTTGTGTAGTGTTTATTGCAGTTGAATTATATGCTAGGATATACAGCATTAATTTAAAACACAGTGAGGGATACCTCAGTGGTTGTACCTTGCTGTGCAACCCCAAGGACTGGGGCTTGTATCTCAGCATCTATATACCGAGCCAAGTGTCCTGAATACATCAGTAACCTAAGCTTAAAGGAATGGGTACAGGAGTATGACTGGGATTTGCTGGCTTCTGGCTTAGATAACAAAATGTGAGGAGTGGAGAGCAAGGTGCTGTCACTAAAGAAGCTAGCAGATGCCATGACTTCTAGGCAAGTGCTAGTAGGATAAGCACACAGCATCAGGTCTGAGGCACCGATTTGTGGGTCCTGGGAGAAAGGATCCCCTGCAATGTGTCTATGATATCCCACAGAGAAGAATATGAAACAGAGGAGATATGCAAGGAAACTTACATCTCAGTTTTTCCTTTAGAGTTACCTTACAAACCTTATAAACTCCACCATTCAGTCTCCTCATAGATAATCGATAAGACCAACGACTAACATAACAAGGGCACTTACTTAGCTTTGTAGAACGTTTTCTCATCTTGCCCCACCTTTGTGATCTTTAATGTTATGTAAGAGAGCTCAAAAGCATCCTGACACTTACACTGATAAAAGTGTTTTCCTTTCGTGCTTTAACTTCAACAGGCGAACCTTTGCGATCGCACAGGTTTGCTGTCTCCAGAGAGCCATTCCACTTGTCATCTTCATTTCCGTAAGTGAAGAGAGAGTCTGCTCCATCTCCATAAGCCTTTCTGTGTCCCCAGATCTCTCTGTTTGTCCTTCTCCAATGATGTCAACCTCTGCAAAACACAGAGGAGGCAACTCGTAAAAACCCACTTCAGGCATCCCTTGCTGCAACCACTGTTTGAGTACATTTTACCAACGCTCTTGTCTTCTATACTCTTCCACACATTGTACAGCATCACTGTGCTGAACCAGGGAGAGAGAGAGAGAAAAAGAGTCCATTGATTGAACAAACGCAGGAATTAAAAAGGGTGCTTTTGTATACAGAAAGCATATAAAGGGACCTCTAGACTTGACATGGCTGCTACACACATTGGCTCACAGTAGCTATGGCTATGGCAAAATTCTAGTGTGGATGGAGGAGAGACTCATGAAGCCCCAAGCCCGGCTAAGGAGCTATGGACAGTTGATGGTGGCAGAGGGAATAAGAATCAATATTTTTGGTACAGCTACTGGTATATTGCCTGTACTCCTCCAGTGGGTGGCCATACACCCATGTGCATCTACATATCACTGATTTGACTTAGGGGGTTATTAATAACAACAAAAAGAAGACATGAAGTTGGAAGGGAGACAGAGAAAGGAGCACCAGAGAAATTGGGGGAGGTGGTGATGGGCAGGTATGATCAATACATATTGTATAAATGTATAAAACCTTCAAAAATACAAATTTATTTAAAAGGTAAAAAGTTTGGCAGACATAAAAAAGACTAAAGCTAAAAATACATTGTGTAGATGTATGAAATTGTCTAAGAATAGGACATTTAAGAAAAAGAATGAAAATTAAGTACATAAAGAGGTTTGAAAAGTATTTAAGCAAGGCCCTGACTGTATTCACTTGAAGACATAGTAAAGAAATGAGATACAAATTAATATGCTACAAATTGTAACTTTAAATGAATTAGAAGCCTAGTGCTTAACTATAATAGTCTCTACTAGGGAGGCTTAAAATTGATTTAGTCTCTTGCCTATTCTCTACCATCTCTAGCTACCTAGGATGATGTCCAGGAAATGATGCTAAAATAAATCTGATGGCAAGTTTCAAAACACACCCTTGTAAGTAGAAGGCGCAAATATGGACATAAAGATATACTGTGGATAAGGACAGTGTGCTTTTTAACAAGATCGAAGCCATGCTGAAAGAATAATTGCCTCCAGTAGCCAATGGAAACAGATGCAGACACCCACAGCCAAATATTAGATGGAGCTCAGGGAGTCTTGTGGAGGAGCTGAGTGAGTGATGGAGAGACCCAAGAGGACAGGGACTCCACAGGAAGACCAACAGAGTCAACTAACCTGGACCCTTAGGGGCTCCCAGAGACTGAACCACCAACCAGGGAGCAAGCATGGTCTGGACCTAGGCCCCTTGCACATGTATGACAGATGTGCAGCTTGGCCTTCATGCGAGTCCCCCAACAAGTGGAGTAGGGCTATTCTCTTCTATTTAATGAGATTAATCTCCATATTTCCAAAGTGGTAAACAACTCTGAACCCACTGGCTGAGAGTGCAAAGACCCTGCCTTCATCCTTGGGAGCATGGTAGGAGAGGACCAATGGCGTCAAGAAGAAGCAGAAAGCAACCTGATCCCACAGACACATTGTCTGCTGCAACACAATTGAATCACATCATTTCCAAGTCACAAAGGGAGTTTACATCATCTGCTGATGTTTTTCCCTTGGAACTCTTCACTAAGTGAGTGGGCACAGCACATCAAGAGCTTGGGGTAGGAGATGAAAACCATCACGTTAAAGTGCACAGGGTCACCTACAAAGTCTCATCATCAAGGATCATCATGCAGTCTGCCTTTGTGTGACCATCAGCCCACTAAGGGTCACTCTTGGGGCCAGAGGTGGACAGTGGTATACTGAGACAAAATGGACCTAGGCTGGGTATATTTAATGGATAGTGATGGAGGAAGTGATGGCAGGAAGAGCTGAAGGCAGCAGCTGGTCACATCATATTTTCAGCCAGGAAGCAGAGAGCAATGGATGTTAGGGCTCAGCCTGCTTTCTCCTTCGAATTCAGTCCAGCTCGGGGAAATGGTACTATTCACAGTGTTCTTATGTCAATTAGCTTAATTTAGATAACCCCTTACAGATATCTCCAGGAATTTGCTTCTATTGGGGTTTGGATTCAATCAACTTGACCATCAAAATTGATCACCATAGGAAGAGTCAGGTTAATGTCTTACTAATTTAATTTAAGCAAAAAAAAAAAAATGGTGAGAGGCTGATTCTCTTGTTGTTGAGGGTTTTGGTAGTGTGGGCTGTACATCATACTGAGATCATTGAGAATAGGATTATGAATATTATAATTCTAAGGCACATGGAATGGAAAAGGCTGATTTTTACCTTCAAATAATTTGATTTTGTGAGGTGGACTGAATACAATAAAGTCTCCCCCAAATCACAGACATTTGCTCAAGATAAATTAGATCCATTTACTCATCTACCCAGCAGTCTCATAGAAGATGAGCCATGCCGGGCAGTGGTGGTGCTTTCCTTTTTAGAAGGGGGAACAAAATACCCATGGAAGGAGTTGTAGAGACAAACTATGGAGCAGAGACCGAACGAAGGACAATTCAGAGACTGCTCCACCTGGGAATCCTTCCCATATTCAATCATCAAACCCAGACACTATTGTGGATGCCAGCAAATGCTGGCTGACAGGAGCCTGAAATAGCTGTCTCCTGAAAGGCTCTAGCCGTGCCTGACTAATACAGAAGTAGAGGCTCACAGCCATCCATTGGACTGAGCACAGGGTCTCCAATGAAGGAGATAGAGGAAGGACCCAAGGAGCTGAAGGGTTTGCAGCCCCTTAGGACGAACAACAATATGAACTAGCTAGTACCCTCAGAGCTCCCAGGGACTAAACCACCAACCAAAGAGTACACATGGTGGAACTAATGGCTCCAGCAGCATATGTATAACAGAGGATGGCCAAGTTGGTCATCAATGGGAGGAGAGACCCTTGGCCCTGTGAATGTTCTATGCCCCAGTGTAGGGGAATGCCAGGGCCAGGAAGCAAGGGAGGGTGGGTTGGTGAGCAGGGGGAGGGGAGAGGGAACAGGTTTTCTTTTTTTATTTTTGTTTTTGTTTTTCTGGAGGGGAAACCAGGAAGGAGATATCATTTGAAATGTAAATAAGGAAAATATCTAACAAAGATAAATAAATAAAAGAAGGTGAGCCACCCCATGTTATGGCATGACTTTCTTCAGCTTTCTGGGTTTTTAAAATGTAATTATGTCCAAGATATAGGACAAATTGTGAGATATGTGAAAAAAACAGGAAAATGTAACTCATATTGGAAAAATAATTAACGTGAGTCTTGGTACAGGTCATTCATCATGTGATCTGCACGCTGGGATTAACAGTAAGGGTTTAAAAATATCTATAATAGGTATAGAGTGATATCTACTGAAAAATATGGATACTATAGACAAACTGATGAGGAGTTTCAGTAAAGAAAGAAAACTACAAAAAGTTAAAGGAAATGCCAGGATGAAAATTGCAGCATTGCGGTAGTAAATAGTTTATAAGTTGGGTTTCAAAAGAAGGCATGTGGTAATGAAGACCGGTAAACAGTCATTCTACCAAGGGGAGAAAAGAATGAAAGCCTAATCAGAGAAGATGGTATCTGTGAACAGGTACTAAATGTCTAGAAATTTTTTCCTTAATTGTTGGTTCACACAGATTTATAGTTTCTTTAAAAAAAATACTATTTGAGTTTTTTTCAAGTTTCTTTGAATTTGTTATCTGATACATTATATTTATTTTGAAATTTTTTTTGTTTTTTTATTTTTTTGTTTTTTTTGTTTTCGAGACAGGGTTTCTCTGTATAGCCCTGACTGTCCTGGAACTCACTCTGTAGACCAGGCTGGTCTCGAACTCAGAAATCCACCTGCCTCTGCCTCCCAAGTGCTGGGATTAAAGGCGTGTGTCACCACCGCCCTTGAATTTTTTTGTTCAGTTGAAAATTCACATACACATATAAAAAATAGAAAGTCCTAAACAAGAAATATTACTGAGTGCCTTTGAGTTAAATAGACATTGTATTAGATAAATGTGAAATAAAAATTTTTTGAAGAGGTACCATGTGTGAGAAAATATACCAAAAATCTTTCTTTCCCTCTTTGCTTCATTTTATCTGTTTTTTATCATGTCTTACTTTTCCTTTCTCCTCTATCTATCTATCTATCTATCTATCTATCTACTATCTATCTACTATCTATCTGTAATCTATTATCCATCTATAAACTACCTATCATGTATCTATCTAACCTATCTATCTATCTATCTATCTATCTATATATCTATCTATCTATCATCTTTCTATCATCTATCTCTTTTCAACCTATTAACTATCTATCATCTATTTATTAACTATCTATCTAGCATCTGTCTATCTCTATCATCTATGTCTCTATCATTTATCTATTATGTATTTTTCTATCTATGTATATCTACCTATCCTCTATCTGTCTATCTATCTATCTATCTATCTATCTATCTATCTATCTATTATCTGTCATTTGTCTTCCTCTTTCTCCACCATCATTATCACAGTCATTATCAACCAATTATCTCTACATAGAAACTGATCTACAGTAATATAAATTGGAACTGATTGTTCACATTTTATTTACAAAATAATAGTAACTATGAAGCATTTAAGGACTACACAAAATATATATGCAGAAATAGTATATATACACATATGTATATATTATCTCAAGTAGGAAAGTTCATAAAATAATATTCATCTGAAGATGCTTCCATTTTCTATGTAGTATCATAGTAATGTTGGGGTATATGTTATTATAAATAAATATCCTTATCATTTAACTAGGAAACACATGAAGAGTCACATAGAAATCACATGGTTGAGTAACAATAAACAAAAGAAGGCCAGCAGAAACACAGGAGCAAAGCGCAGGTGGAGCCAATATGACAGAGGTAAACATAACCCCATTCAAATATAAACAGCCCTCCAACTCCTAGAACTAATATATTGAGAAATGTACTAAAAAGTAACATTTAACCAATACTATTTACAAGAAATGCACTTCAGTTTCAAAGAATAAGAAGAAATTAAACTGGGTCAACATACTGTACATTAATGATGTGGTACGTGTGCTTATAGCAGATAACTCAGAATGAGCATCATTCTCAGAATTAAAGGAGAACTCACATTAGGGATGCTGAGAGGCTATTCATATAAGTCTACACATGAGCTTAATAACAGAAATTCAAGGTACATGATCACCCTACCTAAAGGGAGTAAAGCCTAGGACTAAACACATGTAGGCTTAGAGTTGTAATTTTACTTATGGCTGATCGAAGATGCAAGCAAAGAGAGAAGCAAGGTTGCACACTTAGCTATCCACCTCTGTCTACATTTGTACAATTCTCCACACAAAATAGTAATTCAGGTATGCACAGTCTATGTGTTTCTAGCTCTATAATACACATGTACATCTACATATAGATATGTGAATAACTATTTTTGATGGATAAGATGCAGCTACCAAATAATCCAAAGTCTGGTGTAATAATACAGCCCAATAAATTGCCAAGATTTTGAATCAAAGGTTATATTTTATGGCCCTGCTAAGACACTCAACACTAGTAAAGAGAAGAATGATTTTAGACACAGTGACATTGAGAACGGGTGAATGAACATCTTATACAGCCTTGTCTACGAAGAGCCTCAAGGAACAGAGCTTCACTTTTGTAATCTTCTCTTTGTAATGGCGTTTTGAGGTACAGATCACACTGAGTGTGATCAATATCTTTACATGGCTTTTTATGCTGTTGTTGCTGCTGCATTTTAATTACCTGGTTCATCAATTGCTGCTTTTCCTTCTAGCTTCAGGAACACCTCGTTCAAAGTTGTCATGGAAACACCATAGTTTTCAATTCCCAGTCCAGGACAGCTGTCAAGACTCTGGCAAAGCTCTAAAGGGCACACACAGCCAGTGAGTCACCATGGCAACAATCATGTGACCTGAGAACATATTTCTCAGACTAAGAAATGAAAGTATATGGAATTATAGTTGATATATGGCAAAGATACAGAAATGAATATTACACAAATTATTCCATTTTTCAAATTCTGTGCCATTTTGTTTCACATTTGTACTGTAGGCTCAAATATTACCCTCTTATAGTCAATTCTCTATATTCATTTATGTTTCTACTTGAATTTCATTTTAGTTTCACTTTTGTAGTTTAGATAATTACATAATTTGGATTTCCCAACATTGAGCTTAGATAATTGAAGTAGCTATTCCAGAGAACATATACGAGTGGAAAGCACTTCCGCTGTAACCAGCAAAGGAGAAAGAATTAATGTTTTTGAGCTGTGAGGGCAGCTAAGATATTGTGCTAGCCACAAAAGAGGAAAGGCTGAACGGAACTCTCTAACATGTTCAAGCATTTCAACCCAATAATTAGAATATTATGTCTTCTCCTATGGACAAAATATCATTATTTCGTTATTTTTTCGATCACTTTTAACACCTAACATACCATAAGCTCTCAGTGGATTGTAGTTATACAGTGACCACCATAGCTACTATAAATATTATATCTACATTTTATTTTATTGTGTTAATGGACATTACCTGGAAATCTATAAGTTGTTTCTAAGGGTAATGTATAGAGAAGTTTCCCTTCCCCTTCAGCTGATAGCTTGGCCTCAGGGATGTGCTGTTTAACAAGCGATGTGATGTTTTCTGGAACACAGACTTCTTTCAGCTGCAAACTAATGTTTAAAAAAAGACATATCTTTAATAGAATGAAAATAACCACTAATTTCTCTGGGGCAAAAAAGTCAACCAAAATCAAGTGGAAGATATAAGCCACGTAAATGTGAAAAGAGAAACCAGAGACCATTGAAAGTAATGCAAGAAGAAAAATAATCTAATCAAAATTATTGGCCAGGCAACTCAGGGATGGTGGGGAGGGAAGGCTGGCAGTGATTCAAGTCTTCAAAGTGTCAATAAACACAAAGTTGAAATACCAGGGATGTAGCAAAGATCAGAAGTACATAATGATAGATGATTAGGGGATGATATTCAAACGAAGTTGAAGCTGGCTAAATGGGATTTTTATACTGATTCAAAAGAGCCAGGGACTTTGGATAGTCATAGATGCCAGACAAGTACGACTAATTTAGTCATCCAATGTAAATTCATTAAATTCTTAGTATATGGTAATCATTCTAGTGAGTGAATAAATTTACATAGTCCTGCTATAGTGGAATTGCCTAATGTGGGGGTGGGACAAGAAGTAAACAATTAAACCTTCGAGTAAGACACTTATCACTAGCAGTGTTATGAAAGATTCTGGGCTGCAGATAAAAATCAATACTATGGAAAGCATGGTGACCAGTTTTAGTTTCCATGTAGAAACTAAACTAGTTTTAATTTCCTTGTATCTATCCAGAACATTGAATAAGAACAAAGACTCTTGGAGAAAAGCTTTCTACACATTCAAAACACTATAGTTATTTCTCATTTGTAGAAATTTAAGTTAATAGACAAAACTCAAACTTATGAAGTATATAATAGATAAAATATCTGTAGTGATCTGACCCTGAAATTTGGTTTTGATGACTGAAAAAAAGTACATTTTAATGTGAGTAGTTTCCTTATTGCTAAGAATTATTATTTTTACTATATCAGGTCCTGTAACAAACTGAATAGTAACAGCGGCCACACTTAGCAAACCTTTAAAAATGGTGGGCATTTTCTTTAACCAAATGCTTAAGTCAAAATAATTCAATGTATTCATAAACCATGTATGGGCTTACAAGAATCAAAATCCACTTAGGAAATTAAATTAAAAATACATTTTCCCTCTCTACAGCTATTCCTTTGGTGATAAAATGAATTTGAGAACTGTGTTTTAGAGAATATGGTCACTGCATGAGAGGCATCTAGTATAGAGTTCTTCTTCTAAGCACCCTTGGAAAGAGGGGTTGGCAAACCTATTCTGCAAATGTCTAGACAGTTTACTCCATTTACCTCTGTGTCAGCTATTCATCTCTACTGGTGAAAAACAGATAAAACAAACAAACAAACCAACACCCATGGTAGTAGCTATGCGCACCATACAAGAGAACCAACAGGGCTGTTTCCTTGCCAAAAATATTTTTAAATACATAAACAATAAGTGGTTTTAATGTGTTGACTTTTGTTTAAAAGAAGAAAATAAACTGTTACATAAATTATAGTCCCAAAAGTCCATGAAAAGACCCATGATCCAGGTGGGGATTCTGGCTAGCACTTCTTATTTGAGAACATCGTATGTTGCCTAGTGTACCACATGGCTAGGCAACATCTCACCCATTTTTCTGTAACATTTACTTGCAGCCACTTTATAAATGAGAAGACTAAATTTTATAGTTTAGTTTCTAAGATTCTTAAACACTGTGACTTAGGAAATAAAAGTTAGGTCGTCACTCAGAATTGGAAGATTAACCAAGTTATAAGAAGATATTATTCAGATGGCTAAGGGTCAACAAGTGGGGGTGGATTCAAGAAAGTAGCCAACCCATAGGCTTAAACTCAAACAATAGGAAGTGTAGGTCCTGGTGGGACTTGAATTGAAGCAATGATCTTTTCATTGTAACTAGGGCTTGTTGGATAAGGGAGACTGCGGGACAGAAGCCACGACAGGAAAGCCATCCCATGTCATTTGGCTACTGAGTTCAGCAAGCAGAATGGAACCATTAAGACTTTTTGTTGTTGTTATTGTTTGTCTTGCTGCATTTATGTTTATTTTCTATCTTAAGAATGGATGAATAACTCAGAAACAGTAACCAATCAATATAAAATTCAAATCTTAAGAAACACGAATATCGTAATGTATAGTGACAGGTTTATATTTGGACAATAGTTTTGAGTTTAAAATAAGCAGGATCAACTCCTGATTCCATTGATTATTAGCCCATTGTTATAGTATAATGCTTCTCAGAGTTCATATGCTGGAGATTTAATCTCCAGTCCCACAGGGTTGAGAGGCAGGAGGACTTTCAAGAGGAGGTTCAGCCACAAGGACTCTGTGACCCTTGTCCTTACCTCAAGTGATACCCAACTCCCCATTTCTTCTTCAGAAAGAGCGATGAGCCTGCACACTTCAGTTTCCCCTTGGAGATGAACACTTTCCTGTCTGAAAATGAAGAAGGAGAGAAGAAAGTCTGTGTAGAATGGGCATTTGTTTTTGAGAAAAAGACAGACAATTGTTTATATGCTTTAAAATTCAATCCAGCTGGGCAGTGGTGGTGCACGTCTTTAGTCCCAGCACTTGGGAGGCAGAGACATTTGGCATTGGCATTGGATTTCTGAGTTCGAGGCCAGAGTGAGTTCCAGGACAGCCAGGACTATACAGAGAAACCATGTCTCAAAAGGCAAAAAAATAAAATAAAATAAAATAAAATTCAATCCAGAAGCACTTCTTCTTCCAGATGGGACTTATAGAAGAAGCACTTCTTCTTCCAGATGGGACTTATAGAAGACTCCATGAAGCACATCCTTTAATCCTTAGGCTTATTTCTCATTGTCTAACGCATCAGGAAGACTAAACCATGAGGATTCATTTATACATTTTAATAGATCAAACATTGAAAGCATTCAAACGTTTCAAGTTGATTTCACTCAAACCTGAGCAAAAGAGTTAAGCTTTTAGAATGTAGACTTCATTTACTTCCCAGTGAGTCTCTTGGCAGTTCCTCCCACTACACAACTTTTAATGACACATTTACAAGATATGCTGAAATGGAGCTGGAGATCTAGGCCAGTCACTAAAGTGCTCGCTGTGCAAACTCAGGACCTGTGGACCTCAGAACCCATAAGAAAGCTGAGTTTGGCAGTTTGCAATTGGAGGTAGAGTCAGACAGATTCCTGGGGCTTTACTACCATCCAGTCTAAACCTACAGAGAGATCCTGTTTCACAAAACAAGGTGAAGAGCTCTTGAGAAACAATGCCCAGGGTTTCCTCTGGGCAGCCCATGCACATACACACATGTGTACCTACATGCACATGAACACACACATACCCATACATGCACACATGTACATGACCCAGTACAATAATTGATGTTAATATGTTTGTGCTACATTCATATCATCATCACGTGTTTAGTTCAGTGGGTTAAAATATAGCTGTTCAGAACACTGGTCTCTAGTTCTCAGGTCCCTGAATATCCTCATCATGATGCTTGAGCAAGCCAGCCATTACCAGCCAGGATGTCAGCCTCATCCATGAACTGCGTGCTGAAGAGGACCACACGGTCGGCTTTGCGCTCCTTCAGGAGATTCCACACCCGGTGCCTTGAAAAGGGGTCCAGCCCGGCAGTGGGCTCATCCAGTAGGAAAATCTAGAGGAGGGAAGTGATAGGGTTTTCCTCTAATGAGACAAGCCTTCCCAGGAAGCAATGTAGACACCTTACTATCTAGGTTTAAAGGAGTCTTATGTAAAGTTTGCCCTTAGGCTGCCTATTCTAAATATTTCTGCAACACAGGTCCCTTGCAAAGCAAAGTTTTGAATTCTTACTGAAAATTACCTATAAAATCCCGACTGTCTTACCTGAGAATCTCCTAAAATGGCGATTCCGAAAGTTAGCTTTCTTTTCTGTCCGCCACTGAGGTTTTGAGCAAGGCTATCTTGAATATTTTTCATTTCTAACTCCAGCAAAACCCTTTGCACCTGAAAAATACAAGAGTTAGAACACACACAAAATATTATTTCTCTTTTTTCCTTCCTTATAAGCACAAAGCTGTTCTCTGTGATGGGTAAAAGCATAGACGACTCTGGGGTCAAAGGCTCTGGGTTTGAATGACACCTCATGTTCACCTACCATCGTAAGTCTGGTCAAGTCACTTGCTTTCCCGAACCTGAGTCTCCTTACGTGTAAGACAGAGAGAACAATGACATTTGTCTCGTAGGGTTGTTTCAAGGAATAAATGATCTTTTGCATTCAATAGTATGCAAATGCACCTTTACATTATGTATAAAATTCTTATTTAAATTGGATTTCCTATCTAACCCCACATACCGATTTACACAAAGAAATTGAAAAAAAAAATACAACTTGACATAAATGGATTTTAACATTCACACTTGTACCAAAAAAGTGGCCCTACACATATGCATGTACCTCTTTCTCCACGTCTTGGGGTGGAATTCCTCTTATTTTGGCAAAAAGCCTGAGGTTTTCTCTCACTGTAAGGAAGTCAAATTGAACATTGGATTGTGGACAAATTCCAGCGATCCGGAAGACATTTTCTAGGTCAGCCATTTCTGATAATCTGTTATTATAGATGGTGACAGAACCTGTCATAAAAATCAAGTGTTAATATCAGGACAGCGAGCCAATGAAAATATTTATAAATGAAAGCTCTCAATTTGTTCATTCAATTTTAGATATATGGCTTTATTTTCAAGGTTTATTTAACTCATCTTTCATTGTTTTGGTGAGTGTATGTGTTGACATGTATAGATACATGTATATGTATGAATGCGCATGCATATGTGTACGGAGGCCAGAGGTTATTCTCTACTACAAAACTCGTATGGAATCTGAATCTCATGGATCTGTCTAGACTGGCTGGCCAAGAGGCCCCAGGGATCTTCCTGCCCCTGCCTGCCCAGTGCTGCGATTAAAGGTAGAGGCTGTTGGACTTTTCTGACTTTTTCTTTTGTCTTAGAGACTTGATTTTTAGTTTTACATGTATGTTTGCCTGCTTATATACATACACCACATGTGAGCCTATTACACAATTAGAAGAGGGTGTCAGATCACCTGGAACTGGAGTTCCAGATGCTTGTCAGCTCCCGTGTGAGTGACAGGAATTGAACCGAGGTCCTCTGTGAGATCAAGTGCTCCTAACAGCTGAGCCATAGCTCCAGGCTCAGAGGCCTCACTGTTTTATGTGGGTGCTGGGGATCAACTCTTCTTGTTTACAGAACAAGGGCTTTATCAGCTGAGACATCCCCTCAACCAATCAACTTCTATTATTGTTGTAAGGAACTCTGAAAACAAAAAGCTGCCCTCTGCAGTTCCCCTGTGAAGATGCGCTATAGATAATGCCCCCCAGCCCTCCACCCACATTCTGGCTTAGCTGTGTGTCTGCTGAGACCTTGGCAAGTGTGGTAGGAGCTGAGGCTGAGGAAGAACTCCATCTATGATTTCGTTTCTTTCTGCTCATTTCATGAAGCTGACGGGTGAAGAATGTCAGGCTAGCCACTTGGGTGTGGAACGTGCCCTTGGAAACAAAGTCTGTCCTAACCGAAGTTTTAAACATGTGGGTAAGGCCATGTTAAGCCACCTAGCCCCACTCAGTTTTGCACAGAGCAACCACAGAATCCTCAGAAAGGATAAAACACTTCTATTTACGCCATTAAGTTTGGGAATGTTTGTCATGCAGCAGAAGCTAAGGCAGACAAGTTAGAATGCCACATGGCAATGAAGGACCAAGAGACTGATGGCCATAAAATACTTAACCTTCATACACAATGATGGTGCATACTTTTGTTATAGAATAATACTATAAGTGAGCTTTATTTCCATTGGTATTTGTGCTTGTTAATAAGCCAAAGGATTCTATATTGGTGGCTGATTTATTTACCAGCCTGAATCCTTACCTTTGGTAGGAACAGATAATCCACTAAGGATATTTAACAGTGTCGATTTTCCAGCTCCACTGTGACCAAGTACAGCTGTGATTTGACCTTCATAGATGTCCAACGTCAGGTCTGGAAGGGAAAACAGGACAGATGAATGACATAAACAAGGAGGTGGGAGCAAGAAAATAACTAAAACGGGGACACAATTCTACTCTGGAGCCAACTGGATTTTTTATCTCCTTGAATAAAATGTAATTTGGTATTTTAAATAAAATATAATTTGGTATTTTAAATGACTGAAACGTGTTACAGCCATCGATTCGTTGACATTGCCCTGTGCATGCGAAATATTTGTTAACATTGAGTGGAAGAGTAGATTAATGATAAAATACTACATGGCCATAAGTCCTTTAAGGTAGGCACCTCTTTTAAAATTTTAAGTATTTATGTATTTAAAAAAGAAAACATATAGTACTTTGAATTACAAGAGAAAACTTTGACCTTGTAGATCAAAGACCCCAAATCTACTTAGGTCAACACAGTATCACACAGTATAGGTTTTAAATACATCATATTTCAAAACATTATTCTAACTTTTATAAAAGTTTTATAAAATAGAACTAAGGTATTGAAAGGCAAAGTTTATCATGTAACTTAAATAACACTTCAAATTTAAAACTTCACCAAGAACTGCTCATCAAAATAGATTGTGTTTACATTTAAAAGTTTATCCATATATTATTATTATTATTATTATTATTATTTACCTTTCAAGGCTTCTATTTTATTAGGCTTTCCTTTGTATTCTTTTGAAATATTTCTGATTCTGCAAAAGAGAAAAGGCATGGTTAGGCAACCAACTTCTTCAGTTGGGCCTTGTGGTTTGGTTCATGGGATGGGTGGATCTTATTTTCAGGGTTCAGAAATCTCATCACTCTTAGGCATCTTTGGCTATGTGGCTGGCACAATCTCTACTGCCTTCTAGGCCATTAGCATCTCTGGGGGAGTAGTAAACTCTGTGCATGTGTTCCACTGCAGATAGTCACATGCCATGTAATGGGATGGGAGGCAATGTTAATGTATAAGAACAAGATCGTCTCTATACTGCAAAGCCAAGGACCTAGAAGGAGAGATGATATGGGCTTACAACAATGAAAGAACCACCATGAACTCCTGCAGTTGGTGTGTATGTAATCATCTTGGCTGAAGAGCTCCAAGGACGTTTAGAGGTAGAGAAAGATGGAGAAGCAATGGACCATGAGCTGGAGACACGGGTTTTGCTCTCATGCCCACCTGAGTTCATCCCATTTATTCTACTTATTTTCTGCTTGCTCAGGTAAGCTTTGGTTTTCCCCAGCTGATATTTCAGAGCACTTCCGGCTGTGTTGGGGCTGGGAAATAGAGCTTTTTGTTTTGTGCACAGTGTTTGGTTCACAGTAAATACTCAACAAGCATAGAAGATCATGGTGATCGTGGCCGGGGGGAGGTTTACACACTGAATGATATTCTAGATCTGGAACTGCACTTGGCTTTCTTATCCACGAAGAGTGGAATTCGCAACTGAATCAGACTTATATTTCTTATCTTGTCATCTACTGATCATCAAAAAGAGTTCATTCACATTGAACAAATTATTTCCCTGTTTATATTTTGAGCACATTGTGTGGCCAGTTCATGGTCCTCACACTTGAAGGTGGTGCTGAAGAGATGTAAGAGAAAAGAAAATGAAACGAATTTTGTGGAGACATTGTTTTTCTTAGCTGAGCTTATTTAGGTTCTGGGACAAATACTAGCATAATGCACTGGTGAGAAATGAATGCAGTGGGCTTTGGGAGCTCAGAGGCTCAAGGGATGAGAGAAGTCACATCACTGGGGGTGGGGGAGGGTGAGGAACTGATACTGGCAGGCTGGGGACTTGTTCCTATTTTCTTATTGGGAACTAGACAATGTGCTGTCACACTCTCAGTGACACATCTTCCTGAGCTCCTCTTGTGTCTGTCTCTGCAACATCTCCTTTTCCTTCCTCCCTACTTTATGGGTGTGCATGTGCATGTGCGTGTGCCTCTCTGTGCCTCTGTGTGTGTGTGTGTGTGTGTGTGTGTGTGTGTGTGTGTGATAACTGGAGCTGAAGCTGGTGGGGCAAACCTCTTACCCCAGCTATCTTGGAGGTGGAAACTGTCAGGTTGCAAGTTCAAAGCCTGCCTGGGCTACAGAGTAAAATCAAGGCTAGGTTGGACAACTTGGTGAAGCCCTGTTTCAAGAATTAAAAAGTTAAAAATGGGTGGAGGGTATGTCTCAGTGATATAGTGTGTCTAACATGTGCAAAGTCAGAGGTTTGATCTCCAGTTTTGAGAGGAGGGAGAGCAGGAGGATGGATGAATGAAGGGAGGGAGGGGGAAAGAGATAGAGAGAGAAGAAGGAGAGAAGGAGGGAGGGGAGGAAGGAAAGAGGGAGGGAGACAGAGACAGAAAGGATCTGTTGAATACGTTTTTGTTTATCCTTCCAGTGCGAGAGTTATTGCAGATAGCAGGAGACACCCCTCACTATCTAGAGACCTAAAGAATGCTTTGCTTGCTTTCAATGCTAAAATTTGAGCTTCCTCTGCCTTGGCTGTGTCTCTGCTCTCATCCTTGTTACCTGATGGATTCCTTCCCATGGAATTCTGGGGACACTGGTTCAAACGAGCCATCTGATGAAGGAATGGAATCTAGTTCATCTTCAAGAATCACATGAGCAGGCTTTCGTGTTCGTAGCCAAAATGAGGATTTCAGGAAAAACAGGGGAGAGTGCTGATGTCCGTATTCATCTAGAGACGCAAGAGATGAGTAACCATTGAGTCAGCCATCAATTATCCCACCCCTGCCACACCTCCATCTGTGCCAGCCTTTGCTGCCAAACCTGAATGCATACATGGTCCACATGAAGCAACTCTGCAGCTTTATCAGGGAAAATCTCACCAAGATCTCTCCATTGTAAGAAATAGAAGCTCACTGTAAGTATTTCTAAAAGGAGGAGTTTCATAAATCTGACAATTAGGCTTGAAATAGTCTTAATTTGGGGATTAAAAAGGTAAGATCCTCTAGACCTGGTGGATTCTGTTTTTAAGTCCAAGTGTCATATTATGCAAAGGAAGACCTCGAGAAGCAGTGGCTGGCTAGAGGAGATACTTGGAAAGATGTAATACGACTTAAGGGAAACGAACAGCACGTTTGTAGTAAAGGATGAGGTTTGCAGGCTATTCTGAGAATGTGTTCATCACAGGCACCTTGGTGGAAATTAACCCATTGGAGTTTTATCATTGCTTCCATTTCCCAGCGTTGGAAGTGCTCTGAAGGAGAGGACACAGTTCTCTAATATTCTGCAACTGACCTTTGCTGTAAGAATGGGGAATTTTAGAGCTCAAGTACACTCCTCACGTGGACTGTGCTTCACACAGTAAGTGCTGAGCTCTCTGTGGAACTGGAAGCTTGATGTTTTCAGCCACTACCTGTTTCTGCCCCTGACTGCTGTGGGATTTCTGCATTTCACAGGACTAGTTTTTTCTTCTGTTCTTCATATTTACTTTCTTGAACAAATGTGAACAAAGTTGTTTCTAGTCTTATATTTAAGCTTTGCAGAAGAATGGTAGGCAAAAATCAAAGAATTGGATGATTTGGGATTAACGAGCATTTTTTTGTTATGTTAAGAAAGTAAAGGTGGTTTTAAAGCAGAAAAAAACTGAACATATGAATAATGTCTTTATGGCTAGAAAAAATATTGGGAAAACAAAACAAAACCAAACCAGGAGCCACCTGAAGGCATGAGAGTGCTTAACTTCTCTGGCATGCACACAGCTCTACCACTGAGCTCTACTGAGCCTCTGCCATCCTTTGGCTTTGGCTTTTGAGATAGGATCTTAATAAGTTTCAGGGGGCCTCGGGCACACTCTGTGACTCAGGCTGGCCTCAGTTCTGAAAATCTGTGATTAAAAGCCGATCCACTCGGCTCTGATGATAATAATAGTTTTGTGTTGTGATACTCTGGGAAGATTGTTAAAACTACAAGTAGCCAGCTCCCTTCACTGAGAGATTGCATCTACATCTCTCCAGCCTGAACCGTCCTTCTTCCTTCTGTACATTGCCCTGTGTGATTCTGATGTCTAGCTAGGATGCAGAATTGCTAAGCTAGCTAGTCACACAAAAGTAGCTATAAATATCCATCATCAGCAGACCCACTTAGAAATGAGCTTTCTAAAGCAATTCCTACAAAGGAATAAGACAAAGGATGAAGCCAGTGGCTCAGTGGTACAGCATTTGCTTAGCATGTGTGAAGTCCCGACTTGATTCCCTAGTACAACGAATTAATAAACAAGTGAACATCAACAAAGCAACAAGCCATAACTTATAGAAAGTGAAAGAAAGGTCAGTGACTCAATATGCAAAATGTAGGTTTCAAGTCTGAACAAGCAAGGGCAGAGACAGCTGAAGAACTGATTTGGCCAATGGTAATGAGTTGGTTTTCTTCATGTTGACACTGGAGCTGTTTTTGAAGTATGAATAGTACACACGTTAGGAAATCTGGTTAGGAAATACAATTATTACAATGGTAGTCTATATTGATCACATCTGTACTCACTTGGCAGAACTTTTTCAAAGTACATCATCAGGACCAGATACAAAACCGCATCAAACACCAGCATGAAATTGGTTGCTATAATCAGATTTAAGCCACTGGCTGGATCAGGGGGTGTGTTAGAATTTAAATCATAGTCCACACGTAAGAGCTGAAATTTTTTAAAAATGAAGAGAAATTAAATTTACAATAAAAGTTAAATTCAAACTGGATTTAACAATAGTAAAATAGTCATCAGCTACTTTGCTCTGTGAACATAGAAGAGATGTATACTATAGTTCGCAAACCTTCGGTAGTATAGACCTATGGGCAACTATAATTGTAAGTGCCATGATATGAAATTGGAACATGAGGCAAAAGTGAGGAGGCATTCAAAGTTGGCATTTGCGCTCAAACTTAGAAATTTTTTTAAAAAATTTACTTATTTTTAAATTTATTTACTTACTTATTTCATCCGTATGAGTGTTTTGCCTCCAAGTTCGTGTTTGTGGTGTGTATGCCTGGTGCCCCAGCAGATAGCTGTGAACCAAACTCTGGTAAGAGTGCTCTTACCCACTGAACCATCCCTCCAGGAGCCATGTTTCCTTACCCCCCTCCCCCACTTTCTAAATGGCTTACTTTGCTGCATCCAATCCCCTCAAAGCTTTCAAAGGTCACTTTCGTCAAATCGGAGTGCTGTATTCTAGGGTTTTAAATCTTAGGGCTTTGCACGTGAAAATGACTGCAGGTTAATGAGTTCGAGAGAAGAAAGATGTCATCAATAGGTTAACAGGTCCTCACCTGGGTCATTCCTAGTGTGAAGGCAAAGGGGCTAAAAAGACTGAGAGTCCATTCCAAAGGTGCAGGGAGGTATCTGTACAGGGCTGTGAAGCCTAGTCCTCCCCAGAAGATGGCGAGAAGGAAGACAGTCAGGCCAGTGAGGACAGACTTCCTCACCAGGACGCTCATTAGGAAGGCCACAGCGATCTAGAATGAGAGCACACCCAGGTGGCTTACATTTATCTAACATAATATGGTAATAATAATTAATAGTAATAATAATAATTAATAATAATAATAATGGTAATGATAGAAGGGATCTATCATACAAATACAAAATTATGTCTCGCAAACTTTGTTACATAATACACCAAAGTGTACTTGTCTATGGAGTTTTGTGTGCAAAGAGAAGATAGAAAAACTACCATATGTAAAATAATGACCTCTTTGAGACAATACTTAATTCTTAGGGTAAGAGATGGGCAAGGGGAATTTTAAATCAACTCACCATAGATAATCCGTAAAGGAGGAAGAGACTAAAGACCGCCATAAAGCTGGTTAGAATAAAAAACTGGGCAGATCTGATAACAAGTGCCAGGGATAGAGCCATAATGAAGACAAAGCCAGTGTAGAGCAGACCCCAGGATAGCCTGGTGTGGAAATAGAATTCTCTTTTAGTCTTTGAAACACAACAGAAAATGAGGATATATGATCAATTTTAAAATAATTTTAAAGTTCATCAATCTGTTCACGTATACTTTCATCTTTTAGTACTCTACTCATTCATTCATTCATTCATTCACTCCTCCGTGTTGCCATTCTTCAGGTGTTGCGTGCTTTAGGATATGCAGCTATGAGGTGTAAGCCCCAGGATGAATTCACTGGGGACGACGAATATCCTTTTTCCCACTAACCATCCTTCCAAGTTCGATAATTCTATTTCTCTTATCTCAAAATTATCAGTGTGCCTTTTCTCACCAATTTCTTTACTGTACACATTCTATGAGATATATAGTAAAATAAAAAATAATTAAAGACCAATTTAAGACATAGCTGAAAAACCAACAAAACAGTTCTAATGCATATACTGGTTGCTATGTGTAAGGGAATGTTTTAAGAACATGATAAATGCTAAATCATAAGATTCCCACTCCAAGACTATGCAGAAATTCCATCTTAATATTTTCTTGACTTACTGATGGAGAATTTGACAAATGCAGATGTTAAATGGTTACGGTTCCTGCCCAGATGTTTGGCTCTGGTGTCCTTAGATTTCACGGCTTTTCTACATTTTCTACCAATACCAATTCAATAAGGGAGTCAAAGTGTAACGATCATAAATAGAAGGGATCTGACATACAAATATACAAAGCTATAGGATTGTAGCATTAGCAGGAACTCTTTCTGGTTTGTTCCAACACAGTTGGCTTTGTATCCATTTTGTTTCCTTCTCTACAACGGCCACTTCCATACCTCTGCCCTTCCTAGATGCTTGTCTAGTCTAAAAATGACTCAGTATGTAAAGATCAAACTACCTGTGCCATGCTCACAATCCCCTTCTGCCAACCCAACCCCTCAGACTCACCGATCCCCTTCTGCCAACCCAACCCCTCAGACTCGCCAATCCCCTTCTGCGCCCATAATCCCCTTCTGCCAACCCAACCCCTCAGACTTGCCGATCCCCTCTGCAGTCCTGAAGAATCTCTTGATGCTTGGTGTCTTTCATCCCGGTGATCCTCCTCCAGTGGCGATGCCACCTGTGACTGCAACAGCAGTCTTTAACTTTCCTGACACTGTCACCTGAGTGCGTAGCCACCCAGTCATTTCTGCTTCACAGCTACTCAGCAATCCCAAATCTTCACTTTAAGCAGAAAAGCACAGAAAAGACACCCAGCCTCAACATGGCAAACGCTACACCAAGATCTGTTCATGCAGCAGGATAACGCAAAAAGCTGGAGAGCTACTGGTTCTCATGTACATAGGCCAAAATGCCCAGTTTCTCAGGGAGCCCCATTTAGTTGTTTGTCCTGCATTTGACTCACCAGAATGCTGGATCTTGAAGGCCCATCATCATCATCAAGCCCTTCATCTTTTTCTTCTCTCTTGCAACATTGATTGACACATAATAAGTGATTGGGGAGAAGGAAATGATGCAGGTGAAAATGAAGAAATCAGTCAGAATTCCTTCTTGACTGACAAAAGGATGGATCTTCATGAATTTCCCCGACACTGAGAGCAGTTCCTCCATCACCGAATGATTTGTTGTGGTCTGAAGACAAAGTGATCCCTGTTAATAAAACCTGCAAGATCATGAATGACATGCTCTGTTTTAAATCATCCCTTTCCAGGGAATCCCTTACTGGCCTGCCACAATCATCTGCTAGAGGAAAATTCCATATTCATGTCCTGCTACTGATCCACTTGGATCCTGCTCAGGCACTCTGAGTTCACCCACAATGATCAGATTTTACCCCCCTGTCTAACTCCCCAGCTAACATCACTACAGAATAGTTCGAAATGCCTTTTCTAAACTTGTACATTCAATACATCTCTTACCTCAAGTTCCAAGTTTAACTATTATTCTGATTGGAAATTATCCCATGGCATTCTGGGATATGGTTTGAATGAGAATAGATCCCATCCACTTGTATGTTTGATGGCTTGGTCCCCAGTTAGTAGGGTTGAAGTCACTGATGCTTTAGTGAAATGAATTAGATTTTACGGTTTAATTGCCCATGCCCCCCAAAGAAGCAAGGATAAGACAGCAGCACTGAGTTACCCAAGGCAAGGTGAGTGTAGTAGTTATCATAATGGGTCGCAAAGGCAAAGTGATTTGTAGAACTATTTGGGAGGGATTAGGAGGTGTGGCCTTGCTGGAGTCAGAGTCGCTTTGTTGGGGGAGGTGAGTCACTGGAGTATGCTTTGAGTTTTCAAAAACTCATTTCAGGTTCATTCATTTGGTCTCTGTGTGCTACCTGTGGATCAGAGTGGAATGCTCAAAACTACTGCCCCAGCACCGAGCCTGTATAATCATGGACTGCTATGATGATCGTAGACTAACCCTCTGAAACTGTGAGCAAGCCTCCAGGGAAATGCTTTTTTAACATAAGAGTTGATTTGGTTGTGTTGTCTCTTCATAGCAACAGAACTCTAAGACAGACCCTATGGTAGCCAGCGTCTGCTTTGCTAAGACAGACCCTATGGTAGCCAGCGTCTGCTTTGCTAAGACAGACCCTATGGTAGCCAGCATCTGCTTGATGATTTTCTTTTTACCTACATGGCTTCCTGACAAGGCTGATACCAGGCAAGCGGTACTCTCCCTCAGATTTTTGTCTTTGTTATATAACATACAGCAACTTTAGTAACTTTTTCCTTGAATGAATGAATTGATGAAAGAAGAGGGCTAGCCATGTGGATTTTCTTCCTTGTATCTTTTATGCCTCTAGCGATTTGTCTTGTGTATCTGAGTACGTTCAACATTTTGCACTTACTTCTATGATGGCAGCATTGATGGCAGCTTGAAGAGCCACAAATCCTTCCTCCCAGAATATTGATATCAGACAGTTAACATCTTCATACATTCCATAACAATGAGCTTTGTGGACAAAAGAAACCATAAGCAAAAACTCTAGGTTATTTCTACCCTGAGAACAGCAAACAGTGGACTTCACAACAGCCCCCAATTCCAACTGCTCAAAATCTATGAAAACATAAATTCTATGTGAGTCAGGCAGAGATCTCCAGGGAACCATCTACCTTGGATCATCCCAGCAAGCTTTTTTTTAATACTGTTAAAATTTTTGAGCTTATAATTACACAAAATCCCCCTTGCCTTCCTTTTCTCCAAACCCTTTCAAGTGTCTCTCTCTGCTTTCATGTGTATATATACATATCAATACATTACATATATAACTACATATACTATGTAATATATAAATGTAACCTGCTCAGTTTATATAATATTACTTCTATGTATGTTTTCAGGACTGACCTCTAGGTATCAGAAAATCAATTAATGTGCTCTTCCCTAGGGAAGACTATTTTTTTCCTGTCCTTAGCATTCCTTGTTGCCTGTGTTTCTTTGTATAAGGCAGAGGCCTCCTTAATTTCCTACATCCACATTAGCATGTCTGTCTGTGTCATATTTGTGTAGGTCATGTGGGTGAGACTTCATGAATGTAGCTTTTCTGACTCTCCTAGGAGACATAGCCTCATGGAAAACTTCCGACTCCTCTGAATCTGACAGTCTTTCCACCCCTTCTCCATCAATGATCTTCTTCAAAATTTGTTTTAATTTTATTTTAAATGGATGTGTGTTTTGTTTGAGTTTGTCTGTGTGCTAACTACATGTGTGCATTTAATTCTAGCTCCAAGAGATCCAATGGCCTCTGAGCATCCAAACATCACACACACACACACACACACACACACACACACACACACACACACACTAAAGAATAGAACATAAAATTCATAAAATTGGGATGTGAGGTGGGAATTGGATCAAAAAGGAGTCATGGAGAGGAGTGAGTGTCAGATAATTATGATCAAAATACATTGCATGAAGTTCTCAAAGAATTAATAGAAATATTGTATTGGAAAAATCTTTATAGATACCATCTAATAATTATGTATTTGTCAACAAGGACATTCTGTGATGTGTGTATTTGTTACTTGTGTTTTGCTGCAATAAAATGCCTGATGACTGAAATGACTGAGGGAAAGAGGGGTTTATTTTGATTGACATATTTCTAATGGATTTTTCCCAGGCCAGATGGGCAAGTTAACACATGATTCCAAACCCCAAAGAAGGTGAACTCAATCTTATACTTATTCAAAAGTAAATTTCCTTTCTTTTTTTTTAATTTAATCTTTGTTTTTACAGTCCAGACTTTCATCCAGAACCCTAGGTAACACAAACAACCTTTCGTTCTTCCTCTGACAACAGCTGATCTTGTTCATTGCCTTGTTGACCATGCAGGCAAGCTTGTCTATTGCCTTGCTGTTACTCTGCCCCACCAGAGTCATGTAGGAATCTCCACTTTACTAAAACTCAAGATTTCATTTGTCCTAAGATTGCTTCTAACATTCATATCTCTTGGTTCCTGTGCCAACCAAAATTGTAAAGATAAATCCAATAATCATGTGCTCCTCTGGAGATGGGTACCCTCTTTACCATGAAAATTTGGAAACTTCTTGTTCATGTAACTTTAAGCATCTGAACGGAAGTTTAGCCTGTGGACATAGCACCCAGAATGTGCCTGATCTCATCTAAGAAGTTTTCCTATTTCATCTATAAATATTTTACAGCTATACTATACTATACAGCTATATACAGCTATACTATAGCTATATAGTATAGCTATATACAGCTATACTATAAACGACACTATTAGTATTTAAGAGTGTGTACACATATACATTTGTAAGTGCATACATATTTTACAGTTATATATTACAAATAACACTGTTTGTATATATACATATACATTTGCAAATGCATACACATCTAAGCACATATACATGTAACCATGTAAAGCAATCATATATGGAATATATTAACACACGTGAGCAGGAACAGACATTTTTAGAGGTTGCTGGGCAGTGGTGGCTCACGCCTTTAATCCCAGCACTTGGGAAGCAGAGGCAGGTGGATTTCTGAGTTTGAGGCCAGCCTGGTCTACAGAGTGAGTTCCAGGACAACCAGGGCTATACAGAGAAACCCTGTCTCAGAAAAAACAAAAAAAAAAAAAAAAAAAAAAAAAAAAAAAAAAAAAAAAAAAAAAAAAAAAAAAAAAAAAAAAGAAAAGAAAAGAGGTTGTCTAATCTGACATAATAACATCTATCCTTATGAAGGGGTCAACATCATTGAAATAGAGAGTAGTGTGGGGCTGTGTAGAACTACCAGTATGGTCTCTGAGTTCCTTTGACTCTGGGATTCTCTGTCCAAATTTGAATTTCAGATGATATGAGAATGTATCAGAAAAAATGACTCTTATTATTTCCACATGACTTTCTGTTAATTCCTTGATGTTTTCTTCATCCACCAGTCCCAAGACTTTTCTACCTGCAGATGAGAGAGCAGGGAACACATTTGTTGTTAGTGAATGCTGGAGAGAGGTAACGTTGAGATGTCAAGTCTGTCATTTTTTACAAAAGTTCTTCACAGAAACAATGCTGAATCAACTACCGACATTGAATACATTATTCAGTCTAAAAGTCTGGGGACGGTATTTCTGAGGTTACATTGAGGCACAGTCAAAAGGAATAATTAATAAAAATTAATTTTTAAATATTTGATTACTGTGCCAACTTCAACAAAATATAATATGGTGTCAGCTAAATTATTTCTATAGTTGTCATTTTAATAAATGTAATATGGTGTAAGTCAGACACTGGCTTATAGTAAGTAGAAGCAACAATACAGTATTATATTCTTTTATGAACTCTAATAATATATTTTTTACACCTATGAGTGTTTTGCCTCCATGTACATATGTGTACCATGTAAATTCTTATCTGCAGAGGTCAGAAGAGGGTGTTAGATGCCCTGGAACTGGAGTAACAGATAGTTGTGAGCTGCTATAAGGGTGCTGAGAACCCAATGCAGGTTCTCTGAAAGAGCAACAAGTGCTCTTAACTGCTGAACCATCTCCCTAGACACCCTGATAATATGTTGAATTAAGCTTAAAACAAAAGCAAAACAAAGAATGGAAAAATTCAAAATACACCCAGTGCCTATGTTGATATCTCTAAATGTTCAGGGCTATATATCTTGTTAAGACTTAAAAGAATAAAGCAGATGAGAGTCAAACCCTAACTCTTAGGTTACTAGAAAACATACCTGCCATGAAAGGCGCCGCTGCTACCTTCTCCATTATCTGTTGTGTCATGCTGGTGACAGGCGTGTACCCTATCGTGAACCCAGATTGTCTAAAAGCATCGACTCGTCCGAGATCCTTGGTGGGCACTGAAGACAAGTCAGTAGCTGCATGACCATGAGGATACCAATACAAGAAAAGCAGAAGGAGTAGCGAGCTCATCCACTCCTACACAGCCCAAGGACAGAGAGAGACATCACAATCCCAGATTATTCACCCACAACCAACAGAGAGGAAAATCACGAATTCCAAGTTAGTCATCCATAACCATTTGGTCACTGAATTTGCCTCTATTTTTACAAAGAAATTGTAAAAAGTCCAGTGTGTCTTAAGGACAAACCACATGAAATACGTGTGGTACACAATCATTAGTAATTCGAGTCAGTTACTGATAGGGGCATGAATGCGTTGGGCTTTTTAGTGCCTGTGCTGAGACAGATCCTCATAAGAAAGTAGAAAATGCAACCAGCTGTTGTTTACCATACTCTCACCTAGTGCTACCTTGGCAACCAGTTGGAGACACCTTTGACTTGTTGAAAATCTGGTTGTTGAAGAGGCAGCATAATGTAGGTACAGCATGATTACACAACAAGATGTTTTAAAGGGTCCTAGGTGGGATGGTGGTCATCTGAGGGGTACCACCTTGCCTTGGTAGTTAGAAACCCTAGCTATTCCCAAACTCCCAATAAATTAATTTGCTTCCCCAGTGCATAAGCTTAGACATTTTTTTTCATAATATTTTTTGGCGCTGAGTATGTGTCCAACCCTTTCTGATATTTCTGAAGTAAAATTTTTAAACAAGAAAGAAATTCAAGGGGTAGAGAGATGGCTCTGCGGTTAAGAGCACTGGCTGCTCTTCTAGAGGACCCAGGTTCAATTCCCAGTACCCACATAGCAGTTCATAACTTTCTGGAACTCCTATTCCAAAGTATCCAGCACCCTTACACGAACATACATTCAGTCAAAACACCAATGTACATAAAATAAAAATAGATGATAAAAAAGAGAGAGATTCAAATGAGAAAATGGCGAATACCCCTTTCTCTGGATTGTTTTACATTCCACAGTTTTAGACTATCACCATCCTAACTCTTGTGTCTACAAGTGGTAATGCTGGTAAGAAGTGTGACTAGTGGCTTTAAAAGACATTTGATGAATTCTGAATTTCTGGCCGGGGTTAATGCTTTTAAACCAATTGAATGAAGTCTCTTCAAACATAATCATGACCTTAAAAACAGTTCCTGCTGTCTAAGGGAGGTTCACACTTCCTCACACTTCCTTTGTGTGTGTGTGTGTGTGTGTGTGTGTGTGTGTAGGGTGATATAGGAGAAAAGCACACGCGATTCTCGAGCCAAATACTTTTATATCATCATATCATCAGGAGACAGTGGCGGACATGGAACCATACCATCAATGTCTCCCTTCTATGTCTCCATTTCTTAAGAAGGTTCTTCTGTAATAAGGCACAAGTTTGTTGGCGCACACTTATCTCTCTCTTGATCATGTTGCCCTGTTTAATGAGAAAAGGATAGAGAAATAAAAATAAATGAAGTGCTTAAGAGGAATAGATACCCAATGGATAAAGAGTAGCCTGCTGAGGTCACTGATCTAAATGAATGCTTATTACTTCCCCAAATCCCGACTCTGCCCACTGTTTATTCATGGCACACTCTTCCAGCCACCAGTTCATGGCTCTCAGCTGGGAGTTTACCCTTCAGAGCCTTCTCTACTGGCCTTCTGATGTTTAATTTTAATAGCTGGACTGATGTCAAGCTTTGTCAGTAGAGGATTTTCTTAGTCTTTCTTAGTCTGTTTTCTACTGTTACATTAAAATAATGAGGCTAGGTACTTCACAAAGGAAAGATGTTTATTTTGGTCAATTTTCCTAGTAACATAGCATGGCACTTTTCACCTTGGCAAGGTCTCCTAGGCTGTATCATGTACAAGGACAGGAAGGGGGAGCTAACATACATCATGAGATGAGCATCAGTTTCTTCTAAGAGTGGTACCCACACTTACCACTTCCTCTATGGTTGCACTACTCTTAGCATCATCACACAGCAGCTCAGTATCTAGAATATGAATGCTTGGAGAGTTTAGGAGACAAACGGAATCCAAGCTCTAGCAGAACTGGAGGAACATTTTAGAAAGAAGAGGCCGTCCTTGGCTCATGGTGGTTTGCCAGCCAGGCTTATACAGGAAGCATAGTTTCTTACTGCTCAGATGAAATGGTTCTCTGCAGTGTAAAGAACATGGAGGTTGTAAGTCTCCATGCATTTTCTCTAACCTTGACTTCAGCCATGCTAATGTATAGTAGAGACCTTTCCTCACAATTTCATTTCCTTTATCTTTCCTATTGCAAAGACCACACACTCTAGTTCTTTTTATTTATTTATTTTTATTTATCGAAAATAGATTATTTTCTCATATGATATATTCTGATTATAGTTTTCCCTCCCTCCATTCCTCATAGGTCCTTCCACTTCCTCTCCCCTCCAGATCCACTCCTTTTCTGTCTCTCATTAGGAAAAAAGACAAGTTTCCAAGAGATAACGACTAGACATGACAAAATAAAATATAATAAGATGAAGCAAAATTCATCATATTGAAGTTGGACATGGCAACTCAATAGAAGAAAAAGAGTCCCAAGAGGAGGCATTAGAGTCAGAGACCTACTTGTTCTTATGGTCAAAAAAAAAAAAAATGCTAAGCTAAAATCTAATATCTAAGATATATATCTATATATCTATCTCTCTATTTCATCTTATACATGTCAGAATGGCCTGGACTAATAACATAAATGACAGCTCATTCTGGCAAAGATGTGAAGCAACAGAGCATTCCTCCATTGCTGGTGGGAGTGAAAACTTGTACAGCCACTGTGGAAATCAATATGGCAGTTAATCAGAAAGTTGGGATTCAATCTAACTCAAGATCCAGCTATACCACTCTTGAGCATATACCCAAAGGATGCTCCATTCTACTACAAGAGCACTTGCTCAACCATATTCATTACGGGTCTACTCTTAATAGTCAGAAACTAGAAACAACCTAGATGTCCCTCAACAGAAAAAAATGAAAAATAAATTCATTTTTTCAATTAAAAAGTTGTTTATTTATACATAAGAGTTTTAACTCAGCTGTTTTTTTTTAAAAAAAGACACTATGAAAAGTTCAGATAAATAAATACAACTAGAAAAAAAAATCATCCTATATGAAGTATCCAAAACCCAGAAAGATAAATATGGTATGTAATCATTTACAAGTATATTGGCTTTTAAGTAAATGATAACCAAACAACAATCAATTCATAGACCCAAAAATGTTACATGAAGAAGAGGGCTGTAGAGGACATGCATGGATCTCTCTGGGGGCAGGAAGGGGGGTAGAATAAATTTTATGGATGGCCTGGGGATAAGAACTTGCTTGTCAAGTTTTTGCCTTGGCACCATTGTATGCACACAATACAATGAAAGAAAACAAGAGACAAGAGAGATTTCTCAGAATGTTTTCCTCTAAAGGCAAAAGATGCACAAGGACAGGGATTCCTGAAAGGCCCAGACAAAGACCAAAACCATGACAAGAGAATAAAATAGAGGTCAATTTCTACTAGAAGCAATCTGCAAATTCTCAAAACTGTACTTCCACTGATGTTTCAGGCAAGCTTACACTGCTGATGGGTAATGGGTACAAGCAGGAAAATAATAAAAGCTGTGTGTGTGTCTATCTGTGTGTCTGTCTGTCTGTGTGTCTGTCTGTGTGGACATATGCATGTGGGGAACCAGAAGTTAATGATAAATGCACTCCCCAGTCACTACCTGCCTTGTGCCTTGAGTCAAGGTCTTTCACTGAGCCTGCAGCTTTCAAAGTAGTCTAGGCTGGCTGCCCAGAGAGCCCAAGGGATCCACTTGTGTTTCACAGAGAATTTCATGCATGTGTTTCATGCCCAAGCCCTTGGATTACACGCATAGACCACCATGCCTGACTTCTGGAGACTGAATTCTGTTTGTGTTAGGGAAAATGAAGAAAACCACCCTTCCTTCATCAAATGGCTTGTGCTAAGTAAAAATAATGGTGATTACCTTTAGGAGTGGGGGCAGCTATCCCCAATCTTAGCCAGCATTGGTTTCCTTTTGCTTTTCTCTTTATCAATTCCAGAGCAAAGAGATACTACTGTTGAGGTTTGCAATAGTGCCAGGGTATGGAATTAAGCTACACTGAAGAGCAGAAGGGTGTTCTTAGGTGTCTGAGACCTCCCAACAGGAATAAGGTAGGAATGGGTAAGAAAAAGAAAAGTACAGAGAAAAGCCCACGTCGAGGCCGAAGTCTACAGAACCTAAAACTAACACTGACGCTTAATACAGAAAAGTCTCGACCATATTTCAGGTACTGGATTGAGCTGAAAGGTACCTCATTCTATTTGGCGGGGTTGAGATGAAGAAATAGAGAGGAATACCCTCTGTGGCTCAGGTTTCTTTGAGAGTTAAGTGTAGGAGCTGGAGGTGGCTCAATGGGTTAAGCTCTTGCTGTACAAATATGAGGACCTTAGTTCAGATCTCTGGCGAGCCAGTGCATTTCTGTACCCCATAGAGCAGACAATGAGAAATGAAGAAATAGGTAGATCCCAGAGGATGCTGGCCAGGCAGCCTAGCCAAAACAGTAAGTTCCAGATAATACTTAACAGTAAGTTAAATACTAAACAGTAAGTTCCAGATAACACGATCAGCATGCAAGAAGCTGATCGGGGGAGCCCCCACATGTGTATGCAACTGTC
>NW_022196911.1:106260369-106264851 GCF_008632895.1 Mastomys coucha
AGAGAGAGAGAGAGAGAGAGAGAGAGAGAGAGAGAGAGAGAGAGAGAGAAGCCTAGTGATCCAGTTAGTACACATCTATACCCCATAAGGCAGAATGTTACTGTGTTAATGGAACAGAAACAGGGAAAAGAAAAAAACTGAGCTCCTTAGACTCATAGCAAGTATATGCTTGCTAAGTAGGCTTGGCAATCTGGGGATGTGTGGAAGACATCCTATTGATTTATGTTGTATTGTATTGTACAGAAGGCAGCTGTCTTATCTATATACTGAATGTTCTTTAGATTTCTTCTGTAAATAGTCTAGCTTGGTAAGTCTGTTGAGTCAATTTTGTCTATAGAAGTTTTTCATTCTAAGCACTTAGCCGCTAGTTCATCATCTTCACTAACCTCAAATTGCTAACTTTCACTTGGCACACCCATTTTGCTTCAGTTTTAACCTACTTTAACAGCTCTTTCAACCTTGCATTTTACGTGCATTTCTTATTTAGAAAGCACTTCTGGGGCTGAAGACATAGCTTGGTGGTTAGGAGCATTTGTAGCTCTTACAGAGGAACCAGGCTCAGCCCTAGCCATCCACACTGAGCAGCTCATAATCATCTGCAACTTCTGTTCCAAGGGACAGAACACCCTGTTTTGGTCTCTGTGGGCACCTGCATGCACATGGTGCACATATAGAAAAGCAGGTACACAAATAAAAATTCACTAAAAAAGGAAAGCTTTTCCATGTTTTGAAAATTATATGTACATATCCTTCATTTTCTTCAAGTAGTTTTAACTTTGTTTCCCCTTTGGCCAAAAGCTTGTGTATATATAGGCATAATTCTACAGGACCTAAGTCCTGGCAAACTCTGTTGTTGGCAAAACTCTGCTGCTCTTATGTCTGTCAAGCAAATTGCCGTGGCATTGACCATTTAAGCTCTTTTCCTTTTATTTTTGATTGTTTTTTTATGTCTCCTCTCTCAAATACTAGATATATACGTGAGAGATTTTTAATTACTCTGTGGTTTCAATTAGTTTTGTTGCATCATTTGCAAACATATGCAAGACAGTTTGGAATGTCATAGTAAATGTTCCCAAATACTAGGGAAGACCTTCATGTAGTCTCTGCACAGTGGTCTGGACTGTCCCAATACCTTCCCTCCTATGTCAGACACTACCAACCCTTCACTAAGACATCCTATTTACTTTCTGTCCACTCTTCCATTGACCTGGGCAGATCTTGTTTGCTGGACCCCGGGTCTGAGGACCTGAAAGAATGGGGGGGACTATGGTCTGATGCTGCAGACAAGCTTCCTGCAGGTTCAGTGTACTTTTATATATGCAAATATAACAAAGAAATGATCTAAAAACACGGTTGCGTTCTAAAAAACATGGTCAGATTAATATGTCAATAAATGCCAGTAAGCCCATAGTAAACATTGACAGAGCAGCCCTCTCCCCAGAACGTCCTCAGGACAGAGCAGTTGAAATGCAATGGTCTGGAATGTTCTACAGATCAGATCTGGGAAAGCAGAGAAGTGAGGCCGAAGGCTGTACCCAGATTCAGGGTACGCCGATCAGATTGGGTTCTATAGTTGTGGTCTGACAACCAAGAATAAACATGCCTTATAAACTGAGTGTACATATATGTAACACGGGAGACACAAAACCACATCCAACGAAATGGAAATGCACCTGAGGTAAAAGGCCCTCTGCTTTTTTCCTGGATCCTCTCTCACAGTTCTCCAAGGTATTGTTCATCGTGCGTCATCCTTTTGACCATGTTTTGACATTTTCTCTTTTCTAATTCCAAACAATACTTTGTTAACAATGAGGAAGGAATTCCTTTTAGCCTATGGAATATTCCTTTTGGAATATTCCAGTGGAATATAAACATGCCATTTCTGAGTCCTAATCTAAAGAAATAGATGGATCTCTCTTTTCATTTTCCCTCCTTAGATGAGTTTGGAGATGGTCTAGCAAGTGAGCAATAGCTGGAAGCTTAAAATCTTATAGCAGAGAGGCCAACCACTGGCCACACAGACGGCTTAGTGAGCAAAAAATTAGATTTTGTTGTATTTGAGTCAACATAAAAATTTGGGTTGATTTATTCTCACGGCCCCACTGTACATTAAGTAATGTGTTCTCAAGAACCCATGTGAGAGGTGTCTCTTATTGCAGAGGGTAGTTGCTAGAGACTCCAACTGTTTGAAACACTGAGAGTGCTGAGCCATAGATGGAGCAGCTACATCAGTCCCATCCCAAGACACAGGTAAGGTCATGGCTCAGGGCCTGAGGCTCTGTACGAGCCTGAGGATGACAAGTGCTCTGGAGGCCTGGCTTTGGGACGTGCTAGAACTGATAATAGCTGTGTTGACTTGCACAATTGCCCTGTATGATCAAGAGACTTAAGAATTCCAACAGAGACCATATCGAGAGGTTAGGCATGGCCCCCGGTTGAGGGATGGGGCCACCCACCCATCTCAAAAATATCAACCCAGAATTGCTCCTGTGTAAAGGAAATGCCGGGACAAAACATGGAGCAAAGACTGAAGGAGACTTGGGATCCATCCCATCTGCAGGCACCAAACCCAGATACTATTGCTGATGCCAAGAAAAACTTGCTGACAGGAGCCTGGCATAGTGGTCCTTGAAGAGGCTCTGCCAGAGCCTGACCAATACAGATGTGGATGCTCACAGACAACTATTGGACTAAGCATGGGGCCACCAATGGAGGAGTTAGAGAAAGGACTGAAGGAGCTGAAGGGGTTTGCAACCCCATAGGAAGAACAACAGTATCAACCAACCAGATTCCCCAGACTGAAGGAGCTGAAGGGGTTTGCAACCCCATAGGAAGAACAACAGTATCAACCAATCAGATTCCCCCAGAGTTCCCAGGGACTAAACCACCAACCAAAAAGTACACATGGAGGGACTCATAGCCCCAGCTACATATGTAGCAGAGGATGGCCTTATCTGCCATCAATGGGAGAAGAGGCCCTTGGTCCTGTGAAGGCTTGATGCTCCAGTGTAGGAGAACGCCAGGGCAGTGAGGTGGGAGTGTATGGGTGGGGGAGCACCCTCATAGAGGTAGGGGGAGGGGGAGGGGATGGGGGGTTGTAGAGGGAAAACTGGGAAAGGAGATAACATTTGAAATGTAAATAAATAAAATAACCAATAAAAAAAGAAATCCAACAGAGGGAGGAGGGGCTCCAGAAGCCCAAGCCCTAGTTTAGGAGCTAATGAAGTTTATAGCTGCTGAGGGAGGGAAAGTTGCTATTCTGTATGTGGGGGGTGAGGGTAGGGATTGGCAAGTTGCCCCTGGCCTGGTGCATGATTCCACACAAATGTGCACATGGGCAGTACTTACTGAGTATGATTTGACTCAATGGTTTAGAAAAGATAAGTAAGACATGACGTCTAGAGGCAGGTATATCGGGAAAGGAGTGGGGATGGTGAAGGAAGAGAAAGAGGGAGAAGGAGAGGAACAGAGGGAGAGAGGGAGGGAGGGAGGAAGGAAGGAAGAACTAATTCCAATGACCCTAAATTCCAAATTAATTGAATCAAGGAGAGTTAAAATTTTGTACTGCTAAGTTTTCTTCTATGTGGATTTGCTGTCCAGCTAGTGGTTTATTTCTCTAGTAATATTACATACTTTTTTTATTCTCTACAGAAGACCTATTAAATATTGTGTGCTTTTTGCTGGCAGTTAGCATTATGTATTACATGCATTAATAATTGCTGATTTACAGAAATTCTACTCATTTTATATACACACACACGTATACACATATAACACACACATATATATCTTGCCTCTTAAAATATCAATGAATTCTATAATTACTATGGTATTTTAAAGACAAAGCCCCCTGATGACAGAGAAGTTATCTTAAAATTCTCCTTTAGCTGTTAACAGAATATCTTGACCTTGTGTGTAGGGTAGAACTGTTACTCAATTTGAAGATGTATAGTGATAGCAGGTGCCCTTATTGACGTGAGAAAAGCATATTTATGGAATTTTAAGCGACCTTGGGCTAACCCTGAGGTCGGCGCGCCCTTCAGGCATCTGCGGTACTGAAGGACCTTTTGCTAACCTGCTTCGTTGAGCTTCTGTGATTACAAGGCTTTCCTGATCAGAGATACCATGATGACACAACTGTGCCCTGTTCTTATTACAAGTTCATATCCTGCCATGCTTGCTAATAGGCATTGCAGGTATGTCAATGGGATGTACCAAACTTGTGCTTTTTACCTTTAGAAACTCAAGCAGGTTCTTATTCAATAATATGATGTCATCCAGATGGACATAATTGGTTTTACCTAATTGATTTTTTTTTCTCCAGCTAGAGTTCTGTGACTATTATTGAATTGAAAGGCTAAATTTTAAAGCAACTGGAACACTTTACCAATAAAAATTCAGAATACAGAAGGTATGGTGGTGGTGGTGGTGGTGGTGGTGGTGGTGGTGTGTGTGTATAAAACTTGAAGTTGGCAGATAAAG